>NC_090742.1:11843794-11881294 GCF_036898095.1 Palaemon carinicauda
AAATAGAGTATAGACTTTCTTCATTAAGAATCTCCATAAAGGAAGAGCATATTAATTTTTAGTGTATTCTATAGGTAATTGCTCTCTTGGTATTGGATCTGTAATTATAAATCCTTCCTTTAGCCTACTTACAGGAGAAAATATGGACCTTTAAGAGAAATTAGTGTTAGGAATGCCTTTATAAGTAGATGCTAGTATAAATATATATGAATAAGTCTGCAGTCAAGTTTCTCGATCATGGGTCTCTTTAACGTTGTAAAAAGCGAAAACGATGTACTATATCTATCTATCTATCTATCTATCTATCTATATATATATATATATATATATATATATATATATATATGTGTGTGTGTGTGTATGTATATATACTTATATATATATATATATATATATATATATATTATATATATATATATGTATATATATACATATATATATATTTATACATATATATATGTATATATATATATATATATATATATATGTGTGTGTGTGTGTGTGTATAAATATATATATATATATATATATATATATATATATATATATATATATATATACTTACACACACACACACACACACACACATATATATATATATATATATATATATATATATATATATATATATATATATATATAAATAAATGACAGCAGGCTGGGAGGAAAAAAGAAACGAAGAGTTGACTACCCCTTTCATGTTATTATTACACCTCTTCACGGTTATAAGACCGTAAAGATGCGTAATAATAACACGAAAGGGGTAGTCAACTCTTCGTTTCCTTTCTTACGGGCTATCAACGCAACAGCCCGTGTCTTGCATAAGGTAAGGCAATCTTAACACACTCACTCGTTTCCTTTTTCCTCCCAGCCTGCTGATCATGGCAATAAGCAAACCCTTTCTCCACGTTTAAAGTTGATTATATTTATGTAGTATTTATTTGTTTTATATTTTTAAACCCTTTGAGAAATCCACTGCCCAAAAATTGTTGTTACAATTAAAAAAAAAAGTGATCAAAATATTATCAATTAAAATTTTTTTCCTAAAGATTAATATACAAATAAATCAAAAATTAATACCTAATTGTTTCAAAGTATAGTAATTTTTCTCCCTCTACTGTACCTCAAAGGAAAATTAAAGGGGTTTTGGTGGCTGATGTGGTAAGGTTCATGACTGGTGACCGCCAGACAGGGGTTCGAGTCCTGCTTAAACTCGTTAGTTTCTTTGGTCGCTGCCGTCAATCATATGTACATATGACCAGTCTCTAGGTCAATATCCCATGCCTCTGCCATTCATGAACGGCCTTTCATTCTTTTAGTGGGATTCACTTTGATGATTATCAACTAGTAAAACTCAGTGAATTTTGTTTTGAAATATATCGAGTTTCAAAAAGAAAAAAAAAAGGAACTTCGAGAATTGTGAATTTCCTTTCAATCTATCCTTATATCCTTATATCATTTTAATCTATCGTTGTTTTATGATGAAATATTACTGAAATTTTTACTTTCTTTTAATACCATTGATGCAAGTATTATCTCCTTATTTGGGAAATTCTTAATATTAAATAGATAATTATGATACACAAAGAGATATTTTTAGCAGCATTATCATCTTTATTGTTATAGTATTTCTGTTTTTGTTGTTGTATGAAAGAAGTACTCTATTTATTAAAGTTGATTGTATTCCATAGACTATTGAAAAATAATAAATATCGAAACAAGATAAAATAAACATATGAACACCAGTAATATTCCTATTTCTTACATACCAAAGTGCAGTAATGAACATCAACTTGAAAATTCCCTCCCAAGAGGTAATAATAATTTATCTAGCATGAGCCCCGATGGTTTTCCAATACCTGGAAGTACTGCACTGTACTTTACCTCACAGCCTGGAAACTCGTTTTCCAAATATGTGGATGAAATTTCCCCTCGGCATCAAATTGCAATCGAAGACCATAGGCTTCCTGAGCTCACATGAATAGGTGTCTCGCTTTCCTAATAGCCAATCTTGCCATGAAGATTTGCAGAGAGGAAACGTTTGCCAACATTGGAATCTTGTTATGCTTTGAGGATTTGCAGAGAGGAAACATTCGCCAACACTGGATTCTTGTTTTTTGAGGATTTGCAGAGAGGAAACGTTTGCCTACACTGGAATCTGGTTATGCTTTGAGGATCGCTGTTGTTGTGGGATTCTGTGTGGTGATATAAATTGATCAAAATAGGTTAAGATATTGCTTTTAATCAAATTTTTTCATGACATTTTGTGGAACCATTGGCCTTGATCCAAGGACAATTAATCAAATTTTTTCAAGGTCACAAAAAGGTAAAAATAAATCTTTTTCCTATATTGTGGTTTCTTTTTATCCGATTGGCATGCAACTAGTTCCAAAATATGCATAATTCAACATGATATAATGATGTCATTACCCTTTTTTAAGTAGTTATTTGTTTGTATGTCTTTGTGTTTCTGATTCGAATAACTCAAAAACTGTTTGACTTATCTCATGGAATTTTGCTGGATCATTGGCCTTGATCCAAGGACAATTTACTAAGATTTGGGAGTGATTAGGTCAATAGGCCAAGGTCGCATAAAGGTAAAAAAAAAATCTTTTTGCTATATTGTGGTTGATTTTTATCCAATTAGCATGAAACTAGTTCCAAAATATGCAAAATTTAATTGTCTATCCTGAGATATATAACATGATATAGTGATGTCATCATACCTTTGTTTATGTATTTACTTGTTTATATGTCTTTGTGTGTTTATATGTCTTTGTGTATTTATATGTCTTTGTGTGTTTATGATTCGCATAACTCAAAAACTCTTTAACCTAATCTCATGAAATTCAATAGGATGAATGGCCATGATCCAAAGACAATTTGATTAGATTTTGTAAGTGATTGGGTCAAAGGTCAAGGTAACGAAAGGGTCCAAAACGTCTTTTTGCTACATTGTGGTCCATTTCTAAGCGGTTTTCATGAAACTAGTGCCAAAACGTGCATAATTTAATTGCCTACCTTGAAATATGCAACATGATATAGGCGAATGTATGTACTCTACTGAGTACCCGTTCTTGTCTATTCCTTCTCGCAATATTCCCATGTAATTTTAACTGGTTATAAAACGTTAAAGATATACTTCATGTGAAATAGAATATCAGTATCAAGGTGTATAATTTTATTTATTTTAGAAAGAAAAGATAATATATTTTCCGGTCTTGTGACTTTTTATATAGATAAACGCGAACTTCTACGACAATAGATGGCTGTCAAAGAAGGATATAGGAAAAAAATAAATAATAATAATAAGGAAAGTGTTTTGAAAACCAAACTAATTGTGATAAGAGGAAATATTCCATTTAACATATACAGTCTTTAATTCCATAATATTTATTTTAGTAGAAACTACAGTAGTGGAACGGAAATAATAGTTGTTGGAATTATGTAGAAACGGCGAAAGTGACAGAAGTACAAATTGAAAAATCTCTGACTTTTCTGACTATATTTTTCAAGTATTTTTACAAGTATAAAGAATATTTCATCTGTGAAACAACTAAGTTTCCATTTTCTAAAATCATTTTGAAAATGATCTGTAAATAATCTTTATTTAATAGGTTGATTAAATCAATGCCAGTAGGAATAAATCTAGTATTCATTCGAAAGTGAAAAGAAGATGGAAAAAGTTATTTTCTTTTTTTTTTTTAAAGAAAAAAACATAAAACCTGCCTGTGAGGATTCAGAATTTTCCAAACGGTAATCTTGCAACATTGTAGAAAATATAGTTAATTCGACGTCAACGAATAGATGTTCAAGATGTTCAATTCATACGTTTGATAGATGTGTGAAGGAGTGACATGGATGACAATTGAAACCGATAAAAATACTCATATTATTGCCTATCTATGGAAAGCGATAGTTTTTTATGTTTAGGATATATATATATATATATATATATATATATATATATATATATATATATATATATATATATATATATGTACACACACACATATATATATACAGTATATATATATATATATATATATATATATATATATATATATATATGTATATATATATATATATATATATATATATATATATATATTCAAAATAGAAAGTGACAGATAATTTCAATATGCGCTAGTACGTTGAAGTACTATTGTTTGATTTATTGTTGTAATTTTCCATTTTATCATATACAGTAAATTTCCTTTGTTAAAACTATATTACTTGCAAATACTGTTCACTGGGCCTCACTACGTATTTGACTCAAATTGTGTAATTTATATGTATATATATATATATATATATATATATATATATATATATATATATATATATACATATATGAAACATTATCCAACAGATTTTGTAGATTTGAGAACAAAGCCCTCAGAGGAATATTGGGAGTTAAATGGCATGACTGGATTAGAAATGAAACTATATGAGAGATTACTTGAGTGCCATATGTGGATGAGATCATGGTGAGGAATAGATGGAGATGGTTTGGCCATGCTCTTCGCACTCCCCAAGCGAGATTGATTCGCCAAACGTTCAGCTAGGCTCCACAAGGCACTAGAATAGCTGGAAGACACAAGCCTACATGGCTGAGGACTATGAAGCGTGAAGTAGATGATGAATGGAGAAGTATTGATTTAGAAGCTCAAGATAGAGACGACTGGCGAAATCTAACCGAGGCCCTTTGTGTCAACAGCCGTGGAAGGAGATGATGACGATACAGAATATTAATACCTAAGGATTTCTCATTTATAAACTCAAATTTTTATTATTCCTTAAGAGTTCATATTCATGATCAGTATTCTCGGCTAATCCAAGGCTTTGCTACACCATACACCATTTGTTCAGTCTAACTGTTTAGCTATTTGTAAAAAACATTGAATAAGGAATAAAGATTAGATAAATACAAATCTATAAAGAATAAAGATTAGGTAAATGCAAATCAACAAAGAATAAAGATTAGATAAATAAAAATCATTAAATAGTACATAAATACAAATCAATAAATAATAAAGATTAAATAAATGGAAAACAATAAAGAATAAAGAGTACATAAAGAGATATCAATAAAGAATAAAGAGTAGATAAATACAAATCAACAAAGAATTAGGAGTAGATAAATAAAATTCAATAAAGAGGAAAGATTAAATAAATACAAATCCCGAGGTGTGAAGGCGAGAATTTATAAGCGGATATACAAGAAGAGTCGAACTACAAAGTAAAGCCTTCTCTAAATCATCCCGCTTTTAGTAGATTGTTATGGTACGTTATTCCACCATTAGGGCTTAACGTACCAATGGGTCCTTAGTCTCAAGAGACCCTTCCTTTATTGCAGAAAGTAACAGAGCATCAACAATGCAGTTTCCTGCATTTAGGCTGAATTACAACAATGTAGTGGGCTTGGAAGTCTGATGATATTACAGTGAGGTTTGACGGGGTCAGTGGGTAGTGTATGTGTGAATGTATTAACACCATTTTTTTTTTTTTAGCCATGGATAGAATCCTGAACAAAGTTATGCAGCGTCAAAAGAAAATAAAGATATGAGGAGCTGAATGAATGAATGATTTGGAGTTCTCTGGCATCATGACATCGAAGGTCATTGATGCTGATGAGGAGCTGAAGGAGAATGGATTTTATATCCGAAGAAAGTCATAGAAAGTCTTATTGCTAAATAGAAGGATGGAAGGCCCTATGAAAAAAAAAGGAAGCCATTGTGGTGGCCTATTGGAAACGTCCCTTCCTAGCGATCTACTGGACGGGAGATCGAGTCCCACTCAGACACGAGAGTTTCTTGTAGTGTCTTCAACCTTAACATCCTTGTGAGTTAAGGATGGGAGGTTTTGGAAACCTATAGGTCTACCTGATGAGTCATCAGCAGCTATTGCCTGGCTTTCCCAGGTCCTAGCCCGGGTAGAGAGGTGGTTTGGGGGCTGATTATATGTATATATAATCAGTCTCTTGGGCCTTGCCCTACTCGCTGGGGCATTGTCACTGTCCCTTGCCTCTGCAAATCATGATCGACCTTTAAACCTGTAAATGACCATTCAGAGAAATTATTAATATCATTATTATTAGTTAAGCTAGATGGAAAAACAGGTTATAAGCCCAAGGACTACAACGGAAGAAAATAGCCCAGTGAGGAAATAAAAAATAGGTTAATAAATAAACTACTGAGAAGTAACGAATACTAAATATAAGATCTTCTAAGATCAGTTGCAGCGTTATAATAGATCTGTCGTATAGAACCTATGAAGACAGACTTATATCAGCCTGTTCAACAAAAGCATATTCTTACGAACCCAGCTTATAAAGAATTATTTTTGGCGCACTGTGGAATGTTACATGATCCAAGGAGGATAAAGAACACATCATTCAGTTCCTGGAAACAATGGCTACTATAACCTAGTACAGTGATAACGTGTTTGCCTAGCATTTGCATGGCGACGGATCGATCCCAGCCCGGGGCAGTGAGTTTAATTTTTTTACTGGGGAAGCCACTGCTGTGTTTGGGCAACACAGTTGGTGATTGGTCTTGCCTAGGTGACGTTCTGGTGAGTATCTATTCTGATGAAACTGGAACTAAAGACACTTTTAACTTTTAGGTCTTTCAACAGAGACGAAAATAGCCATGTTGATCACGAATGAAAGACACTTCGTATAGCTCGAGGGTAAAGCCGCAAGATAACTGAAGTTTGAATTCGAAATGATTGGAATAGAATGTGTCGTCTAACAGTTTTTTTTTTTTTTTTTTTTTTTTTTTTTTTTTTTTTTTTTTTTTTTTTTTTTTTTTTTTTTTTTTGCTATGAATGAAATCATCAAAGAATAAAATTTTGTTTAGTCTTTTCCTGAGAGAAATAAGCGGCAGGAAATTCAGATGAGTAGAATATTCCTTCTAGAAACAAATTAAAAGTATTTTTTTCTACTGTAATAAACGCTCAATCATTTAATGAAGAATCAAGATAATGTTGTTCCAAGAAAAAATAAATAAATCTAGACATAGAAAACAATAATTCCATGAGTTTGAATCATCATTCAATCGATTCGACCTGCATAAACGAGATTAGTCGAAAGTAAAACTTCTTGAATTCCAATTAAAGACAGAGGTAAGAAAAATATAAGTTGATTTGCGAGTACATGGAATAAGTTGATTGGTTTAAGATTTCTTGGAACTTAAAAAAAAAACTAGAAATTATTTAACTTTTACCTTAAATCTATTAACAAACCAACATTCTACGTTATGAAAGTAGCTTGGTAAAAAAAGCGTACTATGTGGAAAAGGAAAGTACCCGTTCGACAATTACCATTACCTTATTTCTTAGAATATAACGATCCTCTCTCTCTCTCTCTCTCTCTCTCTCTCTCTCTCTCTCTCTCTCTCTCTCTCTCTCTCTCTCTCTCTTAATGGCCTCTTTATTTCCTGAGGTAGGGATAGCTTTATTTCTTAAAGGATATCTCGGAATTGCAGGTTTTATTAGAAAATCCGCCACCAAATATCTTTGAGTAATTTCCCTGGAAAAAGGTCAGTTTTCTTTGATAAAATATGCAAGAAAAAAATTAAATAGTAACTTGATTTGTATAAATTATATTTATGCATATATATACATGTATATGTACATATATATATATATATATATATATATATATATATATATATATACGTATATATATATACACACATATATATATATATATATATATATATATATATATATATATATGTATATATATATACACACACATATATATATATATATATATATATATATATATATATATATATATATGTATATATATACACACACACATATATATATATATATATATAATATATATATGTGTGTGAATGTATACATATATATGTATATATATAATATACAAACATATATATATATATATATATATATAGATACATATATATATGTATACATATATATATATATATATATATATATATATATATATATATATATATATATGTATACATATATATATATATATATATATATATATATATATATATATATATATATATATATATATATATATGTTTGTATATCATGCTTCTGAAGTACTGCCCAAAAATCATTTGTTTTTCGAAAGTTTGTTGTTCGTCTTACTTCGATGACAGTTTATAGCAATCACGTGTATGTTGTTAAAAGCCTTTTTGATAAGGGAATGTAAATATTGTAAATCAAATTACTCTTAAAAGGAGATGTTGTATATACTGTGGTTTACGTACGCAGCAGAAACATGAATATCTAAAAATACAACGAATATGAATGTACAAAATGTCTGGCAGTAGGTAACTCAATAAAGGTATAAAAGAGGAAATAATTTTAATCAAATTTAACGAACGATTTGCCACTGATAAACCCATGACCCTTCAATTCACAGGGTTGTGGTGGCTGATGTGGTAACGTCCTTGACTGGTGAACGCCAGACTGGGGTTCGAGTCCCGCTCAAACTCTTTAGTTTCTTTGGTTGCTGCAACAACACCATCCTTCTGAACTAAGGATGCGGGGTTTAAATCAATCAATCCTTGGTCCTAGCTTGGGTGAAGAGGGGCCTTGGGCGCTGATTATATGTATACAGTATATGGTCAGTCTCTAGGGCATCGTCTTACTTGATAGGGCAATGTCATTGCCCCTTGCCTCTGCCATTCATGAGCGGCCTTTAAACCTTTAAACTTTACCAGTAGGTGTGTGTAGTTGCACCAAAGCTTGATAAACATGCAATTACAAAAACCAAAATTCTATTAAAATGTCAAATTTAGATTCATTGCTTATAGAAGGTGTTTCTTAAACACTAGCATTAGAATTTCAATTAGATTCACAATGCATTAAGGGGATCATATACAGATCTATTGTAATCAATATCATTAGAGCAGAATCAATGTTTAAAGCAGTTGTATCATAAACAATACCATTCAAAGTTCAATCAAATTCACAATGTATTGAAGGAGTTATATATAGATATATTTTAAACGATAACATTAAAATATAGTCTATTTTGATGGCAGTCATATCATGCCCCACTTTTAGCACCCCGAGAAAGAGATATCTGTTCTAGGTGAGGATGGCAGGTTCATCCTTGCCAAGATTCTTGGGCAGGATGTGTTGTACTACAGTAGCGGTATCTTTGGATTTATTTGAGAAACAGGTCTTCTTAAAGCTATTAAACTTTTAACAGAACATCTGGTGCTGATTTGGTATGCGATCTCAAAGTCCTGCTTTTACTTTGGTATACGATCTCACTTCACTTCACTGCAAAGCAATAACCATTAGAGTTTTTTTTTACCTATTAAAGATACTGAGAAAAAGAATATTTAAATTACGTCATAAATGAGATCGCGTACCAAAAACAGCACCGAACATCTTCGATTTTATGATTTTGAATTGAATTTTCTGTTACTCCTTATTTATAACAAACTATATCGGCGTCAATGACCTTCGATGTCAGGATGCCAGAAAACTCCAAAACAATTGATCAATCGCAAACAATAACACAAGTTAACGCAAATGTACAATGTATTGGGGGAATTATATATTGACCTAGTTTAGACTATAACAGTAGAAATTGAATTAAATCACCGATATGTAATGGAAATTACAAATTGATATATTTTAGGCTATAACATTGCAAATTAAATCATTGATATGGGAATACCAAATTGATCTATTTTAGACTATAACATTACACATTAAATCACCAATATTGTAGGGAATTACAAATTAATCTATTTTTCCATCAAGGAATACCCAGAGGTAGGCTAGTTATCGTTACCGTTACCCACATCCAATCAACAAGGAAGAGAGGAAACTTGACCTGAATCCTAAAATACCTTCTGCATTTTGAGTATCTAGAAACGCTTTCGGGACCACAGGCAAAATGGTTATTCAACTGAAGCTCGCCTAACTTGATCTCCTCTAGAGTGGAGGCAAGATTGCCATCAGAGCTCGTAAGCTTGATCAACTATAAACGTTAAGAGTATTAAGGGGATATTGGCTCCCGTCCTAATACCCGATGCTGTATAGAGAAACCTTTCAGAGGCAACTTGGTTGAATTGACTAGTCCATTAAGCTTCTTTGTATAGCGTGGTCTATCAAAACACAAAGGCTGCGTCTCCGGAAAGAAAATATTCTTTGCGTTTTTATTTCGTGTGTTGCAGGATGTACGGGATACCTCTTAGCTACCGAATTAGAGATTTCCTTAACATTTGCCGTTATAAATTTATACTTCTACTTTATGTAACGAGAGTCTTAGCTTTTGTGTTTTATATCTGGAAATATACCGTGTATCCAGCCCATTACAAGGTATTACTCATACTTAAATTGAAATTTATTAATTGTATTCTACAAATAAATCCATTTTACACACTCACACTCACTATTGTGTGTTCATGCACGCGAGTTATGCAATAATTGATAGTCCAGAACTCCAGATAATCCAGGTTCAAATCCTGATTTGGGGAGTTGCTGGTTTAATCACTGTTTATGGATTAGTGAATTAGGTCGGATATAATTTGGGTCTGAACCAGTGGGGAAAAGGTATGGAACTAGCGATTTCACACCCAAAATATTTGATAAAAACTGAAGGGCTGATGCCATCAACATTTCCATTTTTTATAAGAACCTCATATGTGTGTGTATATATATATATATATATATATATATATATATATATATATATATATATATATATATATATATATATATATATATATATATTATTTATGGG
This sequence comes from Palaemon carinicauda, assembly GCF_036898095.1. Lineage (NCBI taxonomy): Eukaryota > Metazoa > Arthropoda > Malacostraca > Decapoda > Palaemonidae > Palaemon > Palaemon carinicauda. The sequence goes on from NC_090742.1 coordinate 11,854,557, forward strand.
AATGTCCATGCATTTGTTGGCTGGCATAAAATCTGGAAAAAAGTCTGTGAAAGAAAGTCAGAAAAGTAGTTCATAGAACTTCTACCCCTCATATCGTAAAATCAGTATAGTTAAGGGTGCATTTAATATAGTATCTTTTTTCCTCTCTATATAACACGGTATTCCTAAGAAAGACGATTAAATCATTATTTAATAGGAAATTGTTTCCACATTCCAATATTCCAGCCAAATGTATTGTTCCGCGCTTGGGTGTGTCATTACACAACTGGCTGTTCCTGGAGGGAGACGAAAAAAGTAGTGCTTTTCTTTGCTTTAGACATTTTCTACAATTAAACATTTATCCAAAGGTTGGTACCGTTGATTTAGATGCAAGGTGTTAATGTTTTTAGGCCTACTCCGTTTTGAGTCAGCAGTCAATATACTGTAGGCCAAGGCATTTTACCAATGATAACATCGTAGGTCTAAATTTTATGCACTGTGCAAGTCTTTTAAGTCTAGTGTATAATGAAGAGTTTAGAATTGTTTAACATTTTAGAGGCCTCTGGTTTAGAGGTCTTTTCAATAATGTAATTTTCCCTTTTATATATGTGGAATTATATTTTTTTTAATTCGAATTAAAAACGAAATTGTGACTGCTAGGGTATTGAAGTATTTTGACTAAATCTCAAATAAATGTAAGTTAATCTACCTGTAATAGAAAAAAATCGACTGACCATTTCTACATTATTATTTTTTATTTAAAATATAGATCATTTTGATTTACTCAAATAGCATAGACTGAGTAATATTCACTGATATCCTTTCCTTTTATCTTATGCCGCTCAACTTTTAGAAATAGGTGAAAGTATGAATTATGTCTTGCCAATACCAAATTAAACGATGTAGGTGGTCAAATATTAGTGGTGTGCTATATTTATTAAATCTGATAATTCAGGTAGCTTGGGGTACTGTGTGCACATAGTTGTCCCATGTTACTTTATTCTACTGGTAATTTGTTTGGTGCATTAGATCTGTTAAAACAAGCAGAATAGCCCTGACTGGTTAGGCCTAAGCCACCCCATAAAGCTTAAGTATTCATCTCAACTCCTAGATTATGGAGGACAAAGGTGTAATTCTCTAACCCGGAGAGGAAGACGTCCTTAAATTTCATCATAATTACTACATGAAAATTAAATGCTCATTTTGAAATATTGCAATATATATATATATATATATATATATATATATATATACATATATATATATATACATATATATATATATATATATATATATATATATATATATATATATATATATATATATATATATATATATTCGAATACAGAGAATAATAGGGATGTCATAGCCTAGGCATCAGGTCCTGACCAAGCTAACCTGAACGCCTCCCACATAGCGATACCTAAGAAAATGTAAATTGAATCAATTTAGGTTGGTACATCCTGACATGACCTTCCATAGTCTAGCCTACAACATTATATAACAACCAAAAGCATGGTTCAAACATAAAATGTAAGGCAACCCTTTGAAACCATTACTATACATTGCTGCCTTATTATTTAAGCAAAAATGGGGCTGCCTCCTATGTTTAAAAGTTTTTTTTTTTTTTTACTACCTTTCCCTAACACTTATCTAGGTAAAGTTTTGGATTCAACCAAATTGGGAAATGTATTATATTAATATATTTTCCTAGTAAAGCACGTGATAACAAAACACTTCTTCTCAATACATTATTGTCGCTAATGCATACTTACAGAGAAAAAAAATATTTCAGGAATTGAAGGTCTTGACTTTTTCTAAGTTTAGTGTGTATCTTTCCATGGGCACGCAAGGTAGCTCTTGTTCGTTTGTATGTCTGTTTTCATCTTACTTGGCTCCGCCCCATTGCGTAATGTGACAATATTTACTTGAATGCGCATTTGCTCCTCCCACTAATGTCGCTCCTCCAATCAAAATACTACTGGGTTCTTTTCAAGGGTTATTATTGAACAATTCATTGGTCTCTCAGTCTTGTTTCAAGGATCTGTTTTTCGTGCAATATAACATTGTAAACGATACTCTTTTGTTTTTTTCCCTATTTCATTATGGGAGAAACCCGTGATTGTCGTTTGTTTTCGGTTTTCAAAAGTTCCGGTTTCTATATTTTCATCACACGTCATTTTACTGTCATGGATCCTCCGGTACGGTTGTGTGAAATATGTCGTTATTCCTATTTTGATGTGATCGGCCGATTTCATGGGAATTATAATGGAACTCCTGAAGTAGTGAATCGTTTTCTAAGGGAGCATTCCGTATTACCTTTAAGTGTCCAGTGTGGTAAATGTGATTCGCCTTTACATTTTCGTGAGGATAGACATGTGTGGTATTGTACCAAATCTGAACGTATTCCAGTACTTGATGATTCAGAAGAGGGTCAACCACAACCTTCCACATCTTCATCGTCATCTTCCGTTTAAGGTAAGAAGTGATTTAACAAAATATATATATTCAAATTTACCCCTGGTTAAAGGGGGGGTCGCAGGGGGGGCGAAGCCCCCCCCGGAAGGGGTACAGGGCCCCTAGGTTAGGTTAGGTGGGTTTGTTAGGTTCTGTGGTGCCCTGAAAATTACTGTGGCCTTAAGGGGGGGTCGCAGGGGGGGCGAAGCCCCCCCCCGGTAGGGGTACAGGGCCCCTAGGTTAGGTTAGGTGGGTTTGTTAGGTTCTGTGGTGCCTTGAAAATTACTGTGGCCATAAGGGGGGGTCGCAGGGGGGGCGAAGCCCCCCCCGGTAGGGGTACAGGGCCCCTAGGTTAGGTTAGGTGGGTTTGTTAGGTTCTGTGGTGCCCTGAAAATTACTGTGGCCTTAAGGGGGGGTCGCAGGGGGGGCTTCGCCCCCCCCCCCCCCCGGTAGGGGTACAGGGCCCCTAGGTTAGGTTAGGTGGGTTTGTTAGGTTCTGTGGTGCCTTGAAAATTACTTTGGCCATAAGGGGGGGTCGCAGGGGGGGCGAAGCCCCCCCCCGGTAGGGGTACAGGGCCCCTAGGTTAGGTTAGGTGGGTTTGTTAGGTTCTGTGGTGCCCTGAAAATTACTGTGGCTTTAAGGGGGGGTCGCTGGGGGGCCCTACCCCCCTCCCCCCGGTAGGCCTAGTTAGGGGTATGGGGGAGGGGTGCTGGAACATTAATTATTCATTTATTGCAAATATCATTCAATGCCCCAACACCCTCCCCCCCTTCCCCCACCCAAAACCCCGGTTCCCAAAGGGTGTCCCCCATAATTGGTGGGATGAACTAGGGTATACATAGTAAATCTCTAAATCGGTTGGTTTGCAGTCAAAATAAACGTTAAATTCATTGAAACCACACTATTTCTGATGCAACAAATATATTTTTATTGCCTTTTTCCAAATTTGGCTGAAACTAAAAATTTACCCTTATCTATATTATAGGAATGTGTACTAACCTTAACCTAACCCAGGATGATGGATCCTTTACCTAGCTAGACTAAGACAACATCCCCCACCTACTGTGAATTACAATGCTGTAGATAGAATTAAATGATGAGGATATATCCCAGCTTGACATTCAGTACTACAGATTAAATCAGATTGGATCAGGTCACCTCATACCCAAGTCGCTTCGTCCCAAGTCACTTCGTCTTGAGTCACTTCGTAGCATAGTCATCTCGTACCCAAATAAGTAGTTGGGCTGATGAGTAGGTGGTTGGGTCACTGATTTTTTTCCAGCAAAATACTTGTCCATTTGGCTAACTAGCGTCACGCAACATGTACTGCTTGCCAGAACAAAGGAGCAATAATAGAATGTTTGACTGCAAGAAAAGCAAGCCACAGTAAAGAAAATACCTGCCAGTGAATAACTGAGTTAGTTCGTTAACCAACATACTCTTAGATACAATTTCAGTAACGTGTGTACTTTTATGATTTTTCTTCTCATTGTTTTATATTTCATGTCTAGTTTTGGCTTGGTGTTCATAATGCTGGCGAACATCAGTTGTGCTCATAACCTCGTACCCATAACCTCTTGATAACAATACGGCAAGTATTCTATTTGTTGATATTGAATGGCAATTTGCAAACGGACCTTATATAAATATGTTCTAATGGATTAGCTTACTAAGATAACAGCCAATCTAATGGTGTTTATAAGGTACCTGCTTGTAGCAGTCAGCTGCATTGCAGTTTGGGTACTTAATGACATGGACACAATCAAATTATGGAGGTACATCCTAACTTAACCTACCGCACGACAAATTCCTGTGTAAAACATAAGCCAAATGGCTGGAACTTCGGCTACTAAAATTTATAACAAAGTGTTGGTAGTTGCTGGCAAGTGGAGGGTAAGCTCCACCCCTCAGTCAGTACACTGAGTAGGTACTGTATTTTGAGCTACCAAAAAATAAACATATTTCCAGGACCATCAATTGGCTGCATTGTTTTTTTTCTAGTTTATGGGTAGGAGCTTTTTGTGATTGAGGGAATTTAAGGAAGATAAAAGCTTTTGCAGCTTTCCCAGTAACTGTAGCTGACTGACAGTTTGTTTAATCTGCTGATATATTCTTTAGTTCCTGTTAACAACCTACCTGTTGCTGATTAATCCCTTGCTATTGTGTAGTAGTGACGATGCTGTCATCGTAACCTTGGGGATTTATTGTCTTTGTTCAACGATAGAAGAACTTCAAATTATTCCTTCACATATGCCGCGTTTCCATCTCTTAACACCGACAACGGATCCTGGCATTCATCGTATATGATGCACACTGATAGTTGGAAGAAAAAAAGGGCGTTGTCCTTCTTTTTCCCTATTTTGGATAATTAGTCTTTTTAAAGCAATTGATAGGAGCTGCATATGAATTACCATATTGCTCAATTATTCACTGAAGACAAAAAACTATAGTTGTTCCGTAACCGAAATACAAACCACGCTATTTACATTGGGTTTACCTTTTAACGTAGCTGAAATGGCGAGCCATTAGAATTTAACGAGGGTGTAATACCCCCGCGCTAGTTAGCGGGGGGGGGGGGGGGGGGTTAGGGGAGTGGTAGCTAGCTACCCCTCCCCCCCCTCACACACAGGTGAATGCTCACTTTCACTTTTGGCTCGGACTTGGGCAGACGTCTCTGTCTTTGTCCTCGCTTGGCAGACATTGTTGTTTTGTCTTTACTTAATCACTTACTTTTCTTTTACTCAATATATATGTAAACATTTTCTCATGTTTATGTATATATTTGAGTATAGAAATCAGCAAGTTTCCTTTTCAGAGTTTGTGCTTGTGTGTGTAGTGTACGATATCTCCGTGGAGCCCTCGGCAGGTTAGGCCACCACGGTGTAATTTTATGGGTCGCGATCGAGTTTGACTTCGGTCTTTCTCTCTCTCTCTCTTGAGGTCGTTCACCCTTTTACTACGTTACTACGCCTTTTGTAGCTTCCTTCCCGTGTGGGGGGGGGGGGGGGTTGCTACGCCGTACGTTTTGTCTCAATTAGTTTATGAATCTAATTGTATTTGTTGATTTTTCAGCTTTGTAGAACGATTCCTTTCGGGGTTTTCGTTCTTTATTTAGTGTTCGTTCATTTTTAAATTACATAATTACATAGTTACATAATTATAATTGTTATAATTCTGTGTTGGTTACAGCTCTCCTTCCGTGAGTGTAAGTGGTTGTGAGGGCACGTGCCTGTTGTGTAATTCTTGTGTTCCTTTCCCTCGGGATTCCTCTTCAGAGCCTTCCCGGGGGAATGAATGTGTACTAATGATTTTTGTTTTATTTTTTTACAGTTACCGATCTAGTTCGTTTCTGTAATATGGCAACGGTGTGAGCTGTCTTGTTGAGGCCTGGGGATTCGGCTGTTGCTGCCTCCCCTATGGATTTTCGTCAGGGGCGTGTCTCCTTCTTCTGGAAGTACTCCCGTGACGATTGACAGCTCTCCAGTTCATTTTAGAACTCTCAGGAGGCTCGCCTCCTTGGGTGGGTAACTTTCCTTCTGAGGGAAGTTTTTCCTGTCCAGGCTTGAGTTTTTGCCCTTTTGGGGGGTTCTTCTCTTGCCTTTTTTTCGTGCGACTATGCTCTTGGTGCTGAGCGGTTGCACCTGCAGTTTCGCTCAAGAGGCTGGGCAACTGCAGGAGCCCCTCTTCGGAGGATTGCTCCTTTTAGGTCACTGGCTGACCAGTCTCTTCTACGAAGTGTTTCTCTTTCGTTCGCGAGAGAGTACACTCATAGAGACTCCTCTTCGGAGAATTCTTCTGCTGTTGTTGCTGTTGGTCTCCTTCGCTGTAAGGCTCACCGTCCGCCTCGTCGTAGGGCCTCCCATCTCCCTATAAGGGTGCTAAGAGGCGCCTTTTTGAATCTCCGTATGCAGCCTACAACTCCTCCTTCTTGATCTTCCGCCCCTGGTGCAGATGGACAGCAGTCTGATCTCGTCTTCCGACGGGCAACGGTCTTCCCGACGGACAACGGTCTTCCCGACGGACAACGGTCTTCCGACGGACATCAGTCTCCCGGCGGACAGACAACGGTCTTCCGACGGACATCAGTCTCCCGTCGGACAACGATCCCTTCGGGGCAAAGGGTTGCCTCCCACGGGGGTTCTTCCCTTGCGTGTCAGGGTTCCCCTGCGCGCCCTTCTGCTGTGTCAGTGTTAGTGCACAGGCGCTCTCCTGCTCCTGCTCAGTGTTAGCGCACAGGCGCTCTCCTGCTCATCAGCGCTTTCCTGATCGCCAGCGCTCTCCTGTTCGCCAGTGCTCTCCTGTTCGCCAGTGCTCTCCTGTTCGTCAGCGCTCTCATGATGATCATCTCTGCTGTTCCTGTTGGTTCCTGTTACGCGCCCACGTTCGCCCTCGCGATCTAGAACTTCGGTTCAGGTCTTGGTTAAGGACTCTTCTTCTACGCACAGGCTTCCACACGTTGCCTTCTACTCACCAGCGATCACCAGCTCGCCAGCGACCATAGACGCGTCAGCGATCTCCTACGTGTCAACGATCGCCATCGATCTGCCACGCGTGTCAGTTCCCCTGAACACCATCAGTAGCGATCTAGCGCTCGCCTGCTGTGGACCACGATCTCCGGTAGCTGAGTCTTGCCGTAGATCTTCCTCCTGCTCGCCAGCGCTCACCTTTACTTCTATCCTTCTGTGCGCCAGGTTTCTTTAATCGCCAGCGCACATCTGCGCGCCCTTTTTTGCCATGCACCAATGGGCGCCAACGGTTTTCTGACCGTCTAGGATCGCCTGATTAACAGCTTGCTTCAGCGCTCACCTTCCTGATGCACCTGCGCGCCTTCTGTTAGCGCGATGCGCGCTAACCATCACTAGTCTCTCTCTCGTTGGCAATCGCCTACGCGCCCGTGCAGTATCCATTGCTCGCCTATGGGTTATCGCTCGCCGACCACCAGCTCTCGCCCTTCCTACCACGCTCGCCCTCCTTCTGCGCCCCTTCGCTCACCTTCGTTTACCTTCGTTTACCTTCGTTTGCGTTCCTGCGTGCCCGCGCATGGGCGCTTCCACGTTCGCCCACACGCAAACCATTGATTTACCATCGCGCGAGCGCCAGGGCAATTGCGACCGTGATTCCCGTTGGGGTTTCGCAGCATGGCCAGCCTGGCGAGTCCTCTGGAGCGTATTTCCAGAACACGGCCTCACCCCGTAAAACGCAGAGCATGGCACATGCAAGAGCGGGAAGAATCTTCAGGGAGGTCTGAGCAACATTCTTCTTTCCAGAACCTAGGTTAGCCCTTCCCCGTCATTCCCTGGAAGGGTTTTTGGCGGGGTGCTTTCCGTTCGAGATTTCTCCATCGGCCAAGGGGTGACTGGTTTACCCCTTCCTCTTCTCCATCTCGTGAAAGGGGCTTACCAGGTCCTTTCCCTCCTCGGTTGCGACCCGAGATTTTGTTCAAGGAAGCTACAGGAAGGTCATGGGTACTTTCCTCCTCTCGGGCTCAAGCACCTTGGCGTTTCGTCATCTAGTATCGAACTTGCGGGCAAGCTCGATGTTGGACCATCTGGACGCAATGACCGAGGGCTTCCTTTCGGGTGTCTCATCCGTGGATGTCGACAACCTCAGACACCCTTCCATCCTTGAGAAGAGTTTGTTTGTGCCCAAGGACAGAGACATAGACAGCGGTTGTGCGGAGGAAGTCGACTTCCGTTTTCACTCCTCCAAGGCGCTTTCTTTCAGACCCTGCAGGGCTCCAGCGCCTCTTTCTTTCAGCCACGCCGGCCTAAGTTATCGGACCGGCTACGACAACTGTTCCCTCCTGTCAGGAACAGGTGGCACGGGAGGCTCTCCCGGGGGGGGGCATATTCCTAGAGGGAGCGGCAGAGTTCACGAACTCTAGGATTGGCACCCCCCCCTTGCAGGTTTCATGCTGGGAGGATGCCTAAGGTTACTCATCCGGATGACAGCTTCCCAATGCCCATTCCTGCACGATCTCTGTGATCAGCCAAGTATACCGCGCCTGCCTTCTCTGTCAGCGAATTCAGTATCTCTGAACCTCTATGCCATAGGGTCGGCAAGAGTTTGCCCGTTTGGGCAGAATGATCCATGCCTTAGGAGAAGGTCCTCCATAGGATGGTCGACGGCTTCACCCCCCGGCTTCTTCAGTCGATCCTTTCTTGTAAGGAAGTATCTGAGACGGGAGTTCCGTAGTCCACCTCTCAGCTCTGATCAAGTTTGTTGATCAACCTTCGTCCAGCGTGGAACAGCAGAATCGATCAGACTGGTAACGAGGCGACAGGACTCCTTAGGCCCTGGATCGGGTACTGTCAGTTTCCATCCCATCCATCTTCCAGGAAGCTCGTGGAATTCAGCCTAGACTACAGGTATTCCTGCTTAAGATGCAGTGTGGCGATCCCGCCATGGCATCGCAGGTTTTTCCCCAGAGAACTCTCCCTGCTTTCCTCATGGCCGCTCAGGTGCAGGCTTCCGCCTCCTTCGCCTTTTGGAGGTCTGGTCAACTCCGGTAGGCTCGGGTTCGACCTTCTTCAGCGCCGGGACAAGCTTCCGGATGCTTACCATGAGTGGGGGTTCATGGTATTTTGCTAGGAGCCTTCTCTTCTTCTGCCTCAACATCTGGAGTATCTAGTCATGATATTAAGTCAACGGCCTTACCACGTTGGAAACCCCGCTTCTCGTCCGTCCAGCGAGGTTAAGCAACGTCTGGTCTGGTTGGTACTTGGATGGGTGACCGCCTGGGGACACCAGATTCTGTTGCCGCCTCCTCCGAGCCTTCCCTTCAGTTGACTGTGGCAAGGCTGAGGAGAGTCGCAGTACTTGTTCTCAGTCAAGCAGAGCTTTCAGCCCTACCTTGGAACGCTTCCTAGTTCTCTTTTCCTCATTGACCCGTCTAAAGTTCCGAACGGTCGCCTCAGGATAAGTTCCCTGTGGGGCGGCCCAAGTTCTGGTGGTTTCAAAGCAACGATTAATCGAACTTTCTGGCCCCTATGGGACCAACGGAACTATTAGACCTGCAATGGGTGTTGACCTATGGAACCTCTTGATGGGAGTGGATATTCTCGTCCTTTCCCCACATTTTTTATGCTGTTCTCGGACTCGTCAAAGAAAAGGGGGGGGGGGGGGCATGTTCCGGTCCAGGCCTATGGTCAGGACCTGAAGGATACCTCTCCATCATTCAGGCAGGCTTAGGGGCCGTAGTCTGGCCCCTCTACAGATCCTACAGCTCCTGCCGAGTCGCTCCGTGAGCGTCGACTTCATGGTACTGGCGTGTTCTAACCAGCAGGGGACGCATTTTCACACCTTCGCATCTTGCAGTAGAGATACTGAGATGATTTGAGATCCTCTCAATACCACCATCGGCTCTCTCATTCCGGGCAGAGGAATGTTCTCTCTGACTATCCGAGCAGAGCCTCGTAGAGAGAGTGTACCTGGGGTCTTTGGCCTTGAGTAACCAGCAAGTCCTGGCCTGGGGGACCTGATCGCAACAGCTTGGAACCTCAAGCTTCCGCTGTTCTTCCCCCCAGTCTCAGACTCCGAGACTCTGGCAAGATGCATTCCGGTGATGGTGGGACAACATCGACGCCTGCGTCTTCCCTCCTTTGTTGTCTGTTGAGAATGGGTCTCAACAAGACCAGGTTGTCTGTCAACCTTTCAATGGCCCTGAGAGCTCCACTGGGACTATACGCAGAACGGTTTCCAGACCCTCTGCTTCCCCTGACGGAACTCCCGGGAGAGCTTCTCCCATGGCACAGGCTACTTGAACAACCACACTGCAACATCTTTCACGAGCCGGGGCATCGCTTCGGCTTCATGCCTGGAGACACTACACCTCCTCCTCAAGAAGAGACAACCCGCTACAGTCGCGGGACGGAGGTCGCGTCATCTGCGATAGTCATCCGCAGGGGTCTTCCAGGCGAAGTGGAGAGTCTTCGATGGTTGGCGTCGCGGGAGATATACCTCTTCCCTTGAGGCCTCTTCTCCAGCAATAACGAACTTATTGCCTTTCGGCGGGGGAAACTCCTTTCCGCTCTTGGCAATGAAGCCGGTCGCTCAGCCTTTCCCTGACCTTCAGGCTAAAAGGAATAGCTTTTTTCTTCCCGCTGGACCTTTCCTTGCTCATGCGAAGCTGCGAACGTCCCTGCCCTAGTCGGAGTGAGACCTCCAACATGGAGCATGGCTCGGACTTTTTAGTCCCTTAAGAGATCGTCTCAAGACCCTTTACGTCAGGCCTCTGATCGTATTCCGTCTTGGGTCTCCTGCTCACTCTGACTCCGCCCTTACTAAGGAATGGGGGAAGGCTCGCTCCCGAGTTGTTGGCTAGACTCAGAATCTTGGGGTCCCGGCCTTCGGTCCAATTCCTTCAAGATTTCGAGTCACCATTCTATATCTGATGTCCCAAAACCTTCTCCTTCTTGCCAGTAAAGGAATCGAGAGGTTAGCTTTGGGAACAGCTGCAGTTTGTCCTCACGTGCAGCCGGGTTGGGAGCACAAGAAAGACACGGGGGAGAGTCACCAGTATACCTCTTCAGCTCGGACTCAAGGACATTCATCTCGACCTGAATCCAGACCCTCCCCCGTCACGTCGCCCTACAACACGATGTCGGATACATCGCAACGTCCCTCGCCTTCGAGTAATACTACTCTGTGACGCAGGTGCTACAAGCTGGAGTCTGGAAGCGTCTAATGACCTTCGCAGCCCGCTTCCTGCAGGGCGTGACCCACAGGAGTTTCGATACATTTCTATCGCTCTGTTGTGGCTACACAACAGCTGGTCTAACCTCAGGCTCCTTTTTGGACAGGTAGCAAAAGGTTGAGGGCATTGTTATCAGGTTTTAGTCTGCATGAACGAAAGAAGTATGTCTGGCCCTTACTTCTTTCTTCATTTTCCCCTCTACTGGGAAGCAGCATCCTGGTCTCTGCATAGCGGACCTCGAACCTCTGCAGGTAAACCATGCTTCCTTGTGTTCCGAGTATTGAGTCAATACTGTCGCGTCCCCCATACCCTGACGAGGTGGTATTTGGAACGTCCTAACCCAGAGTTCCTTCTGGAACTCCAGGTCAACTGCCTAGGACGGGTCACACTTCTTCCTTCACACACAAGCTTATGTAGGCCACACGGTTCCTTGTGGAGCAAGGAACTTGTGAGGAGTGCGACTCACTCGGATTCTGAGTCCCTGGGTAAAGCCAAAGCCGGTATGGCTGGGGACTTTCCACCCTTCCTAAAGGGTAAGTCACCCAATGTAAATAGCGTGGTTTGTATTTCGGTTACGGAACAAATGACAAATTCGAAGATAATTTGTATTTTTCCTAACCATACAAACCTTAGCTATTTACATATATTTGCCCGCCAGCCCTGTCCCCCAAGACAAGTCCTACCTCTAAGTGAAAGTGAGCATTCACCTGTGTGTGAGGGGGTGAGGGGTAGCTAGCTACCACTCCCCTACCCCCCCGCTAACTAGTGCGGGGGTATTACACCCTCGTTAAATTCTAATGGCTCGCCATTTCAGCTACGCTAAAAGGTAAACCCAATGTAAATAGCTAAGGTTTGTATGGTTAGGAAAAATACAAATTATCTTCAAATTTGTCATATTACATACACTATGCTTGCAGGCTTCTGAGAGAACCTCACCTCATCTGTTACTGATTGCTTGCTCCTTTGGGAGTGCCATCTCACCTGTTTATCACACGCTGTTACGAGAGTGACATCTCACCTGATTACTATTGCAACCCCCTCTTTTTTGCAATTGTGCTCTTGACATTTGAATGCTCCGACATCTGATCACGCACTTTAACCAAAGCTGTTCGTGATCTCTCAAATCCAAAGGAGCACCACCTCACATGCTCATAATCGCGCACACCTATGGAAACGGCACCTCACCAGCTCAGGAACGCGCCACCTAACCCGCTCGCGATTAAGATCACCTCACCTTCTCGTAAGAGTACCCTCCTATGGCAGCGCCACGTCACTTGCTTGTAAGAGTGCTTTCCTACCGGAGTATCACCTCCCCAGTTTGTGCTAGCGCTTTTGTTCATTGGACATATATTTGCAGTCATTCATCTGACTTAGTGCAGTCACATGCTTGTGCACTCCTATGTATTCACACTTAAGCATGCTCACCTGCTGGCATGCAGTCTTCTGGTCACATGTACTTCCTCAAGTGGAGCTCACTCATCCAATCTTGACGTAATATATTTGTGCACTTAAGTGCCGTCAGCTGGCTGTTTTAATTTTTGTATAGTTTACGATTAGCTGCTTGTCGTGAATGATGGGATTCAAGGAAGATGAAAGCTTTTGCAGCTTTATCAATAATGGTAGGCGACTGACAGTTTGTGTAATCTGTAAGTGCACTCAACTGCAGATAAGCAATTCTAGATCAAGAATGCTCTACAGTTCACACCTGCCCTTCTAGAAAGCTACATATTTGCCTTCTAGTAAGGCAAGAAACTTGATAATTCTTCATTAGTCAAAAAATTTCGCGAGGTAATAAAATACTTATAGTACATTCCTTCCCCGAAGATACGTACTTAGCCTCTCTCACATGGAGGGTGCTTCAAGCCTCAACTGCACCACATACCCCAGGTGAAGGCCAAATGGCCACCGGCCAGTCACTACTGACATGTCTATAAATTTTAACAGCTGAATGCCAGCCTAGCTGAAATCATACTCTTAATAAAGGACTCAGGTTTGTATAGTTTCGTAAAACGCAGTACTTTCGAAATTGGTGATATTTGGGAAGAATTGGATTGTCACTGAAATAAAGTACAATTCCTGACGAACAGACGAATGTAGAACCAGCTTGCTCCCATAAGTGTTAGGATTTCTGGTCATTTGAATGAATTCAGATTCCATGTAATGGATCTAGTTGGGCTTTCATTTAATGAATAAATTAGAATTTACATTTGATCCGTAACCGAAATACAAACCACGCTATTTACATAGGGGGCTATTACTTTCGGCTTAGCTGAAATGACGAGCCATTAGATTTTAACGAGGGTTAAACTACCCCCGCGCTAGTTAGCACGGGGGTAGGGGATGGGTAGCTAGCTACCCCTCCCCCCCCCACACACTGGTGAGCTGCCTCACTTCACTTTTGGCTCGGACGATGAGCAGACGTCTCTGTCCCGTCCTCGCATGGCAGCCATTAATGTTTTGTCTTTAACTTAATTACTTATTTTTCTTATACTTAATATATATGTAAACATTCTTATGTTTATGTATATATTTGAGTATAGAAATACAGTAAGTTTCCTTTTCAGTGTTTGTGCTGTGTGTGTAGGAAGTCCACTCAATTGTACGACAACTTCTCCGTGTGGTCCCACGCCCCCACAGTGACATTTCATAGGTCGCGATCTCTCCCTTGGTCCTTCAGTCTTCCCTTTGGCGGGCGCCGTGGGGAATCGTCATCGCTGGACTTTATTTATTTATCTGTTTCTCCGCTGTTCCTCCTTCCCTACGGGGAACTTGGTCTATCAGCGTAGGGAACATGGGAGTTTGGTTTGACTACGGTCTCTCTCTCTCTCTCTCTCTTGAGGTCTTTCACCCTTTTATTACTACTACGTATTACGGTAGCTTCCTTCCCGTTGCGGGTTGAGTTGCTACTCCGTTTATTTTGTCTCAATTATTTTTAATCAAATCTAATTATATTTGTTAACTTTTCAGCTTCTGTGTAGAACGCTTCCCTTCGGGGTTCATTCGTTCTTACTATTAGTGAAGTCTTAGATGAATTACATAATTATAATTGCTATAATTCTGTTTTTGTTTCAGTTCTCCGCCTTCCCCCTCCTTCCCTGAGTGTCAGTGGGGGAGGAGGGCGCATTCCTGGTGCGTAATTCTTATGTTCTTTCCCCTCGGGGTTCCTCTTCGGAGTTCCCCCGGGGGAATAAATGTTAACTAATTATTTTATTTTCACAGTTAACTGTCTAGTTTTTTCGTTTGCCTAATGTGCCAACGAAGCAGAGCTGTCCTGTTTGGGCCTGGGGAGTCTGCTGTTGCCGCCTCCTCTACGACTTCGTCATGGGCGTGTTCCCTTCTCCTAGAAGTTCTCCCGTGACAACTGTCATCTCCTAAGTTCATTTAGAACGCTCAGGAGGTTTGCCTCCATGGGTGGGTAACTTCCCTTCCGAGGGAGGTTCCCTTCCAAGGTATGAGTTTTTTCCCCTTCAGGGGGGGCAACTTCTCTTACCTTGATAATTACCTGGTTGGTTTTTTCCTGGTTCTCGGGCGGTTATGCTCTTGGTGCTGAGCAACCGCTTTTGTAACTATGCTCTTGGGGCTGAGCGGTTGCAAGGCCGGACCATGGAATTCGTGTGATTATGCTCTTGGTGCTGAGCGGTCGCACTTGCAGCTACGCTCAAGGGGCTGGGTAGCTGCAGGAGCTCCTAAGGGGCGCCTTCATCAGTTCTTCTGGTCTCTTCTACGAAGTGTTCTCTTCTCTCGTTCGCGAGAGTCTCTCGTTCGCGAGAAGGACACTCTTAGAGACTCCTCTTTGGAGGACTCCCCTGCTGTTGTTGCTGATGTTGCTGAAGGCTCAGTTCCCCCCTCCGAACATCCTTCGAGGGGGCAGCTGAGTCCAACGGTCTCTCCTTCGAGTGTCTCTCGCCCTCGGGGGAGTTCACTAACAGAGACTCCTCTTCGGAGGACTGATGATGGTGCTCCTGTTCGTGGTCGTCTTCCTCTTCAGCCGCAGAGGATCCTCCTCGACGAGAACAGACCGTTACAGCTGCTTCGCTAGACCTTTCGGCAGACACCTGCCAGACCTTCTTGTCTCCCATCTCCGTTCCTGGACGCAGATGCGCAGTGGGCGCCACTCCACCACTTTTTCCGACGGGCACCGGTCCCTTCGGGGATAAGGGCTTATCTCACAATGTGAGTAAGTCCCTTAGTGCCAGGTTTTTACCTGTGCAACCTTGTTCTCCTGCGCACTCGCGCGCAGTAGTTCGCAAATACTCTCCTGCTGTGGACCAGTCTTCTGCTGAATCAACACTCCAGCGATCTCCTGTAGCTGAGTCTCGCCGTAGATCTCCTGATCGCCAACGCTTCTGGGACCTTCTGTGCGGCTACGCGCCTTGTGCACCTACGGTCTCCTGAACGCCCACGTTCGCCTGCTCGCTGGCGCACATCTGATCGCCATTTTCTGATGTGCGCAATGCGAGCCAACGTTCGCCCTCGCGCCCACGATCTCCGGATCTGGGCGCAAGCAGGGAGATTATTTCTTCACTGAACTCCACGTTCATCTGCTCGCCAGCGCACATCTGCGCCCCCTTTCCTGATGTGCGCAATACGCGCCGACGTTCGCCCACGCTCCCACGGTCTTCGGATCTGGGCGCAGGCAAGGAGTTTATTCCTTCGCCTCCTCGCCGACGATCTCTCTGGTTCTGCACCCTCGCTGATATCTTCTGGCCACACAACTACACGCCTACGATCTCCCGGTTCCTGCCCCGTCGCGCACAGTTCAAGAAGTTCCTACACTAGCACACAGGCGCTCACAGGTTCTTCTGGACTCGCAGCGCCCTTCTGGAGTTTCACGCCAAGCGCGCCCACATGCGGTTCCAGTTCCAGCGCGCCAGCGCACCAGCACGCTTCCACTTCACACCGGGCCACCCAGGAGACACCTCACAGGCACCCCTGTGCTCTCCTTGCGCGCCAGCGATCTCCTAAGCGCCCGCGCGATTCTTCGCCTGCGCCCAAGCGTTTTCAACGTGCCAACGCTTCAATCGTCGTAGGTTTCCTACGCGCCCACGCGTTAACTCTCCTGTACGCGATCGGTCGCTACGCGCCACTGCTCGCCAACGCGCCATCGCTCGCCAATTCGCCTTCACCCGCCTACGAGCCATCGCTTGCCAAGACGCGCCATCGCTCGCCAAGACGCGCCATCGCTCTCTTACGCGCCATCAGTCTCCCGGCCACCTGCATTCACCCTTACGACCGCGCGCCCGCGCACATGCGCACCCATGTTCGCCCGCGCGCGAACCAACGGTTTTTCCATCTCGCTAGCGCCAGCCCCGGCCATCTGCGCTCACCCTTACATACGACCGTGCGCACCTATGTTCGCCCGCGCGCGAACCAACGGTTTTCCATCGCGCGAGCGCCAGTCCCGGCCGCCTGCGCTCGCCCTTACGACCGCGCGCCCGCGCACATGCGCACCCATGTTCGCCCGCACACATGCGCACCCATGTTCGCCCGCGGAAGTCCCAACCATGGATGTCGTCAAGCTCAAACACACTTCCATCCTTGGAAAGACCTTGTTTTGAGCCCAAGGACGGGGAACGGACAGCTGAGAGGTGGAGAAAGTCGAATAACGATTCGCTCCTCCAAAGGCGCTTACCTCCAGTACCTACAAGCCTCCAGCGCCTCAACAACAACAGCCTCGTCAGCCTAGGACATTGGAACCGGCCCCGGCAGCTAAGACAAGGTGTCTAAACAGCAGCCCCCTCCTGTCAGAGACAAGAAGGGCGGGAAGTCCTCCTGGGGAGGCAATAATCCTAGAGGGAGCGGCCGAGGCCGCAAAGGCTGGGATTGGCAACCCCCCTGCATGGTCCCCAGTGGGGGGATGCCTAAGGTTGGGCGTTCAGGTGGCAGCAACTCGGGGATGATTTCTGCACGATCTCCGTGATCAGCCAAGGATATTGCGTCCCGTTCTTTACATCTCTACCTCCACTGACAGCGAATCCAGTGTCGCTGAGCTCCTATGCCATGGGATCGGCAAAGGGGCTAGCCCTTCGGGCAGAAGTCGAGACCATGCTCTAGAAGGATGCTCCCCCCCCCCCCCCCCCCCCCCGGCTGCTTCAGTCTACTTTTTCTTGTAAGAAAGCGTCTGAAGGCTGGAGACCTGTCATCGACCTCTCAGCCCTGAACAAGTTTGTCGAACAAACTTCGTTCAGCGTAGAACAGCAGAGTCGATCAGGCTTGTAGTGAGACCACAAGACTTTATGTGCACACTGGATCTGAAGGACAGGTACTTCCAGATTCCAATCCATCCATCTTCCAGGAAGTACTTGAAATTCAGCCTAGACAGCAAGATTTACCAGTTCAAGGTGCTGTGTTTCGATCTCTCCACAGCACCGCAGGTGTTCACCAGAATGTTCACCCTGATATCTTCATGGCCGCACAGGAGCGGCATCCGTCTCCTTCGCTTTCTGGATGACTGGGTAACCCAGGCAGTCTCGTAATCGACCCTTCTTCGACACCGAGACAAGCTTCTGGGACTTTGCCAAGATCTAGGGATCATGGTAATTCTCGAAGTCTAATCTGCTTCCATCTCAACAACTGGGATGTCTAGGCATGATATTAGACTCCAATCTCCAAGCCTTCCCATCAGATGTCAGGATAGCAAGGCTGAGGAGAGTCGCAGAACCTTTCCTCAGACGAGGAGAGTTTCCAGCCCAATCTTGGTTACGCCTCCTAGGTCACCTTTTCTCCTTGTCCAGGCTAGTTCCAAACGGCCGCTTCATGATGAGATCCCTGCATTGACGGCCCAAGTCCCGATGGAATCAAGACAACGATTCCCCGGACACTCTGGTCCCTTTGCGACCTGCGGAACGAATGGACCTGCAGTGGTAGTTGACCTACGGAAACCTTTGCAAGGGAATGGATCTTCTCGTCCTTCCCCCGCATTTGATGCTGTTCTCGGACTCGTCAAAAGAAGGAGGGGGGGGGGGCACGTTCTGAATCAGGCCTATGGTCAGAACCAGAAGGGTACCTCCACATCAATCTGCTAGGAATGAAGGCCATATTCTGGCCCTTCAACACTTCCAACAGACCCTGGCGAGTCACTCCGTGAACGACAACTACACGGTAGTGGCTTTTTTTCAACAAGCAGGGAGGTACCTTTTCATAACAGCTTTCTCATCTTGCAGTAGAGATACTGAGATGAACCGAAGTCCACTCAATACCCTATCGGTTCGCTTCATTCCGGGCAAAGGAATGTGCTCTCCGACAGTCTGAGCAGGGCCTCACAGATAGAGAGTACCGAGTGGTCTTCGGCCCCCCCCCCCTGGTAGCCAACAAGTCCTGACCTTGTGGACCTGTTTGCGACAGCCTTGAATTTCAAGCTGCCGCTGTACTACTCCCCAGTCCCAGACCCCAAGGCACTCTGGCAAGATGCCTTCTTACAACGGTAAGACAACATCGACGTCTAAGTCTTCCCACCGTTCTGTCTGGTGAGAAGGGGGCTCAACAAGACCAGACTATCGGTCAACCTGTCGATATGTCTGATAGCTCCGCTGCGGCATCATGCAGAGTGGTTCCTGGAACTTCTGCATCTCCTGACAGAACTCCTGAGAGAGCTTCCCCCACGACACGAGCTACTCAAACAACCACATTGCAATATCTACTGTAAGCCGTAGCATCGCTTCGGCTTCACGCCTGAAGACCATCCAGCATCTCACCTGCGAAAGTCATCCGCAGGGGTCTTACAGACGAAGTGAAGAGTCTTCTGTGGTTGGTGTCGTGGGAGAGGTACCTCTCCCCTTGATGCCACTATTCCAGCAATAGCTGAGTTATTGTATATCGGCAGGAGGAAATGCGCCTATCGCTCTCGGCGGTGGAAGCCTATCGCTCAGCCTTAAGCCTGGCCTTCAGGCTGAAAGGAATAGACATTTCCTCCTTGCTGGATCTTTCTTCGCTCATACGAAACTACGAACTTACCTGCCCCCAGTCGGAAGTGAGACCTCCTCCATGGAACATGGTTCGGGCTCTTAGGGCTCTTAAGAGATCTCCTTGCGAACCATTACGCCAGGCTTCTGATCGTGACCTGTCTTGGAAGACGGTGCTCCTGCTCGCTCTGGCCTCGGTCAAGCGTGTCAACGAACTTCATGGTCTCTCGTACGACGTCGCCCATTCAAGAGGATAGGTGGAGGTAACGTTCAGGTTCGTCCCTGAGTTGGTTACTACAGTAGACTCAAAATCTTGGAGTCCCGGACCTTCGGTTCGACTCCTTCAGGATTTCGAGTCTCCGTTCTGTAACAGATGACCCAGACCTTCTCCTACTATGCCCAGTAAGGAGTCGGAGGGGTTATCTTAAAGAAAAGCTGCAGTTAGTCATCACGTGCAAGCCCTGTTTGGGAGCACAGGAAGGACGGAGAGGAGGGTCATCAAGAATGCCTTTTCAGCCTGGATTCAAAGGGTCATCCATCACGCCCTGAATCCAGACCCTCCTCCGTCACGTCGCCTTAGAGCACACGATGTCAGAGGCATCGCAACGTCCCTGGCCTTCAAGAGGAACTACGCTGTGACGCAGGTGTCACAAGCCGGAGTCTGGAAGCGTCAAACGACCTTCACAGCCCACTACCTGCAGGACGTGACCCACAGGAGCCTCGATACGTTTTCTATCGGTCCTGTGTTGGCTACACAACAGCTGGTCTAACCTCAGGCTCCTTAATGGACAGGTAGCAGAAGGTTGAGGGCATTGTTACCCGGTTTTAGACTGCATGAATGAAAGAAGTATGTCTGGCCCTTACTTCTTTCTTCATCCTCCCCTCTCTTGGGGAAAGCAGCTTCCTGGGTTCTCTGCATAGCTCCCTCTTAATGAGAGAATGCCTTGATGAAGTCATTGAGCTTCAGCACGGCATTTCATTCCCGTGCTGAAACTTGGTGATGGGCAAGAGGGCTCTCGAACTTGGGGAAATTGCTCCCCCAGTTCGAATCTAAATTTCTCTCTTTCACCTTTTTCTTTTTCTCAATATTACTTCGACCTTATCCTAATTTCATAAACTTTCTTTAGTCTCGCTTTCCAAACTCTATGAGAAAAATTTTCCTCATTATATATGTGTATATATTATGTACATATATATTTATTATTTTTTTTTTCTCCTATGGCTTGGATGTTTCTACATCCATTGTAGCCCCGGCGGGGATGTTCATACATCCTTTATTGCTGCCTGCTTTGATGAGTGGGAGGAGGTATCACGGTTGGGAGGTGTTTGCATTCAAAGCTATATGTGAGAGTATTGGATGATTTCAGCCATCCCGAAGATGGTTTGGACCTGTTGGGTCTTCAGAATCCAGGGGGATCAATGCTTGGGGTAGGACTCTCGGCTTTTGGCCGGAAGCCCGTCATTATAGATATGGGGAGGATGATTCCATAATTTCTTGGTCTCATTCCTAACAGGCGGGTTCAGCTTACACCTGTGCCTCTATATCTGTTTTGATGCTATCCTTCGGGTAGGG
The DNA here is from genome assembly GCF_036898095.1 of Palaemon carinicauda. NCBI lineage: Eukaryota > Metazoa > Arthropoda > Malacostraca > Decapoda > Palaemonidae > Palaemon > Palaemon carinicauda. The sequence goes on from NC_090742.1 coordinate 11,875,163, forward strand.
TATGGAGTGGACCATCTGGGAAGTATACTCTCATTGTGCCGATAGTGGAGAGTGCAAATATCCTTTCCGACGTGTGATGGCCTAACATTCTCGAGCAGGTACATCAAACTAACCCTTTTCTCTCTCTCGTCTAATGGATTCTTTAAGGAACGAACCCCCATCCCCTGGATACGCTGACTCTCCCCCGGCACTGTTGACGACCTCTGCTAATGTGATAAGGGAAAGTTCTGTTGATGACCTCGGAATGGGAAAGGACCATTCTACTGATATTTCAAAATCGAGTAATTTGGGTAACACAAGGAAACTTCGAATCCTTCATGTTACACAAATTTCAATTGAGACAAATTATGATGATCTATGTAAAGCATTTGAATGCTATGGATGCATAAAAGAAATAAGGATGAAACTTCAAGCTGAAACTTGGGATTCATGGATATGTTTTAGTAGTTATGACGAAGCATTTAGTGCAATAAGTAACTTGAATAATATTAAAATTAATAACTTGAATGCCGCGGCTGCTCTCTGCGATAAGGTACCAAAAGATTTGGATGTGTACAGGCCTGCCGATTGGTTGGAAAAAGACGCAGATTCAGTTATGCCCTCCCAGAGAAATCCAAAACCACCGATGTGGCTTATAGCTGAATCAAAGGGGATTACAGGGAATTATTTTAAAATATGCAAATTGATTCAGAAAAAAGTAGGAACTATTGCACCAGGTGATATATCTCGTTTCGGAAAAAATAGTTTCCTTATCCATGCCAAATCCAGTACACAGTCGGTAATATTGTCCAATATGAAAATAAGTAATGATGACATTAAGTTAGATGTCAAACCCCACCTAAATTTTAGCTACGGAAGAGGCGTAGTTTTTAACAGAGATCTATATGATTTTACAGAGGAGGAGATACTGGCCATGTGTCCATTAAATGTATGGAAAGTTCATAAAGTCCCAGGTACATCAATGATAATCCTTACGTTCCAGGATGCTGATGTACCTTTTCATATTATTATCGAGAACGAAAGGATTAAAGTAAGACCCTTCAAGCAGAAGCCATTGCAATGCTTTAATTGTTTTAAATTTGGGCACCCGTCCAAAGTTTGCAAAAATGAGAAGATGTGTGGTATTTGCTCCAAATCTTACCATGGAGAGTGTGCACTTGGAGCCAGGTGTTTAAATTGCAGCTCGAATCACAAATCCACAGACAAGAGCTGCGAGCTATATAAGTTGGAGGAAGCTGCCCTCAACAAATCAAACTTAGAACATATAAGTGTGACCCATGCCAAAAGACTATTAATAAATCAAATATATATGCTAAGGCATTAAAATCAAACCAACCTAGCGCTGCCAATAGCTCAAAAAAAAAGTATACTATCTGACAAAATGTCTAATAACGAGGTAACCATATTACCTCCTGAGGCTTTACCACGGTGTATTAACACTAGGTCATTGCCCATTGCTGTACAGCCTTCAGCCGCCATTACAAAAAATAATACAAACCTCTCTCAGGCCATGTCCTTGCCTGATCTGATGGAGGTTCCACTTAAGAATAACTTACCTGATGCACCTGTTGTGGGAAAGGTGCAAAAACCTCGAATCCCACCATCTATTAATCGTAAAAGAGAGAGACCTCCATCTCTCTCTCCACCCTCCATTAGAAACGTTAAGGCTATGACATCAAATAAATTTGATGTTTTGTCTGTTGATGTTTCTAATGAACCAGAAGATAAACTGAATAAATCAGAAGTTCAAGTTGAGGTCCACCATCCACCTCAACAAATAGATAAAAAGGATACAAAGAAAAACACAAATGTAAAACCCAGCATAACAAGACCACCTCTGAAGAAACCTACAGGTAATGTTAGATTAAAAACTGCTAATGGGAAGGCCTCATCCAAGATGTCTTCCAGAAATAATCCATAGTTTTCTCCTCCATTTTGCAATGGAACTGTCAGGGTTTGAGGGCGAAATATGAAGAACTTAAGCTCCTAATTCATGAGCATTCTCCCATAATTGTATGTCTACAGGAAAGTATGCTTGATTCTAACACTCCTAGTCCTCGAGAGTATGTTAGCTATAGAACACCATATAATCAACAAGCAGGGAGCCATGGCGGAAGTCTCATGTACATTCGTCGAGATGTTCCCCAAATACCTATGTCTATATGTACAACCCTGCAGGCCGTTGTTGTACAAATTGATATAGGGAGAAAATATACAATATGCTCTCTGTACTTACCTCCAAATGATAATATTTTATATGATGATTTAGCAGAGGTCATTCAACAACTCCCTCAACCTTTTCTCTTACTGGGAGATATGAATGGTAGACATCCTTTATGGGGTGATGTTTTGGCCAACACAAGGGGCAATATTATCTCATCAATTGTGGAGAATGAGGATGTGGGGCTCCTTAATACAGGAGAGCCCACGCACTTCCATGTTCAGACAGGTACTTTGTCATGCATTGACCTTTCAATTGCAAGCTCTAACTGCCTTCTTGATTTTGATTGGAGGACATTAGATGATTGGCATACTAGTGATCATGCACCAATCATTATAAACACCAACAAGGGTCCGCCTTTGCAAAGATCGCCACGTTGGAATCTAGACAAGGCAGACTGGGTTAAATTTTGTGAGCTAAGTGAAATCGAAGGGAGAGCAGAACAGTTTGAAAGTATTGATGATGCCATAGACCTACTGAATGGAACTCTTCATACAGCAGGAATCAATTCGATTCCCAAAACAACAGGACTATTCAAAAGACGACCAGTCCCGTTGTGGTCCTCAGAATTAACAGCCTTGCACAGAGCCACCAGAAAATCCCTGACTAGATTGCGTAGACGCCGTACTGATGAAAATTTGATATCATACAAAAAGTGTAGAGCACAGTTCCGTCGTGCCATGAAAGAAGCTAGACGCCAATCTTGGGTGGCTTTTGTTTCCTCCATTAATAGTAGAACACCACCATCTTCTGTATGGAGGAAAATAAAAAAATTGCAGGCAAATTTACCCCGAACCCACCACCAGTGTTGAAAGTGAATGGTCAGTTTGTGACTGAAGGAAATGAAGTTAGCAATGCCCTGGCTGACCATTTTTCAAATGTATCGTGCAAGAGTGTAGCAGCTCCTGGTCACCAGTACAGGAGCATTGAAGAAAAGAAAATTTTAAATTTTGCAACAGGAAGGGAAGAATCGTATAATTCTCCTTTTACTGAAAGAGAACTTGATTCCGCACTCGCTACTTGCAACGATACAGCTCCTGGACCCGATGGAATTCCATATGGAATGGTTAAACATGTACATTTTAATACAAAGTTATTTATTTTAAGTATTATTAATAGAATATGGCATGATCATAGTTACCCAAGTGTTTGGGAACTAGCCATTATTTTAGCCTTTTTAAAACCCGGTAAGGACAAGTTTTTAGCAGCAAGCTATAGACCTATTGCATTGACTTCGTGTTTATGTAAAATCATGGAGAAGATGGTCAATGTAAGGTTGATGTGGTACCTTGAAAAGAAGGGTATTTTATCACCGATTCAATGTGGATTCAGATAAATGCACTCAACAACTGATGTGTTAATAAGACTTGAGTCCTCTATTTGTGAAGCCTTTGCTTCCAAAGAGCACCATGTGACAGTTTTTTTCGACCTTGAAAAGGCATATGATACCACATGGAGATATGGTATACTTAAAACAATTCATGAACTAGGATTAAAAGGAGAACTACCACTATTTATTCAGTCATTTCTTTCACATAGAGTTTTTCAAGTGAGAGTGGGGGAAACTCTATCAGAGAGTAAGTATCAGGAAGAAGGAGTTCCTCAGGGGAGTGTGCTGAGTGTAACCCTATTTGCACTAGCAATTAATGGGATATCCTCAGTCATTCCCCGGGATGTTCTCTCAACATTATTTGTTGATGATCTCTCAATATCATTTGCTGGCACTAGAATGGCAATGGTTGAGAGAAAAATCCAACACTCTATTGATAAAATTATCCAGTGGGCTGACATGAATGGATTTAAGTTTTCGACAAGTAAAACTACCATTGTCCATTTTTGTCGTATCCAGGGAGTACATCCAGATCCGGATATATACATTAAAGGTCAACGGATACCATGTGCAAGTGAAGCTAAATTTTTAGGTTTGATATTTGATTGTAGGCTTACATGGGTTTCTCACTTAAAAGCGTTAAAAGCTAAATGTGTTGAAGCTCTGAATATCTTAAAAGTATTGTCCCATACATCATGGGGGGCAGACCGCAATACTATTTTAAAATTATACAAGGCCTTGATTTTTTCCAAAATTAGTTATGGATGTGAAATATGTTCTTCAGCCACCCCAAGCCGGTTAAAAATATTAGACTCGATACATCATGCAGGTATTAGATTGTCTACAGGAGCTTTTAAAACCTCGCCTATCCCAAGTCTCCTTGTTGATGCTGGAGAGTTACCCATAGACCTTTACCGAATGTCTTCCATTATTCGGTATTGGTTTAGATTGCAAAGATTCCCTAACTCTCTAGCCTTTCAGACTGCAAGCCTTGTAAGACACGCATCATACTTTGAGTTGCACCCAAAATCTCCTCAACATTATGGCTTTCGGGTGAAACGATTATTAAATAGTCTGGATATAATTAGAAATAAGGTACTTCCATTCAAGGTATCATCAACGCCTCCATGGAAGTTACCAGAGATATCTTTTTGTAAATATTTTATTGGAGATAAGAAGAATATGTCAGGCGTAGAAGCCAGGTCTCTTTTTAATGAACATGTTAAAGAACATAGAGGATCAACTTTTATCTATACTGATGGCTCCAAATCTGATGCTGGCGTTGGATTTGGAGTACATAGTAATGGTTTTAATTGTAGAGGTGCACTTCCTCTGACCGCTTCCATATTTATTGCCGAATTGTATTGCATATTAACCGCTATTGAGAAAATAGCGTTGGAGAAGGAGGGTAATTTTACAATTTTTAGTGATGCAAGGAGTGTCCTTCAAGCTATAGAAGTTTTTAATTCTAATAACCCTCTAGTTTTAAAGATTTTAGAATGGCTTTTTATTATTGGACGGAGAGGTATAACAGTTCAATTTTGTTGGGTTCCAGCACATGTAGGTGTGTGTGGGAATGAGAAGGCAGATTCACTGGTTATGAAGGCTGCATCCGAGTTGCTGCCAAGCAGGTATCCCATTCCCTGTAATGATTTCTTACCTGACATCAAGAAATTGGTTTGCAATAAATGGCAACAGCAATGGGATAGCCTAGATGGGAATAAAATGCGAGAGGTAACAAATGTCATATCTCCTTGGAGGTATAATATGATGCCCCGAAAATGGGAGACGTCTCTTTGTCGTCTCCGTATTGGTCACACTCGGTTGACACACGAGTTTCTGCTGAAGGGCCAACACCAACCGTATTGTGACGACTGTTTAGTACCTCTAACATTGAGGCATTTGTTGACTGAATGCCCCAATTATAACAACTTAAGGAATAGATATTTGTTTGAGGCTCGAGGTGAGGGTGGCAGGTTCATCCTTGCCAAGATTCTTGGAAATGATGTGTCCTACTATGCAAGTGGCGTTTTTAGATTTATTTCAGAAGCAGGTCTTCTGAAAACTATTTAACTTTTATGACATTCAACTTTTATGATTTTAATTGAATACTCTTTTATTTTTTATTTTATTTTATTTTTTATTTTTGTATACATAAATTAAATGTTACCGGCGTCAATGACCTTAGATGTCAGGATGCCTGAAAACTTTAAATCAATCAATCAATCAATCTCTGCATAGCTGACCTCAAACCTCTGCAGGTAAACCATGCTTCCTTGTGTTCCTAGTATTAAGTTAATACTGTCGCGTCCCCCATACCCTGACGAGGTGGTATTGGGAACGTCCTAGCCTAGAATTCCAGCTAAAGGACTTCAGGTCGACTTCTTAGAACAAGTCACACTTCTTCCCTCCACACACAAGCTTATGGAGGCCGCACGTTTCTTGCATAGCAAGAAACTTGCGAGGTGCAGGGACTCTTTTTCTCGAGTGCTGCTCACTCGGATTCTGAGTCCCCGGGTAAGCCAAAGCCAGTAAGGCTGGGGACTTTCCACCCTACCTAAGGGCAAGTCACCCCATGTAA
>NC_090742.1:11883794-12018794 GCF_036898095.1 Palaemon carinicauda
ATACCAGTAAGGCTATTTGCCTGTCAAGTTCTCACTTCTGGCATCATTGCCACAATGCATCTGTGTTCTGATAAAGATATTTATCCATCATTCACTGCCCATTTGTGTGGATGCAGAATTAATGTGTGTTCCTACTCGAACACAAACCCTTGTTCTTAAATAGGAGTATGCTTTCAGTGAAGCTGGATACCAAGTTGGTGGGAGTTACTGCTGGATGGTAGGCAAGCCCCACCCACCTAACAGGCCATTTAGCTCTCACTTTATTTTCAGCCAGCGGAGAGTAAAGACGTACTCCCAGCATCCTTATATAGTTTTTAATTTTTTTCCGATCGTTGTGTACAAGGTATTGTAGGGAATTCGAATATTTTTCATTTATATCTGATAAATGCAGTTGTTGGACAGCTGTTTGGGCATCCTGCCAACTACACCTTGTTATTGTTAGATAGCATTACTGTTTGCTATCCCCCTCGCTAGTAAGGTCATATGATGACAACGATAACGAATCCTCAGGATGTAATTTATCTTCAATGTACGTCTGTTGATGGAAGCCGCAGCCGAGTGTGATGGGAAAGGCTGATTAGGGTGCTGCCCATCCCCCTTTTTTTTTATTCTTCCTGCTCCTAGGCGCTAAGGGCATACACCCAACTGCTGTCTCTTTCGAGTTTCTCTCCTCATAAGAGTCACTGGCCGGTGTGACACTGTGAAGGCATATTTAAAGGTCATTCTGTCTGCTCTTCCAAGAGAAGAGCAACAAAGGCATTTGAGAAGTCCAGGAAGTTCGACCGATAGGATTTACGTTTGTGTGTGACCACAGTTTCTCTCCTTTGTTTCTAGTATTGTTCTCATCTCTGGTCTTCAACTGCTTAATCTCATCTTAATTTGTTGGGCAGGAACTCACGGTCAATTAAATTTCTTATTCCTGATCTAGATATTAATCTCTTAACAGTCGTTCATATAGTTCGTTATGCATGGTGCATAAAATGTTTCATAATTCTTACCATACTTTGCATTCAAATATTCCCGGATAATACATCCCTATTCGTAATACTAGGTATATATAAAGGCCTTCTCTATGAGGCTCAATACTGCACAGTATTCTTGCTGTTGTTTTCCATCTGTGACCAAGTTGTGGAATGACCTCTCTAATCAGATAGTTGAGTCGTTGGAACTACAAAAATGCAAACTTGCAGCTAATGTTTTTATGTTGAACAGGCTGATATATATTTTTTTTATAGTTTGTGAAATATCTATTTTAATGTTGTTATTGTTCTTGAACTGTTATTTTAATTGTTCATTACTTCCCTTGTAGCTTATTTCCTATCCTATATTTCCTGTTGGAACCCTTAGACTTATAGCATCATGCTTTCCCAACTAGGGTTGTAGTTTGGCTAGCAATAATAGTAATAATGATTATATGGGACTACAGTTTCTCTCCCAATGGAACTAAAAAAAGTTTCTCTCCCTATGGGACTCTACTGTATCTCTATGAGAGAGAGAGAGAGAGAGAGAGAGAGAGAGAGAGAGAGAGAGAGAGAGAGAGAGAGAGAGAGAGAGCGAGCCTCCCTGTGAGTGCCAATAGTTGTCTTTTCACGGAGACTTTTCAGAAAGCCAGATCCCCACGGGCTATGTCCCACGTGCAAGATCTTCACTCGCTGAACCTCGAAGTTAGAGAAGGATTCATATTTTGAAGAAAGAAAATTCCGTGATAATTTGCAATCTTCCCAACCTGTTAACAATTATGTACACTTTTTAATAAAGAGAAAAATCTGTCGTTTGTCACATTTTTTAGACCGTGTGTTTTTCACTTGATATTTTAACTCCTTTCTAGAAATTATGGTTTTTGATATATTGACTCTTGATTGGTGTTCATTATTTATTTATATAATTCATTATTTATTTATTTTAGTTGTATACCCAAGCAACATCACATGCTTCATTAAATGATTTATATTATTGATGGGTTCTTATAAAAAAAATTACATTCCTCCAAATATCGATACAGGTATGTGTAAAAAGATATACTGCCAGTTCACTAAGAGGACTACAATACAAGACGAAGTCCTGATCCTATGAGGATATGCTTATTCCTTCTTGGAGTTGTAGAATATGTGGCTTATCCTAGGTCATTGTTTGTCATGAAATTATTAGTTACAGTATATAACCTGAGGCTTAGATTCATACAAAGGAACACTTAAAAACTGGCAGCATGCAATTGCGAGAGCATTGTAATTTTGCTAAGATTTGGTGATGTAAATAGTGTACTAGTCAACGCAATTATTAATTTTAGTCGATATGAAATAAGGCTAGTAATTTGATTAAACGTGGGGGGTGGGTGATGGTAGGATTAGGGTAGGGCAGCCAATGGTGGATAAAGGCAGGATTGTATGATTAATGGATAAGGTTGGATATATTTTTCATTGATTTAAGATAACTTTGGTTAATCCTTTTGGGTTGTTGTGGCCTGATTGGTAACGTCTCTGCTTGGTGTTTGCCAGTCGGGGGTTCGAGTCCCGCTTAAACTCGTTAGTGCCATTAGTGTCTCAACCTTACCATCCTTTGGAGCTAAGGTTTGGGGGAGCCTATAGGTCTATCTGTCGAGTCATCGACAGCCATTGCCTGGCCCTCCCTGGTCCTAGCTTGGGTGGAGAGGGGGCTTGGGCGCTGATCATATGATGTATGGCCTGTCTCTAGGGCATTGTCCTGCTTGATAAGGCAGTGTCACTGTCCCTTACCTCTGCCATTCATGAGCGGCCTTTAAACCTTTAAAAGACATATATTGCTGTTCTGTTTAATAATGTTAGAAGACGTGACTCCAATAAGACCAGGTTGTCAGTTTAATATTGTTGGATAGGTTTGTCCATGGATAGGCCTACCAAGTAATTAAAAAACAATATTGTTGAATGAGCTCGTCAATGAACTAATCTAGATTAAATTGGTGAGTCAGAGAAAATGATAAGTTTTTTTTCCATAGTTCAAGGCAAGATAAGTAATATGGTAAATCTGGGTAAAGTAAGTTGGTTTATTGATTGAAGGATAATCAGAATATCCACTTGGATAAATAAATTGATATGACTGGATAGCTGAAGTTAGTTTATGGATGATCCATACATTATATAATGAGAATTTTCATTTTAATTATGATAATGATACATTTATTTGATAAATTTTTAGGAAGATGCAGGTTTTTTATGAGTAGAAACACCACATTAATTCTCTGGAATACTAAGCAATATTCTACACATAAGATCACCGTTTCAATAAATCTATTTTTGCTTATAATTTATGCATATCTTTGTATGAATATTTAAGGTTTAAAGGACACTCATGAATGGCAAGGGACAGTGACATTGCCCTTTTGCGCAGGACAATGCCCTAGAGACTGACCATATATATATATTATATATATATATATATATATATATATATATATATATATATATATATATATATATGATCAGCGCCTAAGCCCCTTTTTCACCCGAGCTAGGACTAAGGGGGGCCAGGGAATGGCTGCTGATGACTCAGCAGATAGACATATAGGCTCTCCCAAAATCCCCCATCTTTAGCTCACAAGGATGGTAGGCTGCATCGACCAAAGGAACTAACGAGTTTGAGTGGAACTCGAACCCCAGTGTGGCGATCACCAGGCAAGGACGTAATGTGTGTCATTGACCAGGTATCCATTATGGTTTATTGAAGGATTAGGGAAGCTCCTGTTAGTCAGTGGGTTACCAGAGGCGTCATTCGATTATTATAGTGAAGTATTTTCCTGTTAGGATTTCGGAAGTAATACTTTTCCACTTTACAAGATGTACTTTAGGTTGCAATATTTACCATTATAAATCTCATGGACATATCTACTTTATCATTATTTCCAAAATTTTATATATACACTATAATATGTTATATTCTTTATGATTATCATGCAGAATATTTTACTAAAATATAGTCTTGATATTGGAGTGGTCAGTAAAAGATTTGAATAAAATTGATATATCTGTACCATTAACATCTTTTATTTATTTTTCAGACCAGAATCAACAGAAGTAGGGGGAAATTAATTATAGCCTCCTGCTCTAAATAGAAAATTAAACTGAAAAAATACACCAATGTTGAAGATTAGCAGTGATAAATCCGAGATTTACTACAGACTAAAATCCAGGAAGATTCCGAGAAGATATAATGGTCCAAGGAAGATTAATTTGATTAATTTCTGATTTCAAAAGGAGCACTAAATAGTCTCAACTGAAGTGGGCATTCTATCATCAAACTTTCCAGGAGTATTAAATGGCCTTATAAATATTATTACGGTACTACTAATATCTGAGAATGCTCAACTGACCAGATTTTGCGGGGATTATGTGTTAGAATGGTCACTCAATTAATATCCCATAGGTTTAACAACAATCACTGACTTAAGAAAGAAAAAACGAGTAAAGTTATAGTAAAAAATATAAATTTCAACTACGATACTACCAGATTCATTCATGTTTATCGAAGTATTTATTTCTGGAAGGCATAAATTCAATGATTAAAGCTATTAACTTTTACTCCGTCTAGTAGCAAGTATTTTAGTAGCTCCTAGTCTTTACAAAGTCAGTGCAAATTAAGCTAATTTACTTCGTTTTTAATTGTATGCATCTTTAAGTTGAAAAAAATACACGTGATGCTATTTTTTTTAGTAAATTCTAAACGCCCAAAATTTAACATGATAAATAATTTCAGATTAATATTTGAGCTTGTTTTATTTCTAATTAACATTCGGATAACAATTAGCTAATTATTATTTGATATTAAACATAATAATTCGTTTGATTGCCTGAAAACTAATTGGCGATTACGAATATGCCAATGTTTCTCATTGCCTCTTTAAAATAATTAACCAGAATGATTAGAGGTAATTTTGAATGCATTGGTTTTATATGTATTATTGTAAAGGTTTTAGAAAAATGAGGAAATTGATCATTTTAACAACCAATTGAGACCAACAAATGTAAATGAGGAATGACTTCTTCCTTAGAAATTTGCTGCTCAAGTTTTTAATTTTCATCAACTATCTATTAAATCAAATTTTAATTTCCTCTGGACCTCTTAAACATACTTTTAAAATCATATCATTTTTAAAATTGTGTACATTACTGTAAACAAGTTATCTAAATGTGTGACTTAAAGGAAAATGATAATATTTTTAGCAATTGATTTAAATTAATTCTACAATCTGTACATTAATTTCTTGTGAGTATAACCTACAACTAATTACTTCAACTCTATGAATATAATTTTATCTTTGCCTATGTATACTATTTTCTATCTTTCGAATCTGTCTTCTAATTATTAGCAACTAACATTGAATTTTCTTTTACACAACATGGAATATATAGCATGCCTATGATCTCTTGAAATGTATAAGCAGATATGCTTAAGGTAAGATATATTTAACGAAAAGCCTGGCTCTCTAATTAGTCACATTTTTACAGTGCTAGTCAGTCACTTGTTTTCGGGGGGGGGGGGGGGCTGGAGAAAGAATAGCTTGTATTCTAGCAATCTACATGTGCATAAGTATTGGTATTGTAAATATATTAGAGACGTAACATAAATACTAATTTGTATTATGAATATATGAAAGTAACACGAATACTAATTGGTATTATAAATATACTAGATAAGTAACATAAATGCTAATTGGTATTATAAATATGCCAGAGAAGTAACATATATGCTAATTGGTATTATAAATATACTAGAGAAGTAACATAAATGCTAATTGTTGTTATAGATATACTAGAAAAGTAACATAAATACAAATTGTTGTTATAGATATACTAGAAAAGTAACATAAATACAAATTGGTATAAATATACTAGAGAAGTAATATGAATATTAGCGGTTATAATTTCAAAATAAATGTGATATTTCCTAACCTTTTGCAATAGTGACATATTCTGCTAAACTGAAAATTTCAAATAAAGGCCCGTGCCAAATTACCTTTCATATATTCCAGTTAAACAATGAGAAAACCAAGTATTCTCTGTAATGATATCCATTTATCTTTATGTAATGAGAAGCAAGGGAAGGCATGGACAGAATAAATTTTACTATTAGTGAAGGGAATAACTGTTTTTAAGGTCGTAAAACCGCATTAGAAGGCTAATAAAATTCTCTCTCTCTCTCTCTCTCTCTCTCTCTCTCTCTCTCTCTCTCTCTCTCTCTCTCTCTCTCTCTCTCTCTCTCTCTCCTATTCTTGGAATTAAGGTTATACCCAATGTAAAAATGTACTTTTTTCAAGATAAGTTTAAATTGTTTGGAAACTTCTTTTTTTTTCCACCAGGTCTTTTCAAGTTTAATCTCAGAACTTTGTATCAGTTATGTTTTAAATTGATAATTTTCCCAAAATATTACTTTAAATTATTCTGGTCACGTTCAACATTCAAATGCTTGTTTACAGTATCAGATTTTTTTTTTTTTTATCCAGTAAACTCATATCTGTTTCAAAACGTTAAAATGACAAAATTGCTATTGAAAGGATAAAATCTCTTCGCTACTGGTTTTAAGCTTTGCATAGTCTTTATAAAAGTTCAATGAACTGCTTCATTCTCTTCATCTAGGACATAGCATATATATAGTTGATATCAGTCGCAGTTTGACTGTTTAGGGAATTTTACAAATTTTTAATATCAGTCGCAGTTTGTTTAGGGAATTGTACAAATTAGATTTATAATAACAGTCGCAGTTTGACTGTTTAGTGAATTTTACAAATTAGGTTTATTTTTAAAGGTTTTATTAAACGACTAGTACTTAAATTTGATCTGCAGGGGAAACTTTAGTTTTTCCATGACAGTTTTTAAGAGAAAGAAACCATCAATGAAGTAGTTTCAAACCAACATTCAGGGTACCTTTCCTAAAGTGGGTTTCTAAGAGTAATTTTCATGTGAAACTTCAAAATTATTCCAGAAAGGCTTAAAGGAGTAGTTATACCCAAAGAAAGAGTTAGATTAATATTTTGTTAATGCAATGCTCACACACCTTGTTCTTGATATGTAGGCTGAATATAGGAAAGAAGGGTTTGCATTTAAGTAAGGCACTGCTTCCGAGAAAAAAATAATCAGGTCGTGATCAATTATTTAGGACAACGGGAGGAATAATTACCTTTAGGGAACCTCAAAATAGTTTATCTTAAAGTGGAGATGTAAGAGTAAATTTAAAGTAAAACTTAAGATTATTCCAGAAGAGTTTAAAGGAGTAGATATACCCAAAGAAATAGTTAGATTAATATTTTGTAAAGAAATTTTCACATACCTTGTTCTTGATATATAGACTGAATATAGGAAGGAAGGAATTGCCATTAAAGCACTGCTTCGGAGGAAAATAAATAATCAGGTCATGATCAATTATTTAGGACAACGGGAGGAATAATTACCTTTAGGGAATCTCAAAAGACATTAAGTGGGTTTCTAACAGTAATTTTAATTTAAAACTTCAATATTATTACAGAAAGGCTTAAAGGAGTAGTTATACGTAATGAAAGGGTTAGATTAATATTTTGTTAAGGTAATGCTCTCACCTTGTTCTTGATATGTAGGCTGAATATAGGAAGGAAGGAATTGCCCTTAAAGCACTGCTTCGGAGGAAAAAAAAAATCAGGTCGTGATCAATTATTTAGGACAACGGGAGGAATAAGTACCTTTATGGAATCTCAAAAGTTATGGGTTTCTTATAGCAATTTGGTGGATGCCTGCAAGATTTCTTTCAACATAGCATTTTGTAGGAGTAATTTAAATTTTAGTACTGTGCTTTTAAAATAACATTTATAGAGATCAGAGGGTAGCGTTGGAGTTGGAAATGTATATTGTATCTTTTTCATAGGTAAAATTACTTTGCAGATGTAATGAAATATAACTTTATATAAATAGGATGCAAATTGAAAATTGTAATAATGGATTTTTTTTCTTATTTGGGTAGCAAAAAAAGATATCAAATGCTTAAAACCAGGTACTTTTTTGGTACAATAAAATACAATTTTGTCATTTACAGTTTTATTAGATACAAATATTAACCATTACAACTTATTTGAGATGAGAGATGCTTTAGTAACTCATAATTGTAATTTCTTAAAATTATTTTTCTTAATATTTTTGTAAATGATAGTCACTACTTGAGAATGTCTATTACATAAGAATAATTGGTATGGACGAAAATACGTTTAAGATACAAGAACAAGGGTCCTGAATGATAATTTATGGCAGAATAGTGACATGCCAGTGTTTATGGCATATCTACATATATAAGTAAAGGTAAATGACCCAATATTTGGACGTCAGTGGTTAGTAACACAGGCATTACGGCGTACTTTAGTTATATCCTAGGTTCTTCATAGTTTAAGAGTTGGAAAGGGTTTATTTATGATATTGAATACAACGTACATGAATAGCAGAATAGTATCAACTTCATCATCTATACACGAAAATGAAACGCCTTAGTGTAAGTAATCCTGAAGTTTAGCTGGGTGGTTTATTTTTTAATATCCCTGTAAGAAACGGTAAAACCTAAGATTTTATTCAATTCTTAAAACTGTGATTGTTACTGTTCAGTAAAGTATTTCCTAAAAAGCCTGATTTGATTTGCATAGTCACATTTAGCAATTTGTTGCTAATGGCAACAATAGACAAACTGTGCGTGCCTGTATAGGTCAAATGAGGCACTTCCAGGAATGATTTACTGAGCAAATTTTTTTCTCTGAAATAATCTTTATCATACAAGAGTGGTCCTACCTATCTATTTACATTTTGAAAATGAGCAAAATCTTAGGCTTTGCTACTGCTTTTGGGGATATTAAGCAATAACCTCCCTTACTAAAAGCCCAAGATTGCTAAACTCGAGACGTCTCATTTCCGTTCTGGATGAAAATGATTTAGCTATTCAAATATATTGTACTCAAATGTCATGAATGAACCCGTCCCAGCGGACTATAATTAAAATGGATATGACCAAAGTAGTCCGTAATGTCCATATTACTAAACACTGAGATCCAAATATTGGGCCATCTACCTTTACCTGTATATGTAGTTATAGGCTACCATTAGCACTGGCATGTTCCTTTTCTGCTATAAATTATCATTCAGGACCTTATTCTTGTATGTTAAAAGTATTTTCGTCTATGCCAATTATTCTTATGGAATAGACATTCTCAAGTAATTCCTATCATTTACAAAATAAAATATTGAACTTCAATAATATATTTTACCATAAACAATGTAACTATATTCATCATTGTAACATTTTAGGAATTCAGGAAATAAAATGCATATAAAAGGTATTACAAATTTTAATTTAGTTTCCCTTGTAAAATAAAAAGAAAACGTAAAATGAAAATTGAAGACATGAAATAGAAAACGTAAAAATATTATAAAGAAAACTTAAACCAGTATTCACTCCCTATATTCAACCTCATATGACTGAGTATTCTCCTTAATCGGCCCCCTACCCTTCAAGTACCAGTAAATGCCTTATTCCCCACGAAAAATGGGCCAAAAGTGTTCATGAAATAGTCCCTTCTCCTAACTAGTCACTTGTCCAGATGGACTGTTATTAAACCCCCCACATACAGAGCTTGTTCACCCCCCTCCAATGGGGCATGAGAGCAGTAGTGGTTAAATGAATACAAAGTTCAAGTCAAGATGGCCGAACTGTCTCAGTTCTTCATTTTGGACTAAAGTCCACTTCTTAATCCAGCAGTTTGTCAAGTAGGTTTTTCCGGACTAGTCATGATAATAAAAGCTGTTATTTCCATTGGTTAACATTTCCCAAAAGCCTCTTAATGGATACTGAAAATATTGAATACCGAAATAAGTACTTAAAGCTTCTAAATAACACGATATGGCTGAATAAAACCTTAGAAATTCGTTAAATTCTTTTTATTGTAGAAGATTGAATGCCAAACATGACAAGTTTCGGTGTTATCAGTTTACTTAGGTAATTGAAATACAGAACTCTTAAGTCAATGACACTATATATCAAATTCATGAAACCCCATTTTCTGAAAGCTTTAAACATCCTAGATTCAAAGAAACTTAACGATTGTCATGCATAAGCTCACGATTCGACCAAGAAAGGCTCTTAGGTGAGTCACCCTTTATCAAATATGATGCTTGGAATGACAAATCCCATTTTCTTTGTTTCTCATTTTCTTTTTATGACTACTGTAGGGGATACTAAAGCTCAGTATTTGAAGTTGCATAATTCATGATTGTGTAAGTTAAGTAATGCTTTCTCTAATAGAGAGTAAAATTATTAATAAAAAAAGGAGGAAAAGGAAAGCCCACCAAGGCCATCCCCTGTCCCACCTAGTAACTATGACTTTATGCAAAGCTTTCTTTTGATGAAACAATGTTACTAGGCCCTTGAATGCTTTCCTTTTCCTTCTTTTTTTTAAATGTTTTATTAATAATTTTACAAACAATGATATCGGGATTGTGATTCAAAGACTTCAGGAATAGTTTGCAGCTCTTCTAAAGTTGAATGGTAAAACATTTATGTCATTATTTACATTACAATAAGGCAGATTCCAGCTCTTATAGTTATAATTTTTTAATGAAACATGAAATTATACACTTAGACAAGAAAAAACTTAATATATCTAAAATTGAAAACGAATTGAAAAAAAAATCCAAGGAAAAGTAAAAAGACATTTTCGAGCCTTCAGTGCAATTTCAGAACGATCCATTACTACAGACACCTGAAGCTCAGTGAAAAGCAGACAAGATTCACAAATGCCAAGTTGCCTCCCTGTCTCGCCCCATTTCATGCACATGATTGAGTCAGGTAAAAGAGAAGAGCCGTGCAAGACTACTGCCCTGACCATCCTTACTACTCCTCCCAGCAGACAGTCAGATCGGACCGAAGTACGCATTCATCTTACACGTGGACACCTGAATCACTTTAGCTGTGTAATAATGTTCTCGAATGCAAACCCTTGAAAAAGCAATGTTGGGAAGCAAGTTTAACCCAGAACCCTTTACAAAGCTAACATCATCATTCTAAAGAAAAATAATAGATTTTACATAACTATGACTAATAAAAAAAAAACTTATGAAAACTGCTTTTGTTTTCCATGCTAGATAGACAGTGTTATGAAACAAATGATTCTAATTGAATTCTACCTAGTTTGAGGTAAATTAAGTTTTAATTCAAAGTTACATGTAATAACAAACATTGGCCCACAATCAATACCCACAAAATATACAATACCCCTAGATATATGTTGGTCTTGAACAACTATAGTATCAAAGTTAACCTCCACTAGATACTATCCGAAGCTTATAAACCCTCACTACAGTATAATAACCTCAGCATATAATCCCTTGATATACTATCATCTTATAAAAATTCATAATACAGTACTTACTATATTGTCCTCTGCTTATAGTCTACTACTCTACTACAACGAGCATATATTCCCTTAATAAGATATTCTTAGCCAGTAATCAAAGGAAATTGTTCATTATATATTTTCTGAAGGTCCTGTGTAACTTAATATTTAACTACAAGTTATGGTAAAATAGTAAAGATCGAGCTATTTTTTTTTTATTAGAATAATCTAATTCTTTCTGGATTTCTTGTCCTTAACAGACTTTAGATTAACCCAACCAGAAGTGAAGTTCAAAATGTCTTTCTAAAGTTACTAGAATGAGCTCAGACACAATAGGCACAGATAGATATATTCTCTACTGAAAACCAGCATAAAATGAAGATATTAAATGACAGATATGATTTTAGTATTGTTCGGAACAAGAACTTCTCTGATGTAAACCCTTTCAATCTAAGGTAGTTAAAAAATTAAACGAAGGCAAATATATCTTTAGATTATTAAATAATTATTCATCTATGACACCCAGCAGTTCACCAAGCCAACATTACGCGTTTTAAATCAGAATAAAAAACTATGAAAGTAATAGAGAAACACAGGACCAGCAAAAATAACTTCTATACGAGCTAATTATAGTTTTGAAAATTTACACTAATGAAGAGAGAAGCATCAAACTCAAATTTCTATGAACAAAAAGATATAATCTTCAACAAAAAGATATAATCTTCTATCTTTCTCAGTGACTTTATGAAAACTAAACTTTTTCCCATTAAAGACAGTTCAACAAATTCCATAATTAGTATATCAAAGCACTAAAATCGAGAAAAGAATTTTGATCTTTACAGATGTTCTCATATAAATTCATATAAATGACTAAACTTTTAAGTTATAATTATCTCTGAAAATCGGTAATATTTAGGCATATACTAAAACATTAGATGATTTTTTTAGCTTAATACATTTTTTAAGATTATAGCATGAGCTATTTAAAAAACTTTAAATGGCAATTATTTTTTTAATGATCTCATTACTGAAGCTGAGGATTCTACACTTCGGAAAAAATACTTTTTTTGAAGAGAATCGAGTTTGAAGCTTCCCAATGGACTGGCTGACTAAGTATCACCCTTACTAAATGGATAGAGGAAATTTTTCACCTTTACAAAGATTAAATGGGAGTTTTTCAGAGGCAATACTACTTGAATTATAATGCAACACCCACCCGAACTCAGCATGGAAAACCTGTAATCCTAATTCGTATCGATCTACATAAAAAGCTGTAACTCATATCCTTTCTGTCTGACTTCTTTAAGGAAACACTAACAAAGGTAATTATTTCCTTTTTTTCCCTTCGTGGCATTATCTATTGAATGGAAATACAGAAGAACGACCTAACCTCTCCAAAGGAATCTCACACCAACCACTCAATCCTAGCACAACAATCCCTCATTCCTTGCAGTGGAATTTATTCAAAAGACTTTCATACAATAAAACCCCAACATTAAATATTTGCAAATTCTCATCACAATTAAATCAGACACTGATATTAAGGAGGAAAATATACTGGGTTTTAATCATGTTGCTATACTGATGTGCAATGAATAACTATCATACATAGTTCAAGTGACTTAAAATAATTTAATCTCGTTAATAAGAAATGGAAAATATCAGACGGGAAATTTGATCGAATTTAGGACCATAAAACAGTGTTTGGACCTCTGAGAACCCTGCAGGTACACTTTGAAGTAAAAGTTAGAAGAGCTCAGGCGACTAGATGGAAGAATGGGGGCAGGAAAGCACCAAGTAAAGTTATATTGCAGCAACAGTAGGACTTGAAGAAACGCTGCCAAGAAAGTTAAGTAATGCTTACATAGGATCTTGTGAGGTGCACTGACGGTGCTGCCCACTTCTGGTTTCTGAGAGAGAGAGAGAGAGAGAGAGAGAGAGAGAGAGAGAGAGAGAGAGAGAGAGAGAGAGAGAGAGAGAGAGACCCTATTTAGCTGCATCATGGAGCAGATGATTAACACTGGGGTGGCTTGGTTATACAATATTCAATTGCCCATATTTTACTTACTGTCATTTTCAATCTAATCTTATAATCCACCATTTAATACTCAAACTACTCTAGTCAAAGTGAGCCCTGATAATCCCTTAAGGGGAAACAACTAAACCAATAGTATCCTCGAAGGGTGTAGATACTTTCTTTTTAGCCAGATTAAAACCTTAAGAGACATCGAAAGAGATAACCTTTAATATTGTACTATGGCATTTTAAATTGTACCCTCTCTCAATAGGAAATTTGTAAATTTCTCATTGCATTAATTTCGTTAGAGACGTGTACAAGTATTTTATTCCTTTTTTTATAATATATTTGTTACATATAATGAGCGAGGTTTGTTATCACTTTGTTAACTATCCGTGTGAGTTTTTTTTTATCATTATAATTCTAATTTAAGTTCATGCTAGTTTCAAATAGGATGAATTGATAGTAGTTATCTAATGAATTAAAAGGAAATAGGCAAAAAGGCCAGACAATCTAACAAACGAACAAAGGTTAAATTGACAAAACTAGAAATGTCAGGTATGAATCTGCCCACATTCCAGTGTATAATTTAATAATTTACAATTGCAATACATTGTCAAGATATATAACCATAAAGATAGTCGAGGGATTCAAAAAGGCATAAAGCAGATTATGAAATATCTATATCTATATAGATATAGATATTAACAAACTTTTGAATACGATATTCCAATTACTGTGAACTTTGCAGGTCTAAAATACCTAATACGTCTCTTACATTGTCATGAATTTTCCTAAATAAGAAAACCTTTTAAAGATGGGACTATTTATACACATCAGTATTGCATTAACCCCCAAAAAAACTATCCAGAAATCGATGCCTCTTTAAAACTCAGGTTATGAGAAGACTTAAAAAAAAAAAAAAACAATTTAATGGAAATGGAACTTTCATACCTTGACCAATATGTTTTTTTTTTTTCTTTTGCCATAAACCCCAGATATTTCATACTTAAAATACACAAAACTTACGAGATTTTTTAACAAATTTATAAACCTATTTCTTATACTAAACCAGTTTTCACCCCCTTTTTAAACAACCCAACCCAACACACACATACACATACACACACACACTCTGAATTAACGTCAAAGATAACATATTCAAGAACTTATTACACAATTCATCAAAAAGTGATTAAAGTGTTATTTATCCCTCCTTTATGTCATGGGCCCAAAAGACACGAGACAAGAAACAAAGTGGAGTTTATGAACCGAGCTGTGCACCTTTTCACAGAGCCCAGGTATCTCGCCATAATAGAAAGCTCTGAAATGCAAGACTTCAAAATGACTCTCTTACCACATTCATTGAAACAACTACGTTGAGTACACTTATCATTAATCTTCAACATTTTAATTATACTAGAACCTAAAGTTTATATAGAAAATTTTACAAATAAGTTACCACTGATTACACATTAACTTCAAAAAGAGCATAAACATGTCTGGAGCACATTGAATCACAATCCTTTTACATGAGATAGACTTTACACTACTTAACACAATTCATTACAAATTTGATGTTTTTGTCATTGACATAAGTGCATACAACTTTGCTAGAAATGAAAATGATAGTACCAAAACCTGAAAATTTGACATTATAACCTCCTACAATGCAAGCTTCTTAAACATTATGAAATACTTGATTTGAATAATTATAACAAATTAAAAAAAAATATGATAAACCATTACAAACTTAAAGAATTTGAAGCTTTTGAGCAAGTTAAAATTGGCATAACACATCATAATTTATCATGACTTAGCTGTCAGGATAAAACCTACACTGACAAGACAGCTGGATCAATAAGCAGACTAAAATCCAAAATGTTTGCCAATACAGGATATCGGCCTTTGACAAGTACAATATATTCAAGTAAACACATTGAGCTACAGCTCTCAAGACACCAGTGAAAGAATGAACATGTTCTGTATATGAGGAATATAATAACAGTCCAAATGAACAAGTGATTACTCTAGTTAAGAGCAGGATCTACCTCAAGAACCTTTTAGCCCTTTTTATGGTGAGGAATAAAATGGCAAATGCTGATACTCAAAGAGGAGGGGGGCAGTAGGAGACTCATCAGCCATATGAGGCGAGTGTCTTTTTTTATAACATTTCCAAATTTGGGATAAGGAAGGATCAAGGATGGGAAGCGGGAGATCTGAAATTGGAGGTGAGTATCAGGTTAATATAAAAGAGAACTTCATCATGTTATTCTTCAAGGTATTTTCATGTAGCCCCCCAGAGAGAGAGAGAGAGAGAGAGAGAGAGAGAGAGAGAGAGAGAGAGAGAGAGAGAGAAATATTACTAATTATTTAAAAAGTACCTGGAGATTAAAGGAGCATCCTAAGACTGGAGTGGCCATTAAAATGCATCCAGTTAACATCCCATCGAAAATCCACTATTGCCTACAGACCCAAATGATTCCAAACTCTTCTCCTTCCATTTAGCTAAATAGAAACACTGCACCTTAAACTTTTATTGACCCAAGAAATTAATAATGTAATCTATCTATGCAATTCCTTCAATAAGCTTTTTGGTAATCAACGGTTTGCTGAGGTCGCCTTCTAAAACTCCCAATTAACAAAAGATATTTTCTAATATCAGTCACCAGTCACACAATATTATATTCTTTTATTTCATGCAATAGGTCTATAGTTATTCATAAACAAAGAAAGTTTTTGAAGTTTACTTTAATAGCTGCCATAGGGTATTTCTATTTACCAAAACGTTACGAACACTTTATCAAAAATACTTTACTTCTTAACGTTAAATCCAAAATATCGATCTGAACTTATAGCCTTAAATACATCCTTAATCTTTACCCCGTGTACATTTTTATTCACAAATATCATAAGGTAGACTCTACTTCTTTTCACCAATATTTCATGACGTTCTTTATTTCTCTCATATTTACATATGTAATATTTTGTACTTTCATTATCCGATAGACTGTAACTTATTATTTCATTCCTCAGCATTATTTCACATTGCCTATCACCATTAGTTTATAATATATTTAGGATTAGATTGGGTTTAGGAATTTTAGCTATAAAACTCTACCGGGCACTGTAGGGCCATTCTATGCCAAAATGCAACAAAGGTATACCTCTACAGTTACACTGTAACAAGGGATAAAAGATTGAAGAGAAAAATGGAAGAAAAGAAGCGGGAAGAGAGTTAAGCAGAAGGATATAAAGCAAGTGCAGGTAGGGTCAGAAGAAACATTGAGTACAGCTGGGGTCTTTAATTTCATAAATTTCATACAAAAGCAACAGAGAGAGAGAGAGAGAGAGAGAGAGAGAGAGAGAGAGAGAGAGAGAGAGAGAGAGAGAGAGAGAGAGAGAGAGAGAGAGAGAGAGAGAAACTGTTGCAAGGCAATACAAAAGGTCAAAGAGAGGATGGGTATTGGGATGAAATTTGACTAATATTTAGAAATTATTTACATTGAAAAATAAGAAATACAAAATACCATCTTTATCTTAAACGTATATTTCAAAAGAAATATTCTAATTTGTTTTCATCCTTGGAAAACATAGAACTATACAAGGAATACATTATTTCTAATAAAAGGAAAGCATAAGTTAATTACTGTACATGGTCTTCCCTTAGCAATATACAAGAAATTTAGATGTATTATGCTTTTAATATTTTCTTATTTGAGAAACAAAAGGGGATGAAGCAAATTTCTTACTAGTTTTATGATAGTTTTGGCAGATAGCATAGGAAGAAAAACTTGAGGTGCTACATGTGAGACACATACCTTGAATTTAATGATACAGAAGTTCTCTTTTAAATATCCCGACAAAATAAAAGTAAAATTATTGGAAATATGAATCAATCTTAAATACAACAATTACAAAGATTTTGACAATTAGATCTTAACTCACAGGGTAATGCCAGGTATCTCTGGTACATAAAGATTGACAAGAAAACTGGAACTCTTGAAAACAAGAGAGATTGGAAAAAAACAAGTAAATTTGAATAGAAACAAGAAAAAAAATGATTGTCATGAATAATCAATGCAATGAGTGGACAAAACAGCTTCTTAGACCAAGATGTGTAGAGGATAACTCCATACACAAAGGATTATCATAAGCAATATGATGCTCAGAGTAACTTACAGATCAAAGAATGTCCCTGATAATTTCATTATTCAATGAGTGTCCAAGACAGCCCCATAGTAGTGTTCTAAAGAACACAAGAAAAGAGTGTCCAGAATAACTTCCAAGACCAAGAAGGGTCATGAATAAGTGAATGGACCAAGGAACAAGTCCTAAATAACTCCGTAGACATAGTGGTGTCTTGAATAAGATAAAATCTGTAAACGAAGTAATACTAAAATCTGTAAAATCAAGTAAATGTCTCAGATAGCTTATTGAATAAAGAAGCACCTCAAAAAACTCCATAGATAAAAGATTCCAGATTACTACATGCAGTAGAATAATCAGTATCTTCATTATCCCAAATGAAAACCATGGAATACCTGAAGTTCTCCATAATCCATGACTAAGATCTTCCTCAAATGATTCTTCAGACCAAGGGGTGCTACGAAAGATGTTTTAAGCAAATCGGAATAAGGAGTATAATTGCTAAAAATTGGTAAATCAAGGCATTACCCAATTAACAATCTTTCCCCCTGTAAAATTTCATTAAACAGGGGAACTCTTGATACAAGACTTTCTAATATAGAAAGTGCCTAAACACCTGAATATAAAAGAAAGCCCTTTATACCCAGAAGTGACCAAAAAATATATCTGTAAACAACGATTTCTCACAAACAACTCCATTGAGAAAGGAAGCCCCAAAGAAACTCAACACACCAAAGAACAAATACTAAAGATATCAGAATTTACTCTAGGAGATACTTTAAACCAGGCCATATCAACACCTCTCAAAAGACAACTCAAGAACAAATTCTAAATTTTTCGAAAATAAACTGGCCCTTTCAAAACTGTCAGATGGAGCAGCCTAAAAATTTCTTTGAATCAGACATAATCCTGAAACTTAGAAAAGTCTTGTAAAGTTTGCGAACCTAAGTATGAAGGAAAATATTCTGAATTGATACAGGAAGATCATAACATTTTACATAATTTTCTCATTTTTTTTTTATTTTTTTACATCTAATAATAAGTCAGAAAGAAGAAAAGCATAGATCTATACTATAAATTTCAATTCAACTGCAATACCTACTCCCTCCAGCAACCATTGAAGCAAATAGATTCGGTTATTTAAAGAGGGGACAAACAAGAAGCCTTCAGAGAAACAAAGATCTAAAGGAAACTAAGGTGTGAAATCATTATTATACATCTCCGAATGAGATCCATGTTTGCCATATAAAAAAAAAACACAATAAACCTATCATGAAAAGATAAGTAAGTTTTAAGAAAGTAAAAATTATCAGATTTCAGTACTTGTTTAATAATAAATTTTCAATTCATCAAACCATCAACAATTAACCAATGATAAAATATCAGCATTCAATAAGACCCATGAATAAGGACTACAGAACACTTTTGTTGAAGTATCTGACTACATATTATCCAAGAAAACAACTATCTAGACAGAACCTTTGTATATAATCAGTTACTAACATCATAAACTTGATGGCTTAGCAAATTTGCAATCGTGTTGTCAAACCAGTCAATTAACATACGGTAAGAATTATGATCTGACCAATTAATGTAAGTCATTTACAATTCTGCAGATTATACATTATAGGCAGACTTCACATCAAACAGAGCAAGAAAAGTGGAACTAAATTACTGCTGCTGAAACTTGGTCTTTCACAAGAATGCAACATCTAGACAAAGAACTCCAAAAAGGTCTAAGAATCGTCATAGGATTTATGTTACCAAGGTACATATGATGTGGTATCATTAAAGGCAAAGCTTAATGCCCAACAAATATACACAGAAGAGGAAGGCCTAATGGAAAGTAAGGATAAAAACTAATCCTTACAATGTCATAAGACAGAATACAGACTAAAAAACCCTGAATTAAGTAGCTTTCCAATCTTTCAGCCTTAGTCCAGTATCCAAAGCTGCCATGAAGAGCATGATATCATAGATGTACAATGAAGAATAGAAATCACTGTATAAAACAGATCGTCACCCAGTAAGACATCACCTAATTGAGAATATATTCACAATATAGGTTCAATATATTCAGAAGATTAAGTAAATTCTAATATCAAATACCTTGACTTGTGGTAATATATAGTTTTAGACATACATTATACCATATCTTTTTTTGTAAAAAAAAAAACCTTAAAATACCACAATGCTTGCTTGTGAAAAACTATCCATTTAATAATAATATCAAAGTTTTAGCTAATATGTTTTATGATTTATAATAGTGATATGATCATATGTTAGTTACTTCAAATACTATATAGAAATTATAGCCATTAATTATCCGGAGGTACAAATTCAAGTAGCATAAAAATGTTATCCCATAAGTGCTTAGAAGAATGGCAAACATACAAGCATTGTGGCTGAATGAAATTAGAATTAAGAGGCACACAACTGAAAATTATATAAAACAACTCATTACCAGCATTGTTATACCTCGTATAAATACGAAAAAATTATGATAAGTAAAAATTTCATTTGATGACAATACATTAGTGAGTGTGAGATTCAATATTGAGGCTTCTAGTAAATTTAGTATGACACAAAATAGCAAAAGACTGAGATGGTGATCAAAGTCATTGGTGATTCGGTGATATTTCGAGTTGCAAGTAAAGTATAAGTTGATTTTACGTTTTGTTCATGTTGAAATTTTCAAATAAAAAAACTGACAATAGCGTTAACGTTAGTTAAGACTTAATTAGTATAATGTAAAACATCTATTTGGAACAGATATCAACAAATTTTAGGATTTATGGAAAATTACTTTAATAGATTAATTACGTTAAAATAAGGTACTTAATAGCCTCACTGTGTAAAAAGATCTACACAAGAATTTTGAAAATCATAAATAATCTCCACTCCCAAAACCATGACGTGTATTTTTTTTTCATGCAGTGAAGAGAAGAAGTTTTCTTGTGATTAATTGATTAATTATTTGTTGTCAGTCATTTGTTAAATCTCAAGCAAACGACCAACTGTAACCTGAAAAAAAAATCACGAATTACTCTTCTTACAGTTTAGAACAAGTAAGATACTTTGGTAGACGAACTGAAACATAATAAAATGTCATAAGAAAACTGCTATTAGATGTGATTATAGCAACAAACAAACCAGTTTTCATAGCTATTCTTTTATCAAAATTAATAGAAACAAGCACACGTGTTCAGTAGATTCAGTTTATAAAAATGTTTTAACATTTGATCTAATTTTTGGGGGGATTTTATATACACAAAACTGATGTGATTCATAATTTTGTTAGAAAAAGCGTTTTTAGATGGAAACTAGCTTCAATAAATGCAAATTAGGGTATCACTTATGCAAGAAGTCGATTAAAAATAATTTGGTAAATTGACTGACTTCTGTTACTTTCCATTGATCCTGGAAGCCTAAGTTTACTGACAGAAATAGTTATACATCAGTGCTGGAAGGAAAATTGTAATATTAATCAAATATACCCTGTCATAGTAATCAAGCCGCTGGACTAGCCTCAAACATGAAACAAGGGGACCCAGGTCAATTCAGTTTATGAATAACTTTTGGGCAAAAGGGAAGGGAAATACTTGACTTAGAAATAATCAATTTTGAGCCAATATAACAATCATTAATAATTCAACAAGCGTCAAATTATAGGTTTAAGAAATTTAGCATTCCATGGTCCTAAGGCAGAGTGTTTAAAATCTATGACTCACGAAGGCATACTATCTAAACTTATATTATCAACTGCATCTTTGATAAGACTTTATGATAATTTACCTTTTGAGAACTATTTGTATACAGTAACTAAAATGACCCGATATTATACAGACACAAAACTAACAGTGTATAGTAATGACAATATGACAATCTCATAAAAGATAATTTGAGAACAATTACATTTGCAAGAGAATAACTGTGATACTGGACTTTTTCAAATAGTACTGTATAATGTTCAACACTATATTGTACAGGAGTACACCATATAAAGCTATCTTCCATTGATATCTATTACCTACTCTGTACCCTGAGGTGTAAACCTCTGAAAGAAAAGTTAAATAATGAAAATTTTTACTTATCTTTAAACTGGTGTCGGTTAAATATTACAGCCTCCATCCTTGTTATCAGCTTAAATTTAGATACAAATAATTTAATTTTCTACCATCAGCATTCCCCAAGCCTCCATCTCCTTCCCATATTATTAGGGGAATCAGGTTGACCATAGAAAGTTTCTGCTTACTGGCTTCTGGTTTTGGATTTCAAATGTGCTGGTAAATAAACTCACCTGAAAGAAAAGTAAAATATCTTTATTCCAAATGTTCTTCACCTTCAAGTCATAAACTTATTATGTATGGGACTTCTAAGAAATCCTAAGTTATGAAGTTTATGTAACACTATAACAATATACGTATCGAGAGCACCATCACTGGATATCTTAATTTTAATAATACAAATTTTAATAATTTCAATAATGATAATGGATAATAAGTGAGGTTGCATTTATACCTCAGAATTAGAATTTGTATAAACTACCACAAGAAGAGTACAACTGTAATATATTGTATCCAGTAATGAGATTCTTGTATATATTTTATACGCCAAGAACTTTGTATAGACCTGCCCAATTTCAATACTTTATGTACAACTGAAAGCTGTTGAATTCTGCTTTAAATGGTATGTACAATTTGTTCAAATCTGTTTGGAATTTTATTGTCCCAAACAACGAACTCAAACATATCCAATTTATGTGAATATGGAGTTTTTATGATAAAACAAAGTTTTATGAATACTTACCTGGCAGTTATATATACATAGCTAATAATCTCTATTTCGGCAGAATTTTTCTAAACGTGGCAACCGCCTTGTGGTGGTTGGGTGGTAACACCCGTTAAAGGGTGGTAGGAGGAATCATTCCCGTTTTCTGTTCTTCAGTTCATCTATGCCCGACCTGTCTCCTGAGGGGAGGTGGGCGGGCCTTCGAATGTATATATAACTGCCAGGTAAGTATTCATAAAACTTTGTTTTATCATAAAAACTCCATTTTTATGAATAGAACTTACCTGGCAGTTATATATATATAGCTGATTAACACACTTGGAGGAGGGTGATAGACAGTAAACATCGTTGGGGAAACAACCAAAAAAGCTGTAGGATACACCTTGATTCCTTACCTGCTAAGGTAGCTGACTTCAAAGGTTCCTGCCTCTAGAGTCGCTTTCCTTTAGGAGTGTCAGCCAGGATGTGACCTGCAGTGCTGAAAACACTCAATCGTGTCTGTCAACGGGGTGAGACCAACAATCTGACTAGACTTCAGGACTACCTATTGCCCAAAATAAAAACTGCAACCTTACCAAAACCAACCACCTAACCTTTGCAAAGTAGATAAAAATTATCTAATTAGACTGAGGTGACTGTACACAAGTCGAAGTCCTCAGACAACCAATAAAAACACCAACCTACGCACAAGTATACAAAGCTAAGGTTGAGGGGAGGTAGTACCTCCTTTGCCTAATACAGAAGCCATAGATATGTATGGGCCCAAGGTATAGCATTTCTCATAATCCACTCTCACCTCTCTGAGGTAATGAGAGGCGAACACAGAGTTGCTCCTCCAGAATGTCGCATCCATAATTTGTCGGACCGACATGTTCTTGCGGTAAGCAAGCGAGGTCGCAATGGCTCTCACTTCGTGAG
Source organism: Palaemon carinicauda (assembly GCF_036898095.1). Lineage (NCBI taxonomy): Eukaryota > Metazoa > Arthropoda > Malacostraca > Decapoda > Palaemonidae > Palaemon > Palaemon carinicauda. The sequence continues at coordinate 11,907,035 of NC_090742.1, forward strand.
CCTGCACTTTTAAAAGTCCGAAGTGTTCCTCCTCACACAAGAGATGCGCTTCTCTAATAACTTCCCTCAGGAAAAAAGACAAAGCGTTCTTGGAAAGGGGCTTCTGAGGATCTTTCACAGAACACCACAGGGAGCTAGAAGAGCCTCTCACATTTTTCGTGCGAGACAAGTAGGCCTTGAGGGCTCGTACTGGACAGAGGAGCCTCTCTTGCTCTTGACCCACTAGGTTGGTCAAGTTAGGAACCTCAAAGGTCCTTGGCCAGGGCTTAGAAGGGTTCTCGTTCTTAGCGAGATAGTCTAATCTTAAGGCAGAAACTGCCCCATTCAGATTGAAGCCTACCTGCTTCTCAATTGCATGGACTTCACTGACTCTTTTAGCCGTTGCTAAGGCCAAAAGGAAGAGGGTTTTCTTCGTAACCTCCCTAAGGGGAGCCTGTGAGATGGGCTAAAATCTCTTGGTGCACAGAAATTTAAGAACCACATCAAGGTTCCAAGAAGGGGGCTTTAACTGGACCTGCTTGGTTGTCTCAAAAGACTTCAAGAGGTCATGTAAGTCCTTATCGCGAGACAAGTCCAAGCCTCTATGCCGACAGACAGAAGCGAGCATACTTTTGTACCCCTTGATAGTGGACACAGCCAGCTTAGCGTCCTGCCTGAGGTACAACAAGAAATCCGCAATCTGGCTCACAGAGGTAGTGAATGAGGAAATCTTGTGCTTCCTACACCAAGCCCTAAAAGTTTACCACTTGGACTGGTAGACCCTCTGTGAAGAGACCCTCCTCGCTCTGGCGATAGCTTTCGCAGCTTGCGCTGAAAATCCTCTCGATCTGAAGAGCTTCTCGACAGTCTGAAGGCAGTCAGATTGAGAGCGAGGGGGTTTTGATGATTCCTCTCAAAGTGGGGTTGTCTGAGCAGCTTTGGACTTGCAGGGAGGCTTCTTGGAAAGTCCATCAACAAGTCCACCACCTCCGTGAACCATTCCCTCATCGGCCAGAACGGAGCTATCAGGATCATTCGTCCCGAATCGAGGAGAGCGAATTTCCTGACTACCAGAATGATGATCTTGAACGGGGGAAAGGCATATGTGTCCATCCCCGTCCAATCCATCAAAAAGGCGTCTACTGCTATTGCCTCCTTGTCCGGAACCAGGGAGCAATAGTTGGGGATCCTCTTGGATAAGTTGGAGGCGAAAAGATTGATGAGGGGTCTCCCCCACAGCCTCCAGAGACTCTGACAGACCTGTTGGTTGAGGGTCCATTCTGTGGGAAGGACCTGCCCTTTCCTGCTGAGCATGTCCGCCCTCACATTTCTCTGTCCCTGAACAAACCTCGTCAGCAGACTTATCTTGTTCTCCTTCGCCCAAAGAAGGAGCTCCCTTGCTGTCTCGAACAGAGACAGAGAGCGAGTCCCTCCTTGCTTCCTGATGTAAGCAAGAGCTGTGGTGTTGTCTGAGTTGACCTCCACAATCTTCCCAGACACCAAGTCTTTGAAGGCCTTTAGCCCCAGAAAAATGGCCATCAGCTCCTTGTTGTTGATGTGCCATCCCAGCTGAATTCCTTCTCAATAACCTGAGACCTCCTTGCTTCCTAGTGTTGCCCCCCAACCTGACTCTGATGCGTCTGAAAACAACACTAGGTCTGGGTTCTTCTTGTGTAAGGAGATCCCTTCCCCTAACAAGGCTGAATCCAGCCACCACTTCAAAAGATTCTTGACTTCTGTTGGAATGGGGAAGGAAAAGGAGTCTTCCTGCGTCTTTCTGTTCCACCTCTTCGAAAGAAAGTGCTGAAGAGGCCTTAGATGGAGTCTCCCCAGAGAGACAAACTGTTCGAGGGAGGATAGAGTCCCCAGCAAACTCATCCACTCCTTCGCTGAGCACCTCTTCTTGTCCAGGAAAATTCTGACTTTTACGAGACACTTGGTCTGTCTTTACTGTGAGGGAGAAGCCCGAAAAAGAACTGAATTCAGAACTATCCCCAAATAGAGAATAGTCTGATTCGGCTTGATCTGAGACTTCTCCCTGTTGATGACCAGGCCTAGATCTTGAGCCATCATAAAAGTCTTCCGTAAATCCTCCAGACATTTCTCCCTCGATCGTGAACGAATCAGCCAATCGTCCAGATAGAAGGCTATCCTTATCCCCTCCAGCCTGACACATTCGCCATTATCCTGGTGAAGACTTGAGGAGCCGTGCTGAGACCGAAGCAAAGAGCTCTGAATTGGAAGCACTTGCCCTGCATTACAAATCTCAGGTACTTCCTTGAAGTCGGATGGATGGGGACATGGAAATACGCGTCCTGCAAGTCGAGGGACACCATCCAGTCCACTGGACGTACTGATGCCAGCACCGACTGAGTCGTCTCCATGGAGAACTTTGTCTTCTCCACAAAAACGTTGAGAGAGCTTACATCCAGGACGGGTCTCCATCCACCCGAGTTCTTGGGGACCAGAAACAGGCGATTGTAAAAGCCTGGGGAGGATAGATCCCGAACCAGTTCTATTGCTCCCTTGTCTAGCATTTGGTCGACTAGGTCTATTAGGGCCTTCTGTTTCCCCGGTTCTGTGTACCGGGCTACTAAGGCCAGCGGAGCATCTGCGAGAGGAGGTTCCTTCAGAAAGGGGATCTTGTATCCTTCCTTGATGACTGAGAGGGACCAGGTGTCCGCCCCTCTCCTCTTCCAAGACTGCCAAAAACCTGACAGTCTTGCGCCTACTGTCTGGGGGAGACGAACTTCATTTTCTGGAGCGAGGTCTGAACGAACCCGTGGAAGATCTTGGTCCTGATTCTTGCCTTCTTCCTCTAAAATCTGGTCTTGAAGAAGTAATCCTGCCCCGAAAGGGCTGCTGGAATCTCTTTTCCTCCCGTTTCGAAGAAGAAGGAGTGGCTGCCAAGGGCTTACGAGCAGAACGAGATAAAAGGTCTTGGGTGGCTTTTTGGGCCAGAGAAAGCGTAATGTCTTTAACCAGGGACTCGGGAAAAAGATGTTGAGACAGGGGGGCGTAAAGAAGCTCAGACTTTTGTGCAATGGTAACAGCCCTTGAAGCAGAAGAGCAAAGCAGGGCTCTCTTCTTTAGGATCCCAGCTGAGAATAGCGCAGCCAACTCATTCGCCCCACCTCTGAGGGCCTTGTCCATACAGGACATAATACTGGTAAGGTCCCTAGTTCCTTCCATCTGGTCAGTTTTCCTTGCCAGAGTCCCAAGCGACCAGTCTAGAAAACTAAAAACCTCAAAGGCTATAAAAATATCTTTGATGAGATGATCCAGCTCCGACATCGACCACATGACCTTGGCTGAGTTGAGAGCATGCCTTCTAGCAGAGTCCACTAAGCCAGAGAAGTCACCCTTGGAAGAGGAAGGCACTCCCAGACCCAAAGGTTCCCCAGTTGCATACCACATACCCACTTTTGAAGCAAGACGAGCTGGTGGAAACGAGAAGGAAGTCTTAACTGCTTGTCTCCGCTCCTTCATCCAGTCATCAATCTTTGCAAGAGCCTTCTTTGCGGAAATCGACAGTTTCATCTTGATGAAGGTCGACTGTTTCTTGGCCTTCTTTCTGTTAAATTGGGATTGAGGAGATTGAGGGGCAGCAGGTTGGAATTCCTCTCAAAAAAGTTCAAGAAGGGAGCGAGAGAGAACTTTGTAATCTCCCGCAGCGTCGGCAGGATTATCACCGTCATCAGAAACCTCCTCGAGGTCCTGATCCACATCTGCAATATCCTTCGAACGAGAAGAAGGTTCCTTAGACCCCGACAATGGCAAATCAAAGGAATCGTCCTGCAAAAGACGGGTTGCATCCTGGAGCCCACCGCTAGAAGGCGGCAAGCTGGTATCGCCCTGGCACCGAGAACGAGAGGCAGTATCGTTCTGGTGCCGAGAGCGAGAGGCGGTATCATCCTGGAGTCGAGAATGAGAGGCGGTATCGTCATGGCGTCGTGAACGAGAGGCGGTATCGTCCAGGCGTCGAGAACTAGGGTCGGTATCGTTGTGGCGTCGTGAACGAGAGGAGGTATCGCCGTGGCGTAGTGAACGAGCGGCGGTATCGTCGTGGGAAAGCGAACGAGAGGAGGTATCGTGCTGGTATCGTGAACGGGAGGCGGTATCGTCCTGGCATCAAGAACGAGAAGCAGTATCGATCGAGAAAGTATCGTCTCGGTATCGAGAACGAGAAACCGTATCGTCCTGGTATCGAGAAGAAGTATCGCCTTGCGAAAGCACACATTCCTCATCCTGGCGTAGAGAGGGAGAAGTTTTCTTTAGAGAAGAACTCCGTTCTCTCTTAGAAGCAGACTTCTTAATCGGTAACGAGTCGTCCTTACGTCTATCAGACTGGGCGTGAGGGCGGCTAAATGCTTGCACTAACGTAAAAAGTTGTTCCTGCATGACAGACATAAAGGATTTAGCAACATCAGCTGGGTCTTGCGGCCCCGAAGGGGAGGGTTGACGAATAACACTCATAGAAGGGGGAGGATCTTCGGCAGTAGGCTTAGGCTTCGCCCTTTTCACAGGCACGGAGTCGAAATCATCCTCCGAAGGACAAGGTTCATAACTGCTAGAACCGGGAGCGAAAGAACGAGACACTTCGTCGCGGTTCCATCTCCTCTTAGTAGGTCTTGACACTTCAAACTTCCATTTACGTCATGTCAGGAAGCCTGAAAACTTTAAATCAATCAATCAATCCATTTACGTCTGGGCGAATTCGGAGAAGAAATTAACACATCCGACACGTCTTTTCTGTGACGGTCAAGAACAGCCTGGGAATCGACAACAGGACTGTTTGAGGCGACAGGTGACCGAGGGTACGTACCTCTCACCCCCTTTCGGTCATCGACGTACCGTCTCCCTTGGTCCTGGGAGCTTGGTAGAGGTCTAGGCCTAGGGTAATGACAGGTTCGGTCAGTCGCCACCTCCACTGCACTAACACAAGCACTTTCACTATCCTTACCTTTAAAGGCCTCCAGTTGTTCTTTAATGGCCTTCAACTCGGCAGCCAGGCTAGCGTACCTAGTCATCCGCAGATACGGATCCTGTAGGAGGTGCAGGAGTTACTAACTCAAGGGAAGGATCAACTTCTAAAGAGGAATCAATTATAGGTTCAAAAGATAAATCTACACTAAGTTCGTTTTCCTTACCACTAACAGACTTAGACTTAGACCTAGAAGCTCTCCTAACTCTATCGAGCTCTAGTTTACGCACATAGCGCTTCATAATCAACCAATCCTTTTCATCAAAAACTTTACATTCCCCGCACCTATTATTAAGGGCACAAACAAAACCCCTACAATTCAAACACATGGTGTGAGGGTCTACCGCCATTTTCGGTAGTCTCACCTTACATTCCTCATTCGCACAGACACGGTAATGACTTTTTTCACTCATAATGAAAACAGCAAAAAAGCAAAGAAATAACAAAAAACACGATTGCCAAAACCCCAAATCAGAGTACTTCACCAAATAGCAGACTGGTACACCGATACAGGGAAAGCGAAGAAAAACTCTTAATGATGGAACAACGTGTTGTCGATCCTGCCGGCAGAGATGAACTGAAGAACAGAAAACGGGAATGATTCCTCCTACCACCCTTTAACGGGTGTTACCACCCAACCACCACAAGGCGGTTGCCACGTTTAGAAAAATTCTGCCGAAATAGAGATTATTAGCTATGTATATATAACTGCCAGGTAAGTTCTATTTATAAAAATATTTTGTTCAAATTAGGGTACATTATTTCATTCGGACGACTTTTAGGCAATGTGAAATGTTGTGGATGGACATTTCTATTTAATTAGAATGAGTGAATAGAAGTGGTTATTTGTCATATGTAGGCCTATTATTTTTCCAGTCATCAGTTAATTTTGGAATTTAAGACATTCTAAGCTTTCCAGAGATACACATTTTATATTGTGTGTGGGGGGGGGGGGGGTTGTTCTGACCCATGACCTTCATTTGATGATCTACCTTATCAAAAAGGGTCTGTCACTCAAATTGAACCACATTCTCTACAAAACTATTATATGACCTACCCTTTGGATGACCTACGTTTTGGATGGCCCACCCTATGAAATGCCATAAGAAATGTTTTATGAGAATTAAAGACACACCAGTTTCCCCATAAATTCTTTGGTAACATTGATAGCTCAGTATATCGAAGGGAAATATAAACAAAATGATGGAATGAGGGCCATATTGCTTCGTATACTAACTTGTACAAACACAGCTCGTAAGATGAACTAAAACTTCGAATTGATTGATTGATTGATTGAAAGTTTTCTGGCATCCTGACATCTAAGGTCATTGACGCCGATACCATTTACTGTATATGAAAATTAAAAGAGAATTCAATTAAAACCATAAAAATTAAGAAGTCATTACAATAGTTAAATAGTTTTCAGAAGACCTGCTTCTGAAATAAATCTAAAAATTCCGCTCGCATAGTAAGACACATCATGTCCAAGAATCTTGGCAAGGATAAACCTGCCATCCTCACCTCGAGCCTCAAACAGATATCTATTTCTTAAGTTAGTAAAATTAGGGCATTCGGTCAACAAATGCCTCACTGTTAAAGGTACTAAGCAGTCCTCGCAATACGGTTGGTGTTGACCCTTCAGCAGAAACTCGTGTGTCAACCGTGTGTGACCAATACGGAGACGACAAAGAGTCGTCTCCCATTTTCGGGGAATCATGTTATACCTCCAAGGTGATATGATATTTGTTACTTCCCTCATTTTATTGCCATCTTGACTGTCCCTGTGCTGTTGCCATTTATCACAAACCAATTTCTTGATGTAAGGTAGGAGATCGTTACATGGAATGGGATACCTCCTTGGTAGCAACTCGGATGCCGCATTCTTCGCCAGTAAATCTGCCTTCTCATTCCCAGACACACCTACATGTGCTGGAACCCAACAAAATCGAACAGTTATACCTTTCCGTCCAATAATAAAAAGCCATTCTAAAATCTTTAAAACTAGAGGGTTACTAGAATTAAAAACTTCTAAAGCTTGAAGAACACTCCTTGCATCACTAAAAATTGTAAAATTACCCTCCTTTTCCAAAGCTATTTTCTCAATAGCGGTTAATATGCCATACAGTTCGGCAGTAAATATGGAAGCTGTTAGAGGAAGTGCACCTCTACAATTAAAATCATTATTATGTACTCCAAATCCAACGCCAGCATCAGATTTGGAGCCATCATTATATATAAAAGTCGATCCCCTATGTTCTTCGACATGTTCCATAAAAAGAGACCTGGATTCTAAGTCAGTCATATTCTTCTTAACTCCAATAAAGTATTTACAAAAAGATATGTCAGGTAATTTCCATGGAGGCGTTGATGATACCTTGAATGGAAGCACCTTATTTCTAATTATATCCAGATTGTTTAATAATTGGTTAACCCGAAACCCAAAAGGTTGAGGAGATTTTGGGTGCAACTCAAAGTAGGTTGAGTGCCTTACAAGGCTTGCAGTCTGAGAGGCTGAAGAATTAGGGAGTCTTTGCAATCTAAACCATTACCGAATAATAGAGGACATCCGGTAAAGGTCCAGAGGCAACTCCCCAGCATCAACAAGGAGACTTGTGATAGGGGAGGTTCTAAAGGCTCCTGTGGACAATCTAATGCTAGCATGATGTATTGAATATAGTATTTTTAACCGGCTTGGGGTGGCTGAAGAATATACCTCACAACCATAACTAATTTTGGAAAATATCAAGGCCTTGTATAATTTTAAAATTGTATTGCGGTCTGCCCCCCATGACGTATGGGACAAGACTTTTAAAAGATTCATAGCTTCAACACATTTAGCTTTTAATGCTTTTAAGTGAGAAACCCATGTAAGCCTACAATCAAATATCAACCCTAAAAATTTTGCTTCACTTGCACATGGGATCCGTTGACCTTTGATGTATATATCCGGGTCTGGATGTACTCCCCGTATACGACAGAAATGGACAATTATAGTTTTACTTGTTGAGAACTTAAATCCATTCATATCGGCCCAATGGATAATTTTATCAATAGAGAGTTGGATTTTTCTCTCAACCATTGCCATTCTGGCCCCAGCAAATGATATGGAGAGATCATCCACAAATAATGTTGCGAGAACATCCCGGGGAATGACTGAGGATATCCCATTAATTGCTAGTGCAAAAAGGGTTACACTCAGCACACTCCCCTGAGGAACTCCTTCTTCCTGGCACTTACTCTGTGATAGAGCTTCCCCAACTCTCACTTGGAAAACTCTATGTGAAAGAAATGACTGGATGAATAGTGGTAGCTCACCTCTTAATCCGCACTCATGGATTCTTTTAAGTATACCGTATCTCCATGTGGTATCATATGCCTTTTCAAGATAAAAAAAAACTGTCACATGGTGCTGTTTGGAAGCAAAGGCTTCACAAATGGAGGACTCAAGTTGTATCAGCACATCAGTCGTTGAGTGCATTTTCCTGAATCCACATTGAATGGGTGATAAAATATTCTTCTTTTCAAGGTACCAAATCAGTCTTGCGTTGACCATCTTCTCCATGATTTTACATAAACAAGATGTCAATGCAATAGGTCGGTAGTTTGCTGCTAAAAACTTGTCCTTACCGGGTTTTAAAAAGGCTAAAATAATGGCTAGTTCCCAAACACTTGGATAACTATGATCATGCCATATTCTATTAAAAATGCTTAAAATAAATAACTTTGTATTAAAAGGTACATGTTTAATCATTGCATATGGAATTCCATCGGGTCCAGGGGCTGTATCGTTACAAGTAGCAAGAGCAGAATCAAATTCTCTTTCAGTAAAAGGAGAATTGTATGACTCTTGCTTTCTTGTTGCGAAGTTTAAAACTTTCTTTTCTTCATTGCTCCTATACTGGAGACCAGGAGCTGCTTCACACTTGCACGATACATTTGAGAAATGGTCAGCCAGGGCATTGCTAACTTCGGTTGCTCCAGTCATATACTTGCCATTTATCTTTAACACTGGTGGTGGGTTTGGGGTGAATTTGCCTGCTATCTTTTTTACTTTCCTCCACACAGATGATGTTGGTGTTCTACTGTTAATGGAGGAAACAAAGGACATCCAAGACTGGCGCCTAGCTTCTTTCATGGCACGGCGGAACTGTGCTCTACATTTCTTGTATATGACTAAATTCTCCTCATTACGGCGCATGCGCAATCGAGTTAAAGACTTTCTTGTGGCTCTATGCAGGGCAGTTAGTTCTGATGACCACCAGGGGACTGGTCGTCGTCTGAATATCCCAGTTGTTTTGGGAATGGAATTCACTCCTGCTGTGTGAAGAGTTCCATTAAGTAAGTCTATGGCATCATCAACACTTTCAAACTGTTCTGCATTTCCTTCAATTTCACTTAACTCCCGAAATTTATTCCAGTCCGCCTTATCAAGATTCCATCGAGGTGATCTTTGTAAAGGTGGACCATTGTTGGTGTTTATAATGATTGGTGCATGATCACTAGTATGCCAATCATCTAATGTTCTCCAATTAAAATCGAGAAGACAGTTAGAGCTTGCGACTGATAGGTCAATGCAGGACAAGGTACCTGTCTGTACATGAAAATGTGTGGGCTCTCCTGTATTGAGGAGTCCGACATCTTCATTCTCCAAAATTGACGATATAATATTACCCCTTGCATTTGCTAAAACATCACCCCATAAAGGATGTCTACTATTAAGGTCTCCTAGTAAGAGAAAGGGTTGTGGGAGTTGTTTAATCACCTCTACTATATTATCATATGAGATGTTATCATTTGGAGGCAAGTAAAGAGAACAGATTGTGTATTTTCTCCCTATATCAATCTGTACAGCCACTGCCTGCAGAGGGGTACAGATAGACAAAGATATTTGGGGAACATCTCGACGAACGTATACAAGACTTCCCCCATGGCTCCCTGCTCGTTGATCATATGGTGTCCTATAGCTAACATACTCTCGAGGACAAGGAGTATTAGCATCGAGCTTGCTTTCTTGTAGACATACTGTTATAGGGGAGTGCTCACGTATGAGGAGCTTAAGTTGTTCATATTTCGCCCTTAAACCCTGGCAATTCCATTGCAGAATGGAGGAAAAAACTATGTTTTATTTTTTGGAAGACACCTTAGATGAAGTCCTCCCATTGGCAATATTTGATCTAACAATATTTCCCGGAGGTAACTCTAGAGAGGATCTTGATATAGTGGGTTTTGTGTTTCTCTTTTTCTTTGTGTCCTTTTGATCTAATTGTTGAGGAGGATGGTGGACCTCAACTTGAATTTCTGATTGGTTCAATTTACCTTCTAGTTGTTCAGAAACATCAGCAGACAAGATATCATATTTATTGGAAGTCGTGACTTTAATTTTTCTTATGGTAGGAGGAGAGAGGGAGGGAGGTCTCTCTCTTTTCCGATTAAAAGGTTGTGATCTGTCAGGTTTTTGCACCTTCCCCACTACGGGTTCACTAGGTAAATTGGTTTCGAGTGCAACCTCCATCAGATCAGGCAAGGACACGGCCTGCGAGAGGTTTGTACTATTGTTTAAAATCGGAGTAGTTGGCTTTTGAATAATTTTCAGATCTTTAAGTATCCGTTTTGATTTTTCTACAATTTCTGGATATAGATTTTCGATGGGACTTTCAACCTCTTTAACTACTTTCATTTGTTTCTTTATCTTAGAAGTAGATATATAATTTTCGTCTGTGTGGTTTGGCAAGTTTTTCTTCAGAACCATTGAAAAAGGTTGCCCTGGTCTTATTTGCTTTTCGAGAGCTCTTTTACGAGCCTCTTTAAAAGTAACCCTTTCCATGGTCCTAATGGCCTGGATTTCTTTTTCAAAAATAAACTTTACACAGCTTTTAGATGTAGCTGGGTGTGCTTCCCCACAATGTATGCAATTAGGGTTTTCTATGCATACTCCATGACTACTTTTTCCACAGTTGGCACAAATAGCTGGCTTATTGTTTAGTTTTCTTTACATTTCTGGCTTAAATGGCCATACATTTGGCAATGATAACATCGCAATGGTGACGGGATATATGGTTTTACCTTCAAAGATAGCCATCCAGCTTTTATAACATTTGGTAATCGGCATTGATCAAATGTTATAATCAGAGTAGCAAGAAGGATACGTTGTTCTCCAACTCTCTTTCTCATTCTGACTACTTTAACTACTCCTTGATTTTTCAGTTCATCCTCTATTTCTTTCTCCTCTATATCCAACAATTCTGGAGCATATATCACACCTCTACTCTGGTTGAAAGTAGGGTGCGAAACGCATTTTACGCTATGACCATTCAATGTTGTAAGTGTTTTTAACCTTTCACCTTGTAATGGGGAGTGTCTCTATCAAGAGACTTCCATTTCCCTGGGGTAAAATTTTTGGCTGCCCTCCACATAAAGTAACTATTTCCCTATTAGCTTTAAAAACATTTATACGCTCATTTCTTCCGTTTTCAAATTCCAAGATAAAAATTTTTTCATAATTCACTACTTCATAGTGACCAGGTAATACTTCTACTTTTCTATATCTTTCTGTACTGTCATCATTTTTCACTCTCTCTCTCTTCTTCTCTAGCGTTTTATTATTCACATGACGTGAATAAGGTTCTAACGTTACAATGTTAGAACCCGAGTTGGAGCTGTCTGTACCGAGGTCTATGTTTGTATTTTCCAGGTCGTCAACAGAGTTGTTGGGTTTTTTGAAAAAGCAAGCCGGGTTATCCACCTCTTATCGGAGGATGTCAGTCCTCCTATCCCATGTGGCCCAACACGAGAAGAGGCTTCAGCGGGGACCAGTCCTCTATTAGAGAGGGGCTGCCTCTCTTAAGGTGGGCGTACACTGGTCAGTGGGGGTAGTTAGCCCCTCCCACCGTCGACTCCAATGCCTGGCGTCACCCATTACCCGCAAATATGGGTGACTTAAGACCGGATCACTGGAGCCCGACTCTTAACAGACTTGGTCTGCACCCAATGGGGTCTGCCAGAGGGTGATGGCGTCTAAATTGGCACAGGTTGAGATGGAATGCAGTCCATCCCACACTCTGCCAAATCCAAAGCAGCATCCAAAGTAAAATCGAACATGCCAAAGTCGTCAACAATATCGAGCCCAAAAGGAAGAGATGGGAGAAAAAAGAAATTATCAAAAAGTAAAAGAGAAAGTGCTGACTGATTTAGTTGGATCGACAGCTGGGCACCGAGGTCCAATGGGAAGTAGTTCCCACTGTTCATTAGAGCCCAGCTGCTAATCCCTAAGCCCCCCATCCTCATCAAGGCTTCAGCATCTGGGGGGCTAAAACTTCGAATACTATTGGATGGCAAACACGTTTAATCCACATTAAATTCACAATGTTATACAAGGGACAAATTTTTATTTAGCTGTAACTAAAGTTTACAGGAAAATACAGAATCAAAACAGTATCACAAAATCTTGAAAGTGATTTGCATTTTTCCTAATTATACAAACCTAAGTCTTATAAGAGTATACTTTCAGCAACGCTGAATACTGGTGTCAACATTTAATATTGTGATGGTAATTAGGCGGAAGGAGGCCCACCTGACAGACCACTAAACTCCCCCTTAAACCTTAAGGGGTGGTTGAGAAGGAGAGAGTGACTTTTGTATGTATAGAAAAAAATAAAAATTTCCTTGAAAATATGTAATTTGCTCTCACGAACATTTAACAAACCTTCGTCTTTTAATAAGAGACATCCTTAGGAGGCAGGAAGTCCCTATAACTGGCTAGTCTACAGTAATTTCTAGGGAAATGCCAAAGCACTTTGGTCCCCTACAGGAGCGAAAATTGACTCATGTCAACCTCCTAACAACATGGACATGGAGGCACGTAGGCTTCATCACTATCAGCAACAGGTAAGCAGTCATAGGGTTCATCACTATCAGCAACAGATAGACAGCCATAGGCTTCACCACTATCAGCAACAGGTAGAAAGCCATAGGATTTTCCACTATCAGCAACTGGTAGACAGTCATAGGGTTCATCACTATAAGCCACAGGTAGACAGCCATAGGCTTCACCACTACCAGCAACAGGTAGACAGCCAGAGGATTCTCCACTATCAGCAACTGGTAGACAGTCATAGGGTTCATCACTATCAGCAACAGATAGACAGCCATAGGCTTCATCACTACCAGCAACAGGTAGACAGCCATAGGATTTTCCACTAATAGCAACTGGTAGACAGTCATGGGGTTCATCACTATCAGCAACAGATAGACAGCCATAGGCTTCACCACTATCAGCAACAGGTAGAAACCCATAGGATTTTCCACATTCAGCAACTGGTAGACAGTCATAGGGTTCATCACTATAAGCAACAGGTAGACAGCAATAGGCTTCACCACTACCAGCAAGAGGTAGACAGCCAGAGGATTCTCCACTATCAGCAACTGGTAGACAGTCATAGGGTTCATCACTATAAGCAACAGGTAGACAGCCAGAGGATTCTCCACTATCAGCAACTGGTAGACAGTCATAGGGTCCATCACTATAAGCAACAGGTAGACAGCCATAGGCTTCACCACTACCAGCAACAGGTAGACAGCCAGAGGATTCTCCACTATCAGCAACTGGTAGACAGTCAAAGGGTTCATCACTATCAGCAACAGATAGACAGCCATAGGCTTCACCACTATCAGCAACAGGTAGAAAGCAATAGGATTTTCCACTATCAGCAACTGGTAGACAGTCATAGGGTTCATCACTATAAGCAACAGGTAGACAGCCATAGGCTTCACCACTACCAGCAACAGGTAGACAGCCAGAGGATTCTCCACTATCAGCAACTGGTAGACAGTCATAGGGTTCATCACTATCAGCAACAGATAGACAGCCATAGGCTTCACCACTATCAGCAACAGGTAGAAAGCAATAGGATTTTCCACTATCAGCAACTGGTAGACAGTCATAGGGTTCATCACTATAAGCAACAGGTAGACAGCCATAGGCTTCACCACTACCAGCAACAGGTAGACAACCAGAGGACTCTCCACTATCAGCAACTGGTAGACAGTCATAGGGTTCATCACTATCAGCAACAGATAGACAGCCATAGGCTTCACCACTACCAGCAACAGGTAGGCAGTCATAGGATTCTCCACTATCAGCCACTGGTAGACAGTCATAGGGTTCATCACTATCAGCAACAGATAGACAGCCATAGGCTTCACCACTACCAGCAACAGGTAGACAGCCATAGGATTCTCCACTATCAGCCACTGGTAGACAGTCATAGGGTTCATCACTATCAGCAACAGGTAGACAGCCATAGGCTTCACCACTACCTGCAACAGGTAGACAGCCATAGGATTCTCCACTATCAGCCACTGATAGACAGTCATAGGGTTCATTACTAACAGCAACAGGTAGACAGCCATAGGCTTCACCACTACCTGCAACAAGTAGACATCCATAGATTTCTTCACTATCAGCCACTGGTAGACAGTCATAGGGTTCATCACTATCAGCAACAGGTAGACAGCCATAGGCTTCACCACTAACTGCAACAGGTAGACAGCCATAAGATTCTCCATTATCAGCCACTGGTACAGCCCTAGAGTTCATCACTATAAGCAACAGGTAGACAGCCATAGGATTCTCCACTATCAGCAACTGGTAGACAGCCATAGGGTTCATCACTATCAGCAACAGGTAGACAGCCATAGGCTTCACCACTACCAACAACAGGTAGACAGCCATAGGATTCTCCACTATCAGCAACTGGTAGACAGTCATAGGGTTCATCACTATCAGCAACAGGTAGACAGCCATAGGCTTCACCACTACCAGCAACAGGTAGACAGCCATAGGGTTCATCACTATCAGCAACTGGTAGACAGCCATAGGCTTCACCACTATCAGCAACAGGTAGACAGCCATAGGATTCTCCACTACCAGCAACTGGTAGAGAGCCATAGGGTTCATCACTATCAGCAACAGATAGACAGCCATAGGCTTCACCACTATCAGCAACAGGTAGAGAGCCATAGGCTTCGCCACTATCAGAAACTGGTAGACAGCCATAGGGTTCATCACTATCAGCAACTGGTAGACAGCCATAGGCTTCACCACTATCAGCAACTAGTAGACAGCCATAGGCTTCGCCACTATCAGCAACTGGTAGACAGCCCTAGGGTTCATCACTATCAGCAACAGATAGACAGCCATAGGCTTCACCACTATCAGCAACTGGTAGACAGCCATAGGCTTCGCCACTATCAGCAACTGGTAGACAGCCCTAGGGTTCATCACTATCAGCAACAGATAGACAGCCATAGGCTTCACTACTATCAGCAACTGGTAGACAGTAATAGGCTTCGCCACTATCAGCAACTGGTAGACAGCCATAGGGTTCATCACTATCAGCAACAGATAGACAGCCATAGCCTTCACCACTATAAGCAACTGGTACAAAGCCATAGGCTTCGCCACTATCAGCAACTGGTAGACAGCCATAGGGTTCATCCCTATCAGCAACTGGTAGGAACCCATAGGCTTCGTCACTATCAGCAACTGGTAGAAACCCATAGGCTTCGTCACTATCAGCAACTGATAAAAACCCATAAGATTCGTCACTATCAGCAACTGGTAGAAACCCATAGGCTTCGTCGCTATCAGCAACTGATAGAAACCCATAGGCTTCGCCACTATCAGCAACTGGTAGACAGCCAGAGGGTTCATCACTATCAGCAACAGATAGACAACCAGAGGCTTCACCACTATCAGCAACTGGTAGACAGCCATAGGCTTCGCTACTATCAGCAACTGGTACACAGACAGCCATAGGGTTCATCACTATCAGCAACTGGTAGACAGCCATAGGCTTCATCACTACCAGCAACTGGTAGACAGACATAGGCTTCACTACTATCCGCAACAGATAGACAGCCATAGGCTTCATCACTATCAGCAACTGGTAGACAGCCATAGGCTTCGTCACTATCAGCAACTTGTACAAAGCCATAGGCTTCGTCACTATCAGCAACTGGTAGACAGCCATAGGCTTTGTCACTATCAGCAACTGGTAGAAAACCATAGGCTTTATCACTATCAGCAACTGGTAAACAGCCATAGGCTTCGCCACTATCAGCAACTTGTAGACAGACATAGGCTTCATTACTATCCGCAATAGATAGAGAGCCATAGGCTTCGTCACTATCAGCAACTGGTAGATAGCCATAGGCTTCGTCACTATCAGCAACTGGTAGAAAGCCATAAGCTTCGTCACTATCAGCAACTGGTAGACAGTCATAGGCTTCGTCACTATCAGAAACTGGTAGAAAGCCATAGGCTTCGTCACTATCAGCAACTGGTTAGACAGTCATAGGCTTCGCCACTATCAGCAACTGGTACACAGACAGCCATAGGCTTTATCAATATCAACAACTGGTAGACAGCCATAGGCTTCATCACTATCAGCAACTGGTAGACAGACATAGGCTTCATTACTATGAGCAACAGATAGACAGCCAGAGGCTTCATCACTATCAGCAACTGGTAGACAGCAATAGGCTCCGTCACTATCAGCAACTGGTAGAAAGCCATAGGCTTCGTCACTATCAGCAACTGGTAAACAGCCATAGGCTTTGCCACTATCAGCAACTGGTACACGGACAGCCATAGGCTTCATCACCATCAGCAACTGATAGACAGCCATAGGCTTCATTACTATCCGCAACAGATAGACAGCCATAGGCTTCGTCACTATCAGCAACTGGTAGACAGCCAGAGGCTTCATCACTATCGGCAACTGGTAGACAGCCATAGGCTTCGTCACTATCAGCAACTGGTAGACAGCCATAGGCTTCGTCACTATCAGCAACTGGTAGAAAGCCATAGGCTTCGACACTATCCGCAACTGGTAGACAGCCATAGGCTTCGTCACTATCCGCAACTGGTAGACAGCCATAGGCTTCGTCACTATCAGCAACTGGTAGACAGCCATAGGCTTCATCACTATCAGCAACTAGTAGACAGCCATAGGCTTCGTCACTATCAGCAACTGGTAGAAAGCCATAGGCTTCGTCACTATCAGCAACTGGTAGACAGCCATAGATTTCGTCATTATCAGCAACTGGTAATCAGCCAAAGGCTTCGTCACTATCAGCAACAGATAGACAGCCATAGGCTTCATCACTATGCGCAACTGGTAGAGAGCAATAGGTTTCGTCACAATCAGCTACTGGTAGACAGCCATAGGTTTCGTCACTATCAGCAACTAGCAGAAAGCCATAGGCTTCGTCACTATTAGCAACTGGTAGACAGCCATAGGCTTTGTCACTATCAGCAACTGGTAGACAGCCATAGGCTTCGCCACTATCAGCAACTGGTAGACAGCCCAAGGCTTCATCACTATCAGCAGCTGGTAGAAAGCCATAGGCTTCATCACTATCAGCAACTGGTAGACAGCCATGGGCTTCGCCACTATCAGCAACTGGTAGACAGACATAGGCTTCATCACTATCAGCAACTGGTAGACAGACATAGGCTTCATTACTATCCGCAACAGATAGAGAGCTCTAGGCTTCGTCACTATTAGCAACTGGTAGACAGCCATGGGCTTCATCACTATCAGCAACTGGTAGACAGCCATAGGCTTCATTACTATCCGCAACAGATAGACAGCCATAGGCTTCGTCACTATTAGCAACTGGTAGACAGACATGGGCTTCATTACTATCAGCAACTGGTAGACAGACATAGGCTTCATCACTATCAGCAACTGGTAGACAGACATAGGCTTCATTACTATCCGCAACAGATACACAGCCATGGGCTTCGTCACAATCAGCAACTGGTAGAAAGCCATAGGCTTCATCACTATTAGCAACTGGTAGACAGCCATGGGCTTCATTACTATCAGCAACTGGTAGACAGCAATAGGCTTCATCACTATCAGCAACTGGTAGACAGACATAGGCTTCATTACTATCCGCAACAGATACACAGCCATAGGCTTCGTCACTATCAGCAACTGGTAGAAAGCCATAGGCTTCGTCACTATCAGCAACTGGTAGACAGCCATAGGCTTCGTCACTATCAGCAACTGGTAGAAAGCCATAGGCTTCGTCACTATCAGCAACTGGTAGAAAGCCATAGGCTTCGTCACTATCAGCAACTGGTAGACAGCCATAGGCTTCGTCACTATCAGCAACTGGTAGAAACCCATAGGCTTCGTCACTATCAGCAACTGGTAGACAGCTAAAGGCTTCGTCACTATCAGCAACTGATAGAAACCCATAGGCTTCGCCACTATCAGCAACTGGTAGAAACCCATAGGCTTCGTCACTATCAGCAATGGTAGAAACCCATAGGCTTCGCCACTATCAGCAACTGTTAGAAACCCATAGGCTTCGTCACTATTAGCAACTGGTAGAAACCCAAAGGCTTCGTCACTATCAGCAACTGATAGACAGCCATAGGCTTCGTCACTATCAGCAACTGGTAGAAACCCATAGGCTTCGCCACTATCAGCAACTGGTAGAAACCCATAGGCTTCGCCACTATCAGCAACTAGTAGAAACCCATAGGCTTCGCCACTATCAGCAACTGGTACACAGACAGCCATAGGCTTCATCACTATCAGCAACTGGTAGACAGCCATAGGCTTCATCACTATCAGCAACTGGTAGACATACATAAGCTTCATTACTATCCGCAACAGATAGACAGCCTTAAGCTTCATCACCATCAGCAACTGGTAGACAGCAATAGGCTTCATCACTATCAGCAACTGGTAGAAAGACATAGGGTTCGTCACTATCAGCAACTGGTAGACAGCCATAGGCTTCATCACTATCAGCAACTGATGGACAGCCCTAGGCTTCGTCACTATCAGCAACTGGTAGAAAGCCATAGGCTTCATCACTATCAGCAACTGATGGACAGCCCTAGGCTTCGTCACTATCAGCAACTGATGGAAAGCCATAGGCTTCGTTTATATCAGCAACTGGTAGAGAGCCATAGGCTCCGTCACTATCAGCAACTGGTAGACAGCCATAGGCTTCGTCACTATCAGCAACTGGTAGAAAGCCATAGGCTTTGTCACTATCATCAACTGGGAGACAGCCATAGGCTTTGCCACTATCAGCAACTGGTACACGGACAGCCATAGGCTTCATCACTATCAGCAACTGATAGACAGCCATAGGCTTCATTACTATCCGCAACAGATAGACAGCCATAGGCTTCGTCACTATCAGCAACTGGTAGACAGCCATAGGCCTCGTCACTATCCGTAACTGGTAGACAGCCATAGGCTTCGTCACTATCAGCAACTGGTAGACAGCCATAGGCTTCGTCACTATCAGCAACTGGTAGAGAGCCATAGGCTTCGTCACTATCAGCAACTGGTAGACAGCCATAGGCTTCGTCACTATCAGCAACTGGTAGAGCGCCATAGGCTTCGTCACTATCAGCAACTGGTAGACAGCCATAGATTTCATCATTATCAGCAACTGGTAATCAGCCATAGGCTTCGTCACTATCAGCAACAGATAGACAGCCAGAGGCTTCATCACTATCAGCAACTGGTAGACAGCAATAGGCTTCGTCACTATCAGCTACTGGTAGACAGCCATAGGCTTCGTCACTATCAGCAACTAGTAGAAAGCCATAGGCTTCGTCACTATCAGCAACTGGTACACAGCCATAGGCTTTGTCACTATCAACAACTGGTAAACAGCCCTAGGCTTCGTCACTATCAGCAACTGGTAGAAAGCCATAGGCTTCATCACTACCAGCAACTGATGGACAGCCCTAGGCTTCGTCACTATCAGCAACTGATGGAAAGCCATAGGCTTCGTTTATATCAGCAACTGGTAGACAGCCATAGGGTTCATCACTATCAGCAACAGATAGACAGCCATAGGGTTCATCACTATCAGCAACAGATAGACAGCCATAGGCTTCGTCACTATCAGCAACTGGTAGAAAGCCATAGGCTTCGTCACTATCAGCAACTGGTAGACAGCCATAAGCTTTGCCACTATCAGCAACTGGTACACAGACAGCCATAGGCTTCATCACTATCAGCAACTGATAGACAGCCATAGGCTTCATTACTATCTGCAACAGATAGACAGCCATAGGCTTCGTCACTATCAGCAACTGGTAGACAGCCATAGGCTTCGTCACTATCCGTAACTGGTAGACAGCCATAGGCTTCGTCACTATCAGCAACTGGTAGACAGCCATAGGCTTCGTCACTATCAGCAACTGGTAGAGAGCCATAGGCTTCGTCACTATCAGCAACTGGTAGAGAGCCATAGGCTTCGTCACTATCAGCAACTGGTAGAAAGCCATAGGCTTCGTCACTATCAGCAACTGGACGACAGCCATAGATTTCATCATTATCAGCAACTGGTAATCAGCCATAGGCTTCGTCACTATCAGCAACAGATAGACAGCCAGAGGCTTCATCACTATCAGCAACTGGTAGACAGCAATAGGCTTCGTCACTATCAGCTACTGGTAGACATCCATAGGCTTCGTCACTATCAGCAACTAGTAGAAAGCCATAGGCTTCGTCACTATCAGCAACGGGTACACAGCCATAGGCTTTGTCACTATCAACAACTGGTAGACAGCCATAGGCTTCACCACTATCAGCAACTGGTAGACAGTCATAGGGTTCATCACTATAAGCAACAGGTAGACAGCCATAGGCTTCACCACTACCAGCAACAGGTAGACAGCCATAGGCTTCACCACTACCAGCAACAGGTAGACAGCCAGAGGATTCTCCACTATCAGCAACTGGTAGACAGTCATAGGGTTCATCACTATCAGTAACAGATAGACAGCCATAGGCTTCACCACTATCAGCAACAGGTAGAAAGCCATAGGATTTTCCACTATCAGCAACTGGTAGACAGTCATAGGGTTCATCACTATAAGCAACAGGTAGACAGCCATAGGCTTCACCACTACCAGCAACAGGTAGACAGCCAGAGGATTCTCCACTATCAGCAACTGGTAGACAGTCATAGGGTTCATCACTTTCAGCAACAGATAGACAGCCATAGGCTTCACCACTACCAGCAACAGGTAGGCAGTCATAGGATTCTCCACTATCAGCCACTGGTAGACAGTCATAGGGTTCATCACTATCAGCAACAGATAGACAGCCATAGGCTTCACCACTACCAGCAACAGGTAGGCAGTCATAGGATTCTCCACTATCAGCCACTGGTAGATAGTCATAGGGTTCATCACTATCAGCAACAGACAGACAGCCATAGGCTTCACCACTACCAGCAACAGGTGGACAGCCATAGGCTTCACCACTACCAGCAACAGGTAGGCAGTCATAGGATTCTCCACTATCAGCCACTGGTAGACAGTCATAAGGTTCATCACTATCAGCAACAGATAGACAGCCATAGGCTTCACCACTACCAGCAACGGGTGGACAGCCATAGGCTTCACCACTACCAGCAACAGGTGGACAGCCAGAGGATTCTCCACTATCAGCCACTGGTAGACAGTCATAGGGTTCATCACTATCAGCAACAGGTAGACAGCCATAGGCTTCACCACTACCTGCAACAGGTAGGCAGCCATAGGATTCTCCACTATCAGCCACTCATAGACAGTCATAGGGTTCATTCACTATCAGCAACAGGTAGACAGCCATAGGCTTCACCACTACCTTCAACAGGTAGACAGCCATAGGAATTCTTCACTATCAGCCACTGGTAGACAGTCATAGGGTTCATCACTATCAGCAACAGGTAGACAGCCATAGGCTTCACCACTACTGCAACAGGTAGACAGCCATAAGATTCTACATTATCAGCCACTGGTACAGTCCATAGAGTTCAACACTATCAGCAACAGGTAGACAGCCATAGGATTCTCCACTATCAGCAACTGGTAGACAGCCATAGGGTTCATCACTATCAGCAACAGGTAGACAGCCATAGGCTTCACCACTACCAGCAACAGGTAGACAGCCATAGGATTCTCCACTATCAGCAACTGGTAGACAGTCATAGGGTTCATCACTATCAGCAACAGGTAGACAGCCATAGGCTTCACCACTACCAGCAACAGGTAGACAGCATAGGTTCATCACTATCAGCAACTGGTAGACAGCCATAGGCTTCACCACTATCAGCAACAGGTAGACAGCCATAGGATTCTCCACTACCAGCAACTGGTAGACAGCCATAGGGTTCATCACTATCAGCAACAGATAGACAGCCATAGGCGTCACCACTATCAGCAACAGGTAGACAGCCATAGGCTTCGCCACTATCAGCAACTGGTAGACAGCCATAGGGTTCATCACTATCAGCAACTGGTAGACAGCCATAGGCTTCACCACTATCAGCAACTAGTAGACAACCATAGGCTTCGCCACTATCAGCAACTGGTAGACAGCCATAGGGTTCATCACTATCAGCAACTGGTAGACAGCCATAGGCTTCACCACTATCAGCAACTGGTAGAGCGCCATAAGCTTCGTCACTATCAGCAACTGGTAGACAGCCATAGATTTCATCATTATCAGCAACTGGTAATCAGCCATAGGCTTCGTCACTATCAGCAACTGGTAGACAGCCAGAGGCTTCATCACTATCAGCAACTGGTAGACAGCATAGGCTTCATCACTATCAGCAACTGGTAGACAGCCATAGGCTTCGTCACTATCAGCAACTAGTAGAAAGCCATAGGCTTCGTCACTATCAGCAACTGGTAGACAGCCAATAGGCTTTGTCACTATCAGCAACTGGTAGACAGCCCTAGGCTTCGTCACTATCAGCAACTGGTAAAAGCCATAAGGCTTCATCACTATCAGCAACTGATGGACAGCCCTAGGCTTCGTCACTATCAGCAACTGATGGAAAGCCATAGGCTTCGTTTACTATCAGCAACTGGTAGACAGCCATAGGCTTCGTCACTATCAGCAACTGGTAGACAGCCATAGGCTTCGTCACTATCAGCAACTGGTAGAAAGCCATAGGCTTCGTCACTATCAGCAACTGGTAGACAGCCATAAGCTTTGCCACTATCAGCAACTGGTACACGGACAGCCATAGGCTTCATCACTATCAGCAACTGATAGACAGCCATAGGCTTCATTACTATCTGCAACAGATAGACAGCCATAGGCTTCGTCACTATCAGCAACTGGTAGACAGCCATAGGCTTCGTCACATTCCGTAACTGGTAGACAGCCATAGGCTTCGTCACTATCAGCAACTGGTAGAGAGCCAAAGGCTTCGTCACTATCAGCAACTGGTAGACAGCCATAGGCTTGTCACTATCAGCAACTGGTAGAAAGCCATAGGCTTCGTCACTATCAGCAACTGGTAGACAGCCATAGATTTCATCATTATCAGCAACTGGTAATCAGCCAAAGGCTTCGTCACTATCAGCAACAGATAGACAGCCAGAGGCTTCATCACTATCAGCAACTGGTAGACAGCAATAGGCTTCGTCACTATCAGCTACTGGTAGACATCCATAGGCTTCGTCACTATCAGCAACTAGTAGAAAGCCATAGGCTTCGTCACTATCAGCAACGTGTACACAGCCATAGGCTTTGTCACTATCAACAACTGGTAGACAGCCATAGGCTTCACCACTATCAACAACTGGTAGACAGTCATAGGGTTCATCACTATAAGCAACAGATAGACAGCCATAGGCTTCACCACTACCAGCAACAGGTAGACAGCCATAGGCTTCACCACTACCAGCAACAGGTAGACAGCCAGAGGATTCTTCACTATCAGCAACAGATAGACAGCCATAGGGTTCATCACTATCAGCAACAGATAGACAGCCATAGGCTTCACCACTATCAGCAACAGGTAGAAAGCCATAGGATTTTCCACTATCAGCAACTGGTAGACAGTCATAGGGTTCATCACTATAAGCAACAGGTAGACAGCCATAGGCTTCACCACTACCAGCAACAGGTAGACAGCCAGAGGATTCTCCACTATCAGCAACTGGTAGACAGTCATAGGGTTCATCACTATCAGCAACAGATAGACAGCCATAGGCTTCACCACTACCAGCAACAGGTAGGCAGTCATAGGATTCTCCACTATCAGCCACTGGTAGACAGTCATAGGGTTCATCACTATCAGCAACAGATAGACAGCCATAGGCTTCACCACTACCAGCAACAGGTGGACAGCCATAGGCTTCACCACTACCAGCAACAGGTGGACAGCCATAGGATTCTCCACTATCAGCCACTGGTAGACAGTCATAGGGTTCATCACTATCAGCAACAGGTAGACAGCCATAGGCTTCACCACTACCTGCAACAGGTAGGCAGCCATAGGATTCTCCACTATCAGCCACTGATAGACAGTCATAGGGTTCATTACTATCAGCAACAGGTAGACAGCCATAGGCTTCACCACTACCTGCAACAGGTAGACAGCCATAGAATTCTTCACTATCAGCCACTGGTAGACAGTCATAGGGTTCATCACTATCAGCAACAGGTAGACAGCCATAGGCTTCACCACTAACTGCAACAGGTAGACAGCCATAAGATTCTCCATTATCAGCCACTGGTACAGTCCTAGAGTTCATCACTATCAGCAACAGGTAGACAGCCATAGGATTCTCCACTATCAGCAACTGGTAGACAGCCATAGGGTTCATCACTATCAGCAACAGGTAGACAGCCATAGGCTTCACCACTACCAACAACAGGTAGACAGCCATAGGATTCTCCACTATCAGCAACTGGTAGACAGTCATAGGGTTCATCACTATCAGCAACAGGTAGACAGCCATAGGCTTCACCACTACCAGGAACAGGTAGACAGCTATAGGGTTCATCACTATCAGCAACTGGTAGACAGCCATAGGCTTCACACTATCAGCAACAGGTAGACAGCCATAGGATTCTCCACTACCAGCAACTGGTAGACAGCCATAGGCTTCGTCACTATCAGCAACTGGTAAAAGCCATAGGCTTCGTCACTATCAGCAACTGGTAAACAGCCATAGGCTTTGCCACTATCAGCAACTGGTACACGGACAGCCATACGCTTCATCACTATCAGCAACTGATAGACAGCCATAGGCTTCATTACTATCCGCAACAGATAGACAGCCATAGGCTTCGATACTATCCGCAACTGGTAGACAGCCAGAGGCTTCGTCACTATCCGCAACTGGTACAAAGCCATAGGCTTCGTCACTATTAGCAACTGGTAGACAGCCATAGGCTTCGTCACTATCAGCAACTGGTAGACAGCCATAGGCTTCGTCACTATCAGCAACTGGTAGACAGCAATAGGCTTCGTCACTATCAGCAACTGGTAGAAAGCCATAGGCTTCGTCACTATCAGCAACTGGTAGACAGCCATAGATTTCGTCACTATCAGCAACTGGTAATCAGCCATAGGCTTCGTCACTATAGCAACAGATAGACAGCCATAGGCTTCATCACTATCAGCAACTGGTAGAGAGCATATGTTTCGTCACAATCAGCAACTGGTAGACAGCCATAGGCTTCGTCACTATCAGCAACTAGTTGAAAGCCATAGGCTTCATCACTATCAGCAACTGGTAGACAGCCATAGGCTTTGTCACTATCAGCAACTGGTAGACAGCCATAGGCTTCGCCACTATCAGCAACTGGTAGACAGCCCAAGGCTTCATCACTATCAGCAAGCTGGTAGAAAGCCATAGGCTTCGCCACTATCAGCAACTGGTAGACAGCCATAGGCTTCGCCACTATCAGCAACTGGTAGACAGACATAGGCTTCATCACTATCAGCAACTGGTAGACAGCCATAGGCTTCATTACTATCAGCAACAGTAGACAGCTCTAGGCTTCGTCACTATAGCAACTGGTAGACAGCCATGGGCTTCATCACTATCAGCAACTGGTAGACAGCCATAGGCTTCATTACTATCCGCAACAGATAGACAGCCATAGGCTTCGTCACTATTAGCAACTGGTAGACAGACATGGGCTTCATTACTATCAGCAACTGGTAGACAGACATAGGCTTCATCACTATCAGCAACTGGTAGACAGCCATAGGCTTCATTCACTATCGCAACAGATACACAGCCATAGGCTTTGTCACTATCAGCAACTGGTAGAAAGCCATAGGCTTCATCACTATCAGCAACTGGTAGACAGCCATAGGCTTCATTACTATCAGCAACTGGTAGACAGCATAGGCTTCATCACTATCAGCAACTGGTAGACAGCCATAGGCTTCATTACTATCAGCAACTGGTAGACAGCCATAGGCTTCGTCACTATCAGCAACTGGTAGAAAGCCATAGGCTTTGTCACTATCAGCAACTGGTAGACAGCCATAGGCTTCGTCACTATCAGCAACTGGTAGAAAGCCATTGGCTTCGTCACTATCAGCAACTGGTAGAAAGCCATAGGCTTCATCACTATCAGCAACTGGTAGACAGCCATAGGCTTCGTCACTATCAGCAACTGGTAGAAACCCATAGGCTTCGTCACTATCAGCAACTGGTAGACAGCATAGGCTTCGTCACTATCAGCAACTGGTAGAAACCCATAGGCTTCGCACTATCAGCAACAGGTAGAAACCCATAGGCTTCGTCACTATCAGCAATGGTAGAAACCCATAGGCTTCGTCACTATCAGCAACTGTAGAAACCCATAGGCTTCGTCACTATCAGCAACTGGTAGAAACCCAAAGGCTTCGTCACTATCAGCAACTGGTAGACAGCCATAGGCTTCGTCACTATCAGCAACTGGTAGAAACCCATAGGCTTCGCCACTATCAGCAACTGGTAGAAACCCATAGGCTTCGCCACTATCAGCAACTGGTAGAAACCCATAGGCTTCGCCACTATCAGCAACTGGTAGACAGCCATAGGCTTCATCACTATCAGCAACTGGTAACAGCCATAGGCTTCATCACTATCAGCAACTGGTAGACAGACATAGGCTTCATTACTATCAGCAACAGATAGACAGCCATAGCTTCATCACTATCAGCAACTGGTAGACAGCAATAGGCTTCATCACTATCAGCAACTGGTAGAAGCCATAGGCTTCGTCACTATCAGCAACTGGTAGACAGCCATAGGCTTCATCACTATCAGCAACATATGGACAGCCCTAGGCTTCGTCACTATCAGCAACTGGTAGAAAGCCATAGGCTTCATCACTATCAGCAACTGTAGACAGCCCTAGGCTTCGTCACTATCAGCAACTGATGGAAAGCCATAGGCTTCGTCACTATCAGCAACTGGTAGACAGCCATAGGCTTCGTCACTATCAGCAACTGGTAGACAGCCATAGGCTTCGTCACTATCAGCAACTGGTAGAAAGCCATAGGCTTCGTCACTATCAGCAACTGGTAGACAGCCATAGGCTTGCCACTATCAGCAACTGGTACACGGACAGCCATAGGCTTCATCACTATCAGCAACTGTAGACAGCCATAGGCTTCATTACTATCCGCAACTGGTAGACAGCCATAGGCTTCGTCACTATCAGCAACTGGTAGACAGCCATAGGCTTCGTCACTATCAGCAACTGGTAGACAGCCATAGGCTTCGTCACTATCAGCAACTGGTAGACAGCCATAGGCTTCGTCACTATCAGCAACTGGTAGAGAGCCATAGGCTTCGTCACTATCAGCAACTGGTAGACAGCCATAGGCTTCGTCACTATCAGCAACTGGTAGAGCGCCATAGCTTCGTCACTATCAGCAACTGGTAGACAGCCATAGCTTCATCACTATCAGCAACTGGTAACAGCCATAGGCTTCGTCACTATCAGCAACTGGTAGACAGCCATAGGCTTCGTCACTATCAGCAACTGGTAGACAGCCATAGGCTTCGTCACTATCAGCAACTGGTAGACAGCCATAGGCTTCGTCACTATCAGCAACTGGTAGACAGCCATAGGCTTCGTCACTATCAGCAACTGGTAGACAGCCATAGGCTTCGTCACTATCAGCAACTGGTAGAGAGCCATAGGCTTCGTCACTATCAGCAACTGGTAGACAGCCATAGGCTTCGTCACTATCAGCAACTGGTAGAAAGCCATAGGCTTCGTCACTATCAGCAACTGGTAGACAGCCATAGGATTTCATCTTCGCACTATCAGCAACTGGTAGAAACAGCCATAGGCTTCGTCACTATCAGCAACTGGTAGACCCATAGGCTTCGCCACTATCAGCAACTGGTAGACAGCCATAGGCTTCGTCACTATCAGCAACAGTAGACAGCCATAGGTTTCGTCACTATCAGCAACTGGTAGACAGCCATAGGCTTCGTCACTATCAGCAACTAGTAGAAGCCATAGGCTTCGTCACTATCAGCAACTGGTAGACAGCCATAGGCTTTGTCACTATCAGCAACTGGTAGACAGCCATAGGCTTCGCCACTATCAGCAACTGGTAGACAGCCCTAGGCTTCATCACTATCAGCAACTGGTAGAAAGCCATAGGCTTCATCACTATCAGCAACTGGTACACAGCCATGGGCTTCGCCACTATCAGCAACTGGTAGACAGACATAGGCTTCATTACTATCCGCAACAGATAGGCAGCCATAGGCTTCATCACTATCAGCAACTGGTAGACAGCAATAGGCTTCATCACTATCAGCAACTGGTAGAAAGCCATAGGGTTCGTCACTATCAGCAACTGGTAGACAGCAATAGGCTTCGTCACTATCAGCACCTGGTAGACAGCCATAAGCTTCATCACTATCAGCAACTGATGGACAGCCCTACGCTTCGTCACTATCAGCAACTGGTAGAAAGCCATAGGCTTCATCACTATCAGCAACTGATGGACAGCCCTACGCTTCGTCACTATCAGTAACTGGTAGAAAGCCATAGGCTTCGTTTATATCAGCAACTGGTAGACAGCCATAGGCTCCGTCACTATCAGCAACTGGTAGACTGCCATGGGCTTCATCAATATCAGCAACTGGTAGACAGCTCTAGGCTTCATCACAATGTCACTATCAGCAACTGGTAGACAGCCATAGGCTTCGTCACTATCAGCAACTGGTAGACATCCATAGCTTCATCACTATCAGCAACTGGTAGACCGCCATAGGCTTCATCACTATCAGCAACTGGTAGACAGCCATAGGCTTCGCCACTATCAGCAACTGGTAGACACAAATGGTAGACAGCCACAGGCTTCATCACTATCAGCAACTGATGGACAGCCCTAGGCTTCGTCACTATCAGCAACTTGTAGAAAGCCACAGGATTCGTCTATATCAGCAACTGGTAGACAGCCATGGGCTTCGTCACTATCAGCAACTGGTAGACAGCCATGGGCTTCGTCACTATCAGCAACTGGTAGACAGCCTAGGCTTCGTCACTATCAGCAACTGGTAGACAGCCATAGGCTTCGTCACTATCAGCAACTGGTACACAGCCATAGGCTTCATCATATCAGCAACTGGTAGACAGCCATAGGCTTTGTTTCACTATCAGCAACTGGTAGACAGCCATAGGCTTCGTCACTATCAGCAACTGGTAGACAGCCATAGGCTTCGTCACTATCAGCAACTGGTAGAAACCCATAGGCTTCGTCACTATCAGCAACTGGTAGACAGCCATAGGCTTCGTCACTATCAGCAACTGGTAGAAACCCATAGGCTTCGCCACTATCAGCAACAGGTAGAAACCCATAGGCTTCGCCACTATCAGCAACAGGTAGAAACCCATAGGCTTCGTCACTATCAGCAACTGGTAGAAACCCAGAGGCTTCGCCACTATCAGCAACTGTAGAAACCCATAGGCTTCGTCACTATCAGCAACTGGTAGAAAC
Organism: Palaemon carinicauda; assembly: GCF_036898095.1. NCBI lineage: Eukaryota > Metazoa > Arthropoda > Malacostraca > Decapoda > Palaemonidae > Palaemon > Palaemon carinicauda. The sequence continues at coordinate 11,936,808 of NC_090742.1, forward strand.
CCATAGGCTTCGCCACTATCAGCAACTGGTAGAAACCCATAGGCTTCGTCACTATCAGCAACTGGTAGAAACCCATAGGCTTCGCCACTATCAGCAACTGGTAGAAACCCATAGGCTTCGCCACTATCAGCAACTGGTAGAAACCCATAGGCTTCGTCACTATCAGCAACTGGTAGAAACCCATAGGCTTCGCCACTATCAGCAACTGGTAGACAGCCATAGGCTTCATCACTATCAGCAACTGGTAGACAGCCATAGGCTTCATCACTATCAGCAAATGGTAGACAGCCATAGGCTTCATCACTATCCAGCAACAGTAGACAGCCATAGCTTCATCACTATCAGCAACTGGTAGACAGCATAGGACTTCATCACTATCAGCAACAGGTAGAACAGCCATAGGCTTCGTCACTATCAGCAACTGGTAGAAAGCCATAGGCTTCATCACTATCAGCAACTGATGGACAGCCATAGGCTTCGTCACTATCAGCAACTGGTAGACAGCCATAGGCTTCGTCACTATCAGCAACTGGTAGACAGCCATAGGGCTTCATCACTATCAGCAACAGGTAGACAGCCATAGGCTTCACCACTATCAGCAACTGGTAGTCAGCCATAGGCTTCGCCACTATCAGCAACTGGTAGACAGCCATAGGTTCATCACTATCAGCAACTGGTAGACAGCCATAGGCTTCACCACTATCAGCAACTGGTAACAGCCATAGGCTTCGTCACTATCAGCAACTGGTAGACAGCCATAGGTTCATCACTATCAGCAACTGGTAGAACCCATAGGCTTCGTCACTATCAGCAACTGGTAGAAACCCATAGGCTTCGTCACTATCAGCAACTGGTAGAAACCCATAGGCTTCGTCACTATCAGCAACTGGTAGACAGCCATAGGCTTCGTCACTATCAGCAACTGGTAGAAACCCATAGGCTTCGCCACTATCAGCAACTGGTAGACAGCCATAGGCTTCATCACTATCAGCAACTGGTAGACAGCCATAGGCTTCACCACTATCAGCAACTGGTAGACAGCCATAGGCTTCCACTATCAGCAACTGGTAGACAGCCATAGGCTTCATCACTATCAGCAACTGGTAGACAGCCATAGGCTTCATCACTATCAGCAACTGGTAGACAGCCATAGGCTTCATTACTATCAGCAACAGTAGACAGCCATAGGCTTCATCACTATCAGCAACTGGTAGACAGCCATAGGCTTCGTCACTATCAGCAACTGGTAGAAAGCCATAGGCTTCGTCACTATCAGCAACTGGTAGACAGCCATAGGCTTCGTCACTATCAGCAACTGGTAGAAGCCATAGGCTTCATCACTATCAGCAACTGGTAGACAGCCATAGGCTTTCACTATCAGCAACTGGTAGACAGCCATAGGCTTCATTACTATCAGCAACTGGTAGACAGCCATAGGCTTCGTCACTATCAGCAACTGGTAGACAGCCATAGGCTTCGTCACTATCAGCAACTGGTAGAAAGCCATAGGCTTCGTCACTATCAGCAACTGGTAGACAGCCATAGGCTTCGTCACTATCAGCAACTGGTAGAAAGCCATAGGCTTCGTCACTATCAGCAACTGGTAGACAGCCATAGGCTTCATCACTATCAGCAACTGGTAGACAGCCATAGGCTTCATCACTATCAGCAACTGGTAGACAGCCATAGGCTTCATCACTATCAGCAACTGGTAGAAGCCATAGGCTTCGTCACTATCAGCAACTGGTAGACAGCCATAGGCTTCATCACTATCAGCAACTGGTAGACAGCCATAGGCTTCGTCACTATCAGCAACTGGTAGAAGCCATAGGCTTCATCACTATCAGCAACTGGTAGACAGCATAGGCTTCGTCACTATCAGCAACTAGAAGACAGCCATAGGCTTCATCACTATCAGCAACTGTAGACAGCCATAGGCTTCGTCACTATCAGCAACTGGTAGACAGCCATAGGCTTCGTCACTATCAGCAACTGGTAGAAAGCCATAGGCTTCGTCACTATCAGCAACTGGTAGACAGCCATAGGCTTCCACTATCAGCAACTGGTAGACAGCCATAGGCTTCATCACTATCAGCAACTGGTAGACAGCCATAGGCTTCATTCACTATCAGCAACTGGTAGACAGCCATAGGCTTCGTCACTATCAGCAACTGGTAGACAGCCATAGGCTTCGTCACTATCAGCAACTGGTAGACAGCCATAGGCTTCGTCACTATCAGCAACTGGTAGACAGCCATAGGCTTCGTCACTATCAGCAACTGGTAGACAGCCATAGGCTTCGTCACTATCAGCAACTGGTAGAAAGCCATAGGCTTCGTCACTATCAGCAACTGGTAGACAGCCATAGGCTTCATCACTATCAGCAACTGGTAACAGCCATAGGCTTCGTCACTATCAGCAACAGTAGACAGCCATAGGCTTCATCACTATCAGCAACTGGTAGACAGCATAGGCTTCGTCACTATCAGCAACTGGTAGACAGCCATAGGCTTCGTCACTATCAGCAACTAGTAGACAGCCATAGGCTTCGTCACTATCAGCAACTGGTAACAGCCATAGGCTTGTCACTATCAGCAACTGGTAGACAGCCATAGGCTTCACCACTATCAGCAACTGGTAGACAGCCATAGGCTTCATCACTATCAGCAACTGGTAGACAGCCATAGGCTTCACCACTATCAGCAACTGGTAGACAGCCATAGGCTTCACCACTATCAGCAACTGGTAGACAGCCATAGGCTTCATCACTATCAGCAACTGGTAGACAGCCATAGGCTTCATCACTATCAGCAACAGATAGACAGCCATAGGCTTCACCACTATCAGCAACTGGTAGAAAGCCATAGGCTTCCACTATCAGCAACTGGTAGACAGCCATAGGCTTCATCACTATCAGCAACTGGTAGACAGCCATAGGCTTCACCACTATCAGCAACAGGTAGACAGCCATAGGCTTCTCACTATCAGCAACTGGTAGACAGTCATAGGCTTCATCACTATCAGCAACAGATAGACAGCCATAGGCTTCACCACTATCAGCAACTGGTAGACAGCCATAGGCTTCTCACTATCAGCAACTGGTAGACAGTCATAGGCTTCATCACTATCAGCAACAGATAGACAGCCATAGGCTTCACCACTATCAGCAACTGGTAGACAGCCATAGGCTTCACCACTATCAGCAACTGGTAGACAGCCATAGGCTTCTCACTATCAGCAACTGGTAGACAGCCATAGGCTTCATCACTATCAGCAACTGGTAGACAGCCATAGGCTTCACCACTATCAGCAACAGGTAGCAGCCATAGGCTTCTCACTATCAGCAACTGGTAGACAGCCATAGGCTTCATTCACTATCAGCAACAGGTAGACAGCCATAGGCTTCGTCACTATGCAACTGGTAGACAGCCATAGATTCGTCACTATCAGCAACTGGTAGACAGCCATAGGCTTCATCACTATCAGCAACTGGTAGACAGCCATAGGCTTCACCACTATGCAACAGGTAGACAGCCATAGATTCTCACTATCAGCACTGGTACAGCCATAGGCTTCATCACTATCAGCAACTGGTAGACAGCCATAGGCTTCTCCACTATCAGCAACTGGTAGACAGCCATAGGCTTCATCACTATCAGCAACAGGTAGACAGCCATAGGCTTCACCACTATCAGCAACTGGTAGACAGCCATAGGCTTCTCACTATCAGCAACTGGTAGACAGCCATAGGCTTCATCACTATCAGCAACTGGTAGACAGCCATAGGCTTCATCACTATCAGCAACTGGTAGACAGCATAGGCTTCATCACTATCAGCAACTGGTAGACAGCCATAGGCTTCACCACTATCAGCAACTGGTAGACAGCCATAGGCTTCATCACTATCAGCAACTGGTAGACAGCCATAGGCTTCGTCACTATCAGCAACTGGTAGAAAGCCATAGGCTTCGTCACTATCAGCAACTGGTAGACAGCCATAGGCTTCCACTATCAGCAACTGGTAGACAGCCATAGGCTTCATCACTATCAGCAACTGGTAGACAGCCATAGGCTTCATTACTATCCGCAACAGATAGACAGCCATAGGCTTCGATCACTATCAGCAACTGGTAGACAGCCATAGGCTTCATCACTATCAGCAACTGGTACAGAAGCCATAGGCTTCGTACTATAGCAACTGGTAGACAGCCATAGGCTTCGTCACTATCAGCAACTGGTAGACAGCCATAGGCTTCGTCACTATCAGCAACTGGTAGACAGCCATAGGCTTCGTCACTATCAGCAACTGGTAGAAAGCCATAGGCTTCGTCACTATCAGCAACTGGTAGACAGCCATAGGCTTCGTCACTATCAGCAACTGGTAGACAGCCATAGGCTTCGTCACTATCAGCAACTGGTAGACAGCCATAGGCTTCATCACTATCAGCAACTGGTAGAAGCCATAGGCTTCGTCACTATCAGCAACTGGTAGACAGCCATAGGCTTCGTCACTATCAGCAACTAGTTGAAAGCCATAGGCTTCATCACTATCAGCAACTGGTAGACAGCCATAGGCTTCGTCACTATCAGCAACTGGTAGACAGCCATAGGCTTCGTCACTATCAGCAACTGGTAGACAGCCCATAGGCTTCATCACTATCAGCAACTGGTAGAAAGCCATAGGCTTCGCCACTATCAGCAACTGGTAGACAGCCATAGGCTTCGCCACTATCAGCAACTGGTAGACAGCCATAGGCTTCATCACTATCAGCAACTGGTAGACAGACATAGGCTTCATTACTATCCGCAACAGATAGACAGCTCATAGGCTTCGTCACTATCAGCAACTGGTAGACAGCCATAGGCTTCATCACTATCAGCAACTGGTAGACAGCCATAGGCTTCATTACTATCCGCAACAGATAGACAGCCATAGGCTTCGTCACTATAGCAACTGGTAGACAGACATAGGCTTCATTACTATCAGCAACTGGTAGACAGCCATAGGCTTCATCACTATCAGCAACTGGTAGACAGCCATAGGCTTCATTACTATCAGCAACAGATAGACAGCCATAGGCTTCGTCACTATCAGCAACTGGTAGACAGCCATAGGCTTCATCACTATCAGCAACTGGTAGACAGCCATAGGCTTCATTCACTATCAGCAACTGGTAGACAGCCATAGGCTTCATCACTATCAGCAACTGGTAGACAGCCATAGGCTTCATTACTATCAGCAACTGGTACACAGCCATAGGCTTCGTCACTATCAGCAACTGGTAGACAGCCATAGGCTTTGTCACTATCAGCAACTGGTAGACAGCCATAGGCTTCGTCACTATCAGCAACTGGTAGACAGCCATAGGCTTCGTCACTATCAGCAACTGGTAGACAGCCATAGGCTTCGTCACTATCAGCAACTGGTAGACAGCCATAGGCTTCGTCACTATCAGCAACTGGTAGAAACCCATAGGCTTCGTCACTATCAGCAACTGGTAGACAGCCATAGGCTTCGTCACTATCAGCAACTGGTAGAAAGCCATAGGCTTCGTCACTATCAGCAACTGGTAGACAGCCATAGGCTTCGTCACTATCAGCAACTGGTAGAAACCCATAGGCTTCGTCACTATCAGCAACTGTAGAAACCCATAGGCTTCGTCACTATCAGCAACTGGTAGAAACCCAATAGGCTTCGTCACTATCAGCAACTGGTAGACAGCCATAGGCTTCGTCACTATCAGCAACTGGTAGAAACCCATAGGCTTCGTCACTATCAGCAACTGGTAGACAGCCATAGGCTTCGTCACTATCAGCAACTGGTAGAAACCCATAGGCTTCGCCACTATCAGCAACTGGTAGACAGCCATAGGCTTCATCACTATCAGCAACTGGTAACAGCCATAGGCTTCATCACTATCAGCAACTGGTAGACAGCCATAGGCTTCATTCACTATCAGCAACTGGTAGACAGCCATAGGCTTCATCACTATCAGCAACTGGTAGACAGCAATAGGCTTCATCACTATCAGCAACTGGTAGAACAGCCATAGGCTTCGTCACTATCAGCAACTGGTAGACAGCCATAGGCTTCATCACTATCAGCAACTGGTAGACAGCCATAGGCTTCGTCACTATCAGCAACTGGTAGACAGCCATAGGCTTCATCACTATCAGCAACTGATGGACAGCCTAGGCTTCGTCACTATCAGCAACTGGTAACAGCCATAGGCTTCGTTTCACTATCAGCAACTGGTAGACAGCCATAGGCTTCGTCACTATCCGCAACTGGTAGACAGCCATAGGCTTCGTCACTATCAGCAACTGGTAGAAAGCCATAGGCTTCGTCACTATCAGCAACTGGTAGACAGCCATAGGCTTTGCCACTATCAGCAACTGGTAGACAGCCATAGGCTTCATCACTATCAGCAACTGATAGACAGCCATAGGCTTCATTACTATCAGCAACTGGTAGACAGCCATAGGCTTCGTCACTATCAGCAACTGGTAGACAGCCATAGGCTTCGTCACTATCAGCAACTGGTAGACAGCCATAGGCTTCGTCACTATCAGCAACTGGTAGACAGCCATAGGCTTCGTCACTATCAGCAACTGGTAGACAGCCATAGGCTTCGTCACTATCAGCAACTGGTAGACAGCCATAGGCTTCGTCACTATCAGCAACTGGTAGACAGCCATAGGCTTCGTCACTATCAGCAACTGGTAGACAGCCATAGGCTTCATCATATCAGCAACTGGTAACAGCCATAGGCTTCGTCACTATCAGCAACTGGTAGACAGCCATAGGCTTCGTCACTATCAGCAACTGGTAGACAGCCATAGGCTTCGTCACTATCAGCAACTGGTAGACAGCCATAGGCTTCGTCACTATCAGCAACTGGTAGACAGCCATAGGCTTCGTCACTATCAGCAACTGGTAGACAGCCATAGGCTTCGTCACTATCAGCAACTGGTAGAGAGCCATAGGCTTCGTCACTATCAGCAACTGGTAGACAGCCATAGGCTTCGTCACTATCAGCAACTGGTAGAAAGCCATAGGCTTCGTCACTATCAGCAACTGGTAGACAGCCATAGATTTCATCATTCGCACTATCAGCAACTGGTAGAAAGCCATAGGCTTCGTCACTATCAGCAACTGGTAGACAGCCATAGGCTTCGTCACTATCAGCAACTGGTAGACAGCCATAGGCTTCATCACTATCAGCAACTGGTAGACAGCCAGAGGCTTCGTCACTATCAGCAACTGGTAGACAGCCATAGGCTTCGTCACTATCAGCAACTAGTAGACAGCCATAGGCTTTGTCACTATCAGCAACTGGTAGACAGCCATAGGCTTTGTCACTATCAGCAACTGGTAGACAGCCATAGGCTTCGCCACTATCAGCAACTGGTAGACAGCCATAGGCTTCATCACTATCAGCAACTGGTAGAAAGCCATAGGCTTCATCACTATCAGCAACTGGTAGACAGCCATAGGCTTCGCCACTATCAGCAACTGGTAGACAGACATAGGCTTCATTACTATCCGCAACAGATAGGCAGCCATAGGCTTCATCACTATCAGCAACTGGTAGACAGCATAGGCTTCATCACTATCAGCAACTGGTAGAAAGCCATAGGGCTTCGTCACTATCAGCAACTGGTAGACAGCAATAGGCTTCGTCACTATCAGCAACTGGTAGACAGCCATAAGCTTCATCACTATCAGCAACTGATAGACAGCCCTAGGCTTCGTCACTATCAGCAACTGGTAGAAAGCCATAGGCTTCATCACTATCAGCAACTGATGGACAGCCCTACGCTTCGTCACTATCAGCAACTGGTAGAAAGCCATAGGCTTCGTCACTATCAGCAACTGGTAGACAGCCATAGGCTTCGTCACTATCAGCAACTGGTAGACTGCCATAGGCTTCATCATATCAGCAACTGGTAGACAGCCATAGGCTTCCAATGTCACTATCAGCAACTGGTAGACAGCCATAGGCTTCGTCACTATCAGCAACTGGTAGACAGCCATAGCTTCATCACTATCAGCAACTGGTAGACGCCATAGGCTTCATCACTATCAGCAACTGGTAGACAGCCATAGGCTTCGCCACTATCAGCAACTGGTAGACACAAATGGTAGACAGCCATAGGCTTCATCACTATCAGCAACTGATGGACAGCCCATAGGCTTCGTCACTATCAGCAACTGGTAGAAAGCCACAGGCTTCGTCACTATCAGCAACTGGTAGACAGCCATGGGCTTCGTCACTATCAACACCTGGTAGACAGCCATGGGCTTCATCATTATCAGCAACTGGTAGACAGCTCTAGGCTTCGTCACTATCAGCAACTGGTAGACAGCCATAGGCTTCGTCACTATCAGCAACTGGTACACAGCCATAGTCTTCATCAATATCAGCAACTGGTAGACAGCCATAGTCTTTGTTTATATCAGCAACTGGTAGACAGCCATAGGCTTCGTCACTATCAGCAACTGGTAGACAGCCATAGGCTTCGTCACTATCAGCAACTGGTAGAAACCCATAGGCTTCGTCACTATCAGCAACTGGTAGACAGCCATAGGCTTCGTCACTATCAGCAACTGGTAGAAACCCATAGGCTTCGCCACTATCAGCAACAGGTAGAAACCCAGAGGCTTCGCCACTATCAGCAACAGGTAGAAACCCATAGGCTTCGTCACTATCAGCAATGGTAGAAACCCAGAGGCTTCGCCACTATCAGCAACTGTTAGAAACCCATAGGCTTCGTCACTATCAGAAACTGGTAGAAACCCATAGGCTTCGTCCCTATCAGCAACTGATAGACAGCCATAGGCTTCGTCACTATCAGCAACTGGTAGAAACCCATAGGCTTCGCCACTATCAGCAACTGGTAGAAACCCATAGGCTTCGCCACTATCAGCAACTGGTAGAAACCCATAGGCTTCGTCACTATCAGCAACTGGTAGAAACCCATAGGCTTCGCCACTATCAGCAACTGGTACACAGACAGCCATAGGCTTCATCACTATCAGCAACTGGTAGACAGCCATAGGCTTCATCACTATCAGCAAATGGTAGACAGACATAGGCTTCATTACTATCCGCAACAGATAGACAGCCATAAGCTTCATAACTATCAGCAACTGGTAGACAGCAATAGACTTCATCACTATCAGCAACAGGTAGAAAGCCATAGGGTTCGTCACTATCAACAACTGGTAGAAAGCCATAGGCTTCATCACTATCAGCAACTGATGGACAGCCATAGGCTTCGTCACTATCAGCAACTGGTAGAAAGCCATAGGCTTCGTCACTATCAGCAACTGGTAGACAGCCATAGGGTTCATCACTATCAGCAACAGATAGACAGCCATAGGCTTCACCACTATCAGCAACTGGTAGTCAGTAATAGGCTTCGCCACTATCAGCAACAGGTAGACAGCCATAGGGTTCATCACTATCAGCAACATATAGAAAGCCATAGGCTTCACCACAATCAGCAACTGGTACACAGCCATAGGCTTCGCCACTATCAGCAACTGGTAGACAGCCATAGGGTTCATCACTATCAGCAACTGGTAGGAACCCATAGGCTTCGTCACTATCAGCAACTGGTAGAAACCCATAGGCTTCGTCACTATCAGCAACTGATAGAAACCCATAAGATTCGTCACTATCAGCAACTGGTAGAAACCCATAGGCTTCGTCACTATCAGCAACTGGTAGAAACCCATAGGCTTCGCCACTATCAGCAACTGGTAGACAGCCATAGGGTTCATCACTATCAGCAACAGATAGACAGCCACAGGCTTCACCACTATCAGCAACTGGTAGACAGCCATAGGCTTTGCCACTATCAGCAACTGGTACACAGACAGTCATAGGGTTCATCAGTATCAGCAACTGGTAGACAGCCATAGGCTACATCACTACCAGCAACTGGTAGACAGACATAGGCTTCATTACTATCCGCAACAGATAGACAGCCATAGGCTTCATCACTATCAGCAACTGGTAGACAGCCATAGGCTTCGTCACTATCAGCAACTTGTAGAAAGCCATAGGCTTCGTCACTATCAGCAACTGGTAGACAGCCATAGGCTTCGTCACTATCAGCAACTGGTAGAAAACCATAGGCTTCATCACTATCAGCAACTGGTAGACAGCCATAGGCTTTACCACTATCAGCAACTGGTAGACAGACAGGCTTCATTACTATCCGCAACAGATAGAGAGCCATAGGCTTCGTCACTAACAGCAACTGGTAGACAGCCATAGGCTTCGTCACTATCAGCAACTGGTAGAAAGCCATAAGCTTCGTCACTATCAGCAACTGGTAGACAGTCATAGGCTTCGTCACTATCAGAAACTGGTAGAAAGCCATAGGCTTCGTCACTATCAGCAACTGGTTAGACAGTCATAGGCTTTGCCACTATCAGCAACTGGTACACAGACAGCCATAGGCTTCATCACTATCAACAACTGGTAGACAGCCATAGGCTTCATCACTATCAGCAACTGGTAGAGAGACATAGGCTTCATTACTATGAGCAACAGATAGACAGCCATAGGCTTCATCACTATCAGCAACTGGTAGAAAGCAATAGGCTCCGTCACTATCAGCAGCTGGTAGAAAGCCATAGGCTTCGTCACTATCAGCAACTGGTAGACAGCTATAGGCTTTGCCACTATCAGCAACTGGTACACGGACAGCCATAGGCTTCATCACTATCAGCAACTGATAGACAGACATAGGCTTCATTACTATCCGCAACAGATAGACAGCCATAGGCTTCGTCACTATCAGCAACTGGTAGACAGCCAGAGGCTTCATCACTATCGGCAACTGGTAGACAGACATAGGCTTCGTCACTATAAGCAACTGGTAGACAGCCATAGGCTTCGTCACTATCAGCAACTGGTAGACAGCCATAGGCTTCGACACTATCCGCAACTGGTAGACAGCCATAGGCTTCGTCACTATCAGCAACTGGTAGACAGCCATAGGCTTCGTCACTATCAACAACTGGTAGACAGCCATAAGCTTCGTCACTATCAGCAACTGGTAGACAGCAATAGGCTTCGTCACTATCAGCAACTGGTAGAAAGCCATAGGCTTCGTCACTATCAGCAACTGGTAGACAGCCATAGATTTCGTCATTATCAGCAACTGGAAATCAGCCAGAGGCTTCGTCACTATCAGCAACAGATAGACAGCCATAGGCTTCATCACTATCAGCAACTGGTACACAGCATAGGCTTCGTCACAATCAGCAACTGGTAGACAGCCATAGGCTTCGTCACTATCAGCAACTGGTAGAAAGCCATAGGCTTCGTCACTATCAGCAACTGGTAGACAGCCATAGGCTTCGTCACTATCAGCAACTGGTAGACAGCCATAGGCTTCGTCACTATCAGCAACTGGTAGACAGCCATAGGCTTCGTCACTATCAGCAACTGGTAGACAGCCATAGGCTTCATCACTATCAGCAACTGGTAGACAGCCATAGGCTTCGCCACTATCAGCAACTGGTAGACAGACATAGGCTTCATCACTATCAGCAACTGGTAGACAGACATAGGCTTCATACTATCAGCAACAGTAGACAGCCATAGGCTTCGTCACTATCAGCAACTGGTAGACAGCCATAGGCTTCATCACTATCAGCAACTGGTAGACAGCCATAGGCTTCATTCACTATCAGCAACTGGTAGACAGCCATAGGCTTCGTCACTATCAGCAACTGGTAGAAGCCATAGGCTTCATTCACTATCAGCAACTGGTAGACAGCCATAGGCTTCATCACTATCAGCAACTGGTAGACAGCCATAGGCTTCATTACTATCCAGCAACTGGTAGACAGCCATAGGCTTCATCACTATCAGCAACTGGTAGACAGCCATAGGCTTCATCACTATCAGCAACTGGTAGACAGCCATAGGCTTCATTACTATCAGCAACTGGTAGACAGCCATAGGCTTCATCACTATCAGCAACTGGTAGACAGACATAGGCTTCATCACTATCAGCAACTGGTAGACAGCCATAGGCTTCGTCACTATCAGCAACTGGTAGACAGCCATAGGCTTCGTCACTATCAGCAACTGGTAGACAGCCATAGGCTTCGTCACTATCAGCAACTGGTAGACAGCCATAGGCTTCGTCACTATCAGCAACTGGTAGACAGCCATAGGCTTCGTCACTATCAGCAACTGGTAGACAGCCATAGGCTTCGTCACTATCAGCAACTGGTAGAAACCCATAGGCTTCGCCACTATCAGCAACTGGTAGACAGCCATAGGCTTCGTCACTATCAGCAACTGGTAGACAGCCATAGGCTTCGTCACTATCAGCAACTGATAGACAGCCATAGGCTTCGTCACTATCAGCAACTGGTAGACAGCCATAGGCTTCGCCACTATCAGCAACTGGTAGAAACCCATAGGCTTCCACTATCAGCAACTGGTAGACAGCCATAGGCTTCGCCACTATCAGCAACTGGTAACAGCCATAGGCTTCAGTCACTATCAGCAACTGGTAGACAGCCATAGGCTTCATTACTATCCGCAACAGATAGACAGCCATAGGCTTCATCACTATCAGCAACTGGTAGACAGCATAGGCTTCATCACTATCAGCAACTGGTAGACAGCCATAGGCTTCGTCACTATCAGCAACTGGTAGACAAGCCATAGGCTTCATCACTATCAGCAACTGGTAGACAGCCATAGGCTTCGTCACTATCAGCAACTGGTAGACAGCCATAGGCTTCATCACTATCAGCAACTGGTGGACAGCCATAGGCTTCGTCACTATCAGCAACTGATGGAACAGCCATAGGCTTCGTCACTATCAGCAACTGGTAGACAGCCATAGGCTTCGTCACTATCAGCAACTGGTAGACAGCCATAGGCTTCGTCACTATCAGCAACTGGTAGACAGCCATAGGCTTCGTCACTATCAGCAACTGGTAGACAGCCATAGGCTTCCACTATCAGCAACTGGTAGACAGCCATAGGCTTCGTCACTATCAGCAACTGGTAGACAGCCATAGGCTTCGTCACTATCAGCAACTGGTAGACAGCCATAGGCTTCGTCACTATCAGCAACTGGTAGACAGCCATAGGCTTCGTCACTATCAGCAACTGGTAGACAGCCATAGGCTTCGTCACTATCAGCAACTGGTAGACAGCCATAGGCTTCGTCACTATCAGCAACTGGTAGACAGCCATAGGCTTCGTCACTATCAGCAACTGGTAGACAGCCATAGGCTTCGTCACTATCAGCAACTGGTAGAACAGCCATAGGCTTCGTCACTATCAGCAACTGGTAGACAGCCATATATTTCGTCACTATCAGCAACTGGTAACAGCCATAGGCTTCGTCACTATCAGCAACAGATAGACAGCCATAGGCTTCATCACTATCAGCAACTGGTAGACAGCCATAGGCTTCGTCACTATCAGCAACTGGTAGACAGCCATAGGCTTCGTCACTATCAGCAACTGGTAGAAAGCCATAGGCTTCGTCACTATCAGCAACTGGTAACAGCCATAGGCTTCGTCACTATCAGCAACTGGTAGACAGCCATAGGCTTCGCCACTATCAGCAACTGGTAGACAGCCATAGGCTTCATCACTATCAGCAACTGGTAGACAGCCATAGGCTTCATCACTATCAGCAACTGGTAGACAGCCATAGGCTTCGTCACTATCAGCAACTGGTAGACAGCCATAGGCTTCATCACTATCAGCAACTGGTAGACAGACATAGGCTTCATTACTATCAGCAACAGATAGACAGCCATAGGCTTCGTCACTATCAGCAACTGGATAGACAGCCATAGGCTTCATCACTATCAGCAACTGGTAGACAGCCATAGGCTTCATTACTATCAGCAACTGGTAGACAGCCATAGGCTTCGTCACTATCAGCAACTGGTAGACAGCCATAGGCTTCATCACTATCAGCAACTGGTAGACAGCCATAGGCTTCATCACTATCAGCAACTGGTAGACAGCCATAGGCTTCGTCACTATCAGCAACAGATAGACAGCCATAGGCTTCGTCACTATCAGCAACTGGTAGAAAGCCATAGGCTTCGTCACTATCAGCAACTGGTAGACAGCCATAGGCTTTGTCACTATCAGCAACTGGTAGACAGCCATAGGCTTCATCACTATCAGCAACTGGATAGACAGCCATAGGCTTCATTACTATCAGCAACTGGTAGACAGCCATAGGCTTCGTCACTATCAGCAACTGGTAGACAGCCATAGGCTTCGTCACTATCAGCAACTGGTAGACAGCCATAGGCTTCTACTATCAGCAACTGGTAGACAGCCATAGGCTTCAGTCACTATCAGCAACTGGTAGACAGCCATAGGCTTCGTCACTATCAGCAACTGGTAGACAGCCATAGGCTTCGTCACTATCAGCAACTGGTAGACAGCCATAGGCTTCGTCACTATCAGCAACTGGTAGACAGCCATAGGCTTGTCACTATCAGCAACTGGTACAGCCATAGGCTTCGTCACTATCAGCAACTGGTAGACAGCCATAGGCTTCGTCACTATCAGCAACTGGTAGAGAGCCATAGGCTTCGTCACTATCAGCAACTGGTAGACAGCCATAGGCTTCGTCACTATCAGCAACTGGTAACAGCCATAGGCTTCGTCACTATCAGCAACTGGTAGACAGCCATAGGCTTCGTCACTATCAGCAACTGGTAGACAGCCATAGGCTTCGTCACTATCAGCAACTGGTAGACAGCATAGGCTTCGTCACTATCAGCAACTGGTAGAAAGCCATAGGCTTGTCACTATCAGCAACTGGTAGACAGCCATAGATTTCATCACTATCAGCAACTGGTAACAGCCATAGGCTTCGTCACTATCAGCAACAGTAGACAGCCATAGGCTTCATCACTATCAGCAACTGGTAGACAGCAATAGGCTTCGTCACTATCAGCAACTGGTAGACAGCCATAGACTTCGTCACTATCAGCAACTGGTAGACAGCCATAGGCTTCGTCACTATCAGCAACTGGTAGACAGCCATAGGCTTTGTCACTATCAGCAACTGGTAGACAGCCATAGGCTTCGTCACTATCAGCAACTGGTAGACAGCCATAGGCTTCATCACTATCAGCAACTGGTAGACAGCCATAGGCTTCATCACTATCAGCAACTGGTAGACAGCCATAGGCTTCGCCACTATCAGCAACTGGTAGACAGCCATAGGCTTCATCACTATCAGCAACTGGTAGACAGACATAGGCTTCATTACTATCCGCAACAGATAGACAGCCATAGGCTTCGTCACTATCAGCAACTGGTAGACAGCCATAGGCTTCATCACTATCAGCAACTGGTAGACAGCCATAGGCTTCGTCACTATCAGCAACTGGTAGACAGCCATAGGCTTCGTCACTATCAGCAACTGGTAGACAGCCATAGGCTTCATCACTATCAGCAACTGGTAGACAGCCATAGGCTTCGTCACTATCAGCAACTGGTAGACGGCCATAGGCTTCATCACTATCAGCAACAGATACACAGCCATAGGCTTCGTCACTATCAGCAACTGGTAGAAAGCCATAGGCTTCGTCACTATCAGCAACTGGTAGAACAGCCATAGGCTTCGTCACTATCAGCAACTGGTAGACAGCCATAGGCTTCGTCACTATCAGCAACTGGTAGACAGCCATAGGCTTCCGTCACTATCAGCAACTGGTAGACAGCCATAGGCTTCGTCACTATCAGCAACTGGTAGACAGCCATAGGCTTCGTCACTATCAGCAACTGGTAGACCCATAGGCTTCGTCACTATCAGCAACTGGTAGACAGCCATAGGCTTCATCACTATCAGCAACTGGTAGAAACCCATAGGCTTCATCACTATCAGCAACTGGTAGAAACCCATAGGCTTCGTCACTATCAGCAACTGGTAGAAAGCCATAGGCTTCGTCACTATCAGCAACTGGTAGACAGCCATAGGGCTTCGTCACTATCAACACCTGGTAGACAGCCATGGGCTTCATCATTATCAGCAACTGGTAGACAGCTCTAGGCTTCGTCACTATCAGCAACTGGTAGACAGCCATAGGCTTCGTCACTATCAGCAACTGGTACACAGCCATAGTCTTCATCAATATCAGCAACTGGTAGACAGCCATAGTCTTTGTTTATATCAGCAACTGGTAGACAGCCATAGGCTTCGTCACTATCAGCAACTGGTAGACAGCCATAGGCTTCGTCACTATCAGCAACTGGTAGAAACCCATAGGCTTCGTCACTATCAGCAACTGGTAGACAGCCATAGGCTTCGTCACTATCAGCAACTGGTAGAAACCCATAGGCTTCGCCGCTATCAGCAACAGGTAGAAACCCAGAGGCTTCGCCACTATCAGCAACAGGTAGAAACCCATAGGCTTCGTCACTATCAGCAATGGTAGAAACCCAGAGGCTTCGCCACTATCAGCAACTGTTAGAAACCCATAGGCTTCGTCACTATCAGAAACTGGTAGAAACCCATAGGCTTCGTCCCTATCAGCAACTGATAGACAGCCATAGGCTTCGTCACTATCAGCAACTGGTAGAAACCCATAGGCTTCGCCACTATCAGCAACTGGTAGAAACCCATAGGCTTCGCCACTATCAGCAACTGGTAGAAACCCATAGGCTTCGTCACTATCAGCAACTGGTAGAAACCCATAGGCTTCGCCACTATCAGCAACTGGTACACAGACAGCCATAGGCTTCATCACTATCAGCAACTGGTAGACAGCCATAGGCTTCATCACTATCAGCAAATGGTAGACAGACATAGGCTTCATTACTATCCGCAACAGATAGACAGCCATAAGCTTCATAACTATCAGCAACTGGTAGACAGCAATAGACTTCATCACTATCAGCAACAGGTAGAAAGCCATAGGGTTCGTCACTATCAACAACTGGTAGAAAGCCATAGGCTTCATCACTATCAGCAACTGATGGACAGCCATAGGCTTCGTCACTATCAGCAACTGGTAGAAAGCCATAGGCTTCGTCACTATCAGCAACTGGTAGACAGCCATAGGGTTCATCACTATCAGCAACAGATAGACAGCCATAGGCTTCACCACTATCAGCAACTGGTAGTCAGTAATAGGCTTCGCCACTATCAGCAACAGGTAGACAGCCATAGGGTTCATCACTATCAGCAACATATAGAAAGCCATAGGCTTCACCACAATCAGCAACTGGTACACAGCCATAGGCTTCGCCACTATCAGCAACTGGTAGACAGCCATAGGGTTCATCACTATCAGCAACTGGTAGGAACCCATAGGCTTCGTCACTATCAGCAACTGGTAGAAACCCATAGGCTTCGTCACTATCAGCAACTGATAGAAACCCATAAGATTCGTCACTATCAGCAACTGGTAGAAACCCATAGGCTTCGTCACTATCAGCAACTGGTAGAAACCCATAGGCTTCGCCACTATCAGCAACTGGTAGACAGCCATAGGGTTCATCACTATCAGCAACAGATAGACAGCCACAGGCTTCACCACTATCAGCAACTGGTAGACAGCCATAGGCTTTGCCACTATCAGCAACTGGTACACAGACAGTCATAGGGTTCATCAGTATCAGCAACTGGTAGACAGCCATAGGCTACATCACTACCAGCAACTGGTAGACAGACATAGGCTTCATTACTATCCGCAACAGATAGACAGCCATAGGCTTCATCACTATCAGCAACTGGTAGACAGCCATAGGCTTCGTCACTATCAGCAACTTGTAGAAAGCCATAGGCTTCGTCACTATCAGCAACTGGTAGACAGCCATAGGCTTCGTCACTATCAGCAACTGGTAGAAAACCATAGGCTTCATCACTATCAGCAACTGGTAGACAGCCATAGGCTTTACCACTATCAGCAACTGTAGACAGACAGGCTTCATTACTATCCGCAACAGATAGAGAGCCATAGGCTTCGTCACTAACAGCAACTGGTAGACAGCCATAGGCTTCGTCACTATCAGCAACTGGTAGAAAGCCATAAGCTTCGTCACTATCAGCAACTGGTAGACAGTCATAGGCTTCGTCACTATCAGAAACTGGTAGAAAGCCATAGGCTTCGTCACTATCAGCAACTGGTTAGACAGTCATAGGCTTTGCCACTATCAGCAACTGGTACACAGACAGCCATAGGCTTCATCACTATCAACAACTGGTAGACAGCCATAGGCTTCATCACTATCAGCAACTGGTAGAGAGACATAGGCTTCATTACTATGAGCAACAGATAGACAGCCATAGGCTTCATCACTATCAGCAACTGGTAGAAAGCAATAGGCTCCGTCACTATCAGCAGCTGGTAGAAAGCCATAGGCTTCGTCACTATCAGCAACTGGTAGACAGCTATAGGCTTTGCCACTATCAGCAACTGGTACACGGACAGCCATAGGCTTCATCACTATCAGCAACTGATAGACAGACATAGGCTTCATTACTATCCGCAACAGATAGACAGCCATAGGCTTCGTCACTATCAGCAACTGGTAGACAGCCAGAGGCTTCATCACTATCGGCAACTGGTAGACAGACATAGGCTTCGTCACTATAAGCAACTGGTAGACAGCCATAGGCTTCGTCACTATCAGCAACTGGTAGACAGCCATAGGCTTCGACACTATCCGCAACTGGTAGACAGCCATAGGCTTCGTCACTATCAGCAACTGGTAGACAGCCATAGGCTTCGTCACTATCAACAACTGGTAGACAGCCATAAGCTTCGTCACTATCAGCAACTGGTAGACAGCAATAGGCTTCGTCACTATCAGCAACTGGTAGAAAGCCATAGGCTTCGTCACTATCAGCAACTGGTAGACAGCCATAGATTTCGTCATTATCAGCAACTGGAAATCAGCCAGAGGCTTCGTCACTATCAGCAACAGATAGACAGCCATAGGCTTCATCACTATCAGCAACTGGTACACAGCAATAGGCTTCGTCACTATCAGCAACTGGTAGAAACCCATAGGCTTCGTCACTATCAGCAACTGGTAGAAAGCCATAGGCTTCGTCACTATCAGCAACTGGTAGACAGCCATAGGCTTCGTCACTATCAGCAACTGGTAGAAACCCATAGGCTTCGTCACTATCAGCAACTGGTAGACAGCCATAGGCTTCGTCACTATCAGCAACTGGTAGAAACCCATAGGCTTCACCACTATCAGCAACTGGTAGAAACCCATAGGCTTCGTCACTATCAGCAACTGGTAGAAACCCATAGGCTTCATTATCAGCAACTGTTAGAAACCCATAGGCTTCGTCACTATCAGCAACTGGTAGAAACCCATAGGCTTCGTCACTATCAGCAACTGGTAGACAGCCATAGGCTTCATCACTATCAGCAACTGGTAGAAACAGCCATAGGCTTCACCACTATCAGCAACTGGTAGAAACCCATAGGCTTCCACTATCAGCAACTGGTAGAAACCATAGGCTTCGTCACTATCAGCAACTGGTAGACAGCCATAGGCTTCCACTATCAGCAACTGGTACACAGACAGCCATAGGCTTCATCACTATCAGCAACTGGTAGACAGCCATAGGCTTCATCACTATCAGCAACTGGTAGACAGCCAAGGCTTCATTACTATCAGCAACTGGTAGACAGCCATAAAGGCTTCTTCACTATCAGCAACTGTAAACAGAATAGGCTTCATCACTATCAGCAACTGGTAGAAAGCCATAGGCTTCGTCACTATCAGCAACTGGTAGACAGCCATAGGCTTCATCACTATCAGCAACTGTAGACAGCCATAGGCTTCGTCACTATCAGCAACTGATGGAAAGCCATAGGCTTCGTCACTATCAGCAACTGGTAGACAGCCATAGGCTTCGTCACTATCAGCAACTGGTAGACAGCCATAGGCTTCGTCACTATCAGCAACTGGTAGAAAGCCATAGGCTTCGTCACTATCAGCAACTGGTAGACAGCCATAGGCTTCCACTATCAGCAACTGGTAGACAGCCATAGGCTTCGTCACTATCAGCAACTGATAGACAGCCATAGGCTTCGTCACTATCAGCAACTGGTAGACAGCCATAGGCTTCGTCACTATCAGCAACTGGTAGACAGCCATAGGCTTCGTCACTATCAGCAACTGGTAGACAGCCATAGGCTTCGTCACTATCAGCAACTGGTAGAAAGCCATAGGCTTCGTCACTATCAGCAACTGGTAACAGCCATAGGCTTCGTCACTATCAGCAACAGATAGACAGCCATAGGCTTCATCACTATCAGCAACTGTAGACAGCAATAGGCTTCATCACTATCAGCAACTGGTAGACAGCCATAGGCTTCGTCACTATCAGCAACTGGTAGAAAGCCATAGGCTTGTCACTATCAGCAACTAGTAGAAAGCCATAGGCTTCGTCACTATCAGCAACTGGTAGACAGCCATAGGCTTCCACTATCAGCAACTGGTAGACAGCCATAGGCTTCATCACTATCAGCAACTGATAGACAGCCATAGGCTTCGTCACTATCAGCAACTGGTAGACAGCCATAGGCTTCGTCACTATCAGCAACTGGTAGACAGCCATAGGCTTCGTCACTATCAGCAACTGGTAGACAGCCATAGGCTTCATCACTATCAGCAACTGGTAGACAGCCATAGGCTTCGTCACTATCAGCAACTGGTAGACAGCCATAGGCTTCGTCACTATCAGCAACTGGTAGACAGCCATAGGCTTCGTCACTATCAGCAACTGGTAACAGCCATAGGCTTCGTCACTATCAGCAACAGTAGACAGCCATAGGCTTCATCACTATCAGCAACTGGTAGACAGCCATAGGCTTCGTCACTATCAGCAACTGGTAGACAGCCATAGGCTTCGTCACTATCAGCAACTGGTAGAACAGCCATAGGCTTCGTCACTATCAGCAACTGGTAGACAGCCATAGGCTTCGTCACTATCAGCAACTGGTAGACAGCCATAGGCTTCGTCACTATCAGCAACTGGTAGACAGCCATAGGCTACGTCACTATCAGCAACTGGTAGACAGCCATAGGCTTCGTCACTATCAGCAACAGATAGACAGCCATAGGCTTCATCACTATCAGCAACTGGTAGACAGCCATAGGCTTCGTCACTATCAGCAACTGGTAGAAAGCCATAGGCTTCGTCACTATCAGCAACTGGTAGACAGCCATAGGCTTCGTCACTATCAGCAACTGGTAGAAACCATAGGCTTCATCACTATCAGCAACTGGTAGACAGCCATAGGCTTCGCCACTATCAGCAACTGGTAGACAGCCATAGGCTTCATCACTATCAGCAACTGGTAGACAGACATAGGCTTCATCACTATCAGCAACAGTAGACAGCCATAGGCTTCGTCACTATCAGCAACTGGTAGACAGCCATAGGCTTCATCACTATCAGCAACTGGTAGACAGAATAGGCTTCGCCACTATCAGCAACAGGTAGACAGCCATAGGCTTCATCACTATCAGCAACTATAGAAAGCCATAGGCTTCACCACAATCAGCAACTGGTAGACAGCCATAGGCTTCGCCACTATCAGCAACTGGTAGACAGCCATAGGCTTCATCACTATCAGCAACTGGTAGAACCCATAGGCTTCGTCACTATCAGCAACTGGTAGAAACCCATAGGCTTCGTCACTATCAGCAACTGGATAGAAACCCATAGGCTTCGTCACTATCAGCAACTGGTAGAAACCCATAGGCTTCGTCACTATCAGCAACTGGTAGAAACCCATAGGCTTCGCCACTATCAGCAACTGGTAGACAGCCATAGGTTCATCACTATCAGCAACTGGTAGACAGCCACAGGCTTCACCACTATCAGCAACTGGTAGACAGCCATAGGCTTTGCCACTATCAGCAACTGGTAGACAGCCATAGGCTTCATCACTATCAGCAACTGGTAGACAGCCATAGGCTTCGTCACTATCAGCAACTGGTAGACAGCCATAGGCTTCATTACTATCAGCAACTGGTAGACAGCCATAGGCTTCATCACTATCAGCAACTGGTAGACAGCCATAGGCTTCGTCACTATCAGCAACTGTAGACAGCCATAGGCTTCGTCACTATCAGCAACTGGTAGACAGCCATAGGCTTCGTCACTATCAGCAACTGGTAGAAGCCATAGGCTTCATCACTATCAGCAAAAGGTAGACAGCCATAGGCTTGCCACTATCAGCAACTGGTAGACAGCCATAGGCTTCGTCACTATCCGCAACTGGTAGAGAGCCATAGGCTTCGTCACTACAGCAACTGGTAGACAGCCATAGGCTTCGTCACTATCAGCAACTGGTAGAAAGCCATAGGCTTCGTCACTATCAGCAACTGGTAGACAGCCATAGGCTTCGTCACTATCAGCAACTGGTAGAAAGCCATAGGCTTCGTCACTATCAGCAACTGGTAGACAGTCATAGGCTTCGTCACTATCAGCAACTGGTAGACAGCCATAGGCTTCATCACTATCAGCAACTGGTAGACAGCCATAGGCTTCGTCACTATCAGCAACTGGTAGAGAGCCATAGGCTTCATTACTATCAGCAACAGATAGACAGCCATAGGCTTCATCACTATCAGCAACTGGTAGAAAGCAATAGGCTTCGTCACTATCAGCACTGGTAGAAAGCCATAGGCTTCGTCATTATCAGCAACTGGTAGACAGCATAGGCTTTCCACTATCAGCAACTGGTAGACAGCCATAGGCTTCATCACTATCAGCAACTGGTAGACAGACATAGGCTTCATTACTATCAGCAACTGGTAGACAGCCATAGGCTTCGTCACTATCAGCAACTGGTAGACAGCCAGAGGCTTCATCACTATCAGCAACTGGTAGACAGCCATAGGCTTCGTCACTATCAGCAACTGGTAGACAGCCATAGGCTTCGTCACTATCAGCAACTGGTAGACAGCCATGGGCTTCGACACTATCAGCAACTGGTAGACAGCCATAGGCTTCGTCACTATCAGCAACTGTAGACAGCCATAGGCTTCGTCACTATCAAGCAACTGGTAGACAGCCATAGCTTCGTCACTATCAGCAACTGGTAGACAGCCATAGGCTTCGTCACTATCAGCAACTGGTAGAACAGCCATAGGCTTCGTCACTATCAGCAACTGGTAGACAGCCATAGCTTCGTCACTATCAGCAACTGGTAGACAGCCATAGGCTTCGTCACTATCAGCAACAGTAGACAGCCATAGGCTTCATCACTATCAGCAACTGGTACACAGCCATAGGCTTCGTCACTATCAGCAACTGGTAGACAGCCATAGGCTTTGTCACTATCAGCAACTGGTAGAAAGCCATAGGCTTCGTCACTATCAGCAACTGGTAGACAGCCATAGGCTTGTCACTATCAGCAACTGGTAGACAGCCATAGGCTTGCCACTATCAGCAACTGGTAGACAGCCCATAGGCTTCATCACTATCAGCAACTGGTAGACAGCCATAGGCTTCGTCACTATCAGCAACTGGTAGACAGCCATAGGCTTCGTCACTATCAGCAACTGGTAGACAGCCATAGGCTTCATCACTATCAGCAACTGGTAGACAGACATAGGCTTCATTACTATCAGCAACAGATAGACAGCCATAGGCTTCGTCACTATCAGCAACTGGTAGACAGCCATGGGCTTCATCACTATCAGCAACTGGTAGACAGCCATAGGCTTCATTCACTATCGCAACAGTAGACAGCCATAGGCTTCGTCACTATCAGCAACTGGTAGACAGCCATAGGCTTCATTCACTATCAGCAACTGGTAGACAGCCATAGGCTTCATCACTATCAGCAACTGGTAGACAGCCATAGGCTTCATTACTATCAGCAACTGGTAGACAGCCATAGGCTTCGTCACTATCAGCAACTGGTAGACAGCCATAGGCTTCATCACTATAGCAACTGGTAGACAGCCATAGGCTTCGTCACTATCAGCAACTGGTAGACAGCATAGGCTTCGTCACTATCAGCAACTGGTAGACAGCCATAGGCTTCATTCACTATCAGCAATGATAACAGCCATAGGCTTCGTCACTATCAGCAACTGGTAGAAAGCCATAGGCTTCGTCACTATCAGCAACTGGTAGAAAGCCATAGGCTTCGTCACTATCAGCAACTGGTAGAAAGCCATAGGCTTCGTCACTATCAGCAACTGGTAGAAACCCATAGGCTTCGTCACTATCAGCAACTGGTAGAAAGCCATAGGCTTCGTCACTATCAGCAACTGGTAGACAGCCATAGGCTTCGTCACTATCAGCAACTGTAGAAACCCATAGGCTTCGCCACTATCAGCAACTGGTAGAAACCCATAGGCTTCGTCACTATCAGCAACTGGTAGAAACCCATAGGCTTCGTCACTATCAGCAACTGGTAGAAACCCATAGGCTTCGCCACTATCAGCAACTGGTAGAAACCCATAGGCTTCGTCACTATCAGCAACTGGTAGACAGCCATAGGCTTCATCACTATCAGCAACTGGTAAAGACCCATAGGCTTCGCCACTATCAGCAACTGGTAGAAGACCCATAGGCTTCACTATCAGCAACTGGTAGACAGCCATAGGCTTCATCACTATCAGCAACTGGTAGACAGCCATAGGCTTCGTCACTATCAGCAACTGGTAGAAGCCATAGGCTTCATCACTATCAGCAACTGATAGACAGCCATAGGCTTCATCACTATCAGCAACTGGTAGACAGCATAGGCTTCGTCACTATCAGCAACTGGTAGAACAGCCATAGGCTTCGTCACTATCAGCAACTGGTAGACAGCCATAGGCTTCTACTATCAGCAACTGGTAGACAGCTATAGGCTTCGCACTATCAGCAACTGATAGACAGCCATAGGCTTCACTACTATCAGCAACAGATAGACAGCCATAGGCTTCGTCACTATCAGCAACTGGTGGACAGCCATAGGCTTCGTCACTATCAGCAACTGGTAGACAGCCATAGGCTTGTCACTATCAGCAACTGGTAGACAGCCATAGGCTTCGTCACTATCAGCAACTGGTAGACAGCCATAGGCTTCGTCACTATCAGCAACTGGTAGAGAGCCATAGGCTTCGTCACTATCCGCAACTGGTAGACAGCCATAGGCTTCGTCACTATCAGCAACTGGTAACAGCCATAGGCTTCGTCACTATCAGCAACTGGTAGAAGCCATAGGCTTCGTCACTATCAGCAACTGGTAGACAGCCATAGGCTTCGTCACTTATCAGCAACTGGTAGACAGCCATAGGCTTCGTCACTATCAGCAACTGGTAGAACAGCCATAGGCTTCATCACTATCAGCAACTGGTAGACAGCCATAGGTTCTCATATCAGCAACTGGTAGACAGCCATAGGCTTCGTCACTATCAGCAACAGATAGACAGCCATAGGCTTCATCACTATCAGCAACTGGTAGACAGCCATAGGCTTCATCACTATCAGCAACTGGTAGACAGCCATAGGCTTCGTCACTATCAGCAACTGGTAGACAGCCATAGGCTTCGTCACTATCAGCAACTGGTAGACAGCCATAGGCTTCATCACTATCAGCAACTGGTAGACAGCCATAGGCTTCGCCACTATCAGCAACTGGTAGACAGACTAGGCTTCATCACTATCAGCAACTGGTAGATAGCCATAGGCTTCATCACTATCAGCAACTGGTAGACAGCCATAGGCTTCGTCACTATCAGCAACTGGTAGACAGCCATAGGCTTCATCACTATCAGCAACTGGTAGACAGTCATAGGCTTCATTACTATCCGAAACAGATAGACAGCCATAGGCTTCGTCACTATTAGCAACTGGTAGACAGCCATAGCTTCATCACTATCAGCAACTGGTAGACAGCCATAGGCTTCATTACTATCAACAGATACACAGCCATAGCTTGTCACTATTAGCAACTGGTAGACAGACATAGGCTTCATTACTATCAGCAACAGATAGACAGCCATAGGCTTCATCACTATCAGCAACTGGTAGAAAGCATAGGCTTCGTCACTATCAGCAACTGGTAGAAAGCCATAGGCTTCGTCACTATCAGCAACTGGTAGAAAGCATAGGCTTCGTCACTATCAGCAACTGGTAGAAAGCCATAGGCTTCGTCACTATCAGCAACTGGTAGAAAGCATAGGCTTCGTCACTATCAGCAACTGGTAGACAGCCATAGGCTTCGTCACTATCAGCAACTGGTAGAAAGCCCTAGGCTTCGTCACTATCAGCAACTGGTAGACAGCCATAGGCTTCGTCACTATCAGCAACTGGTAGAAACCCATAGGCTTCGTCACTATCAGCAACTGGTAGACAGCCATAGGCTTCGTCACTATCAGCAACTGGTAGAAACCCATAGGCTTCGCCACTATCAGCAACAGGTAGAAACCCATAGGCTTCGTCACTATCAGCAACTGGTAGAAACCCATAGGCTTCGCCACTATCAGCAACTGTAGACCCATAGGCTTCGTCACTATCAGCAACTGGTAGAAACCCATAGGCTTCATCACTATCAGCAACTGGTAGACAGCCATAGGCTTCATCACTATCAGCAACTGGTAGAAACCCATAGGCTTCGTCACTATCAGCAACTGGTAGAAACCCATAGGCTTGCCACTATCAGCAACTGGTAGAACACCTATAGGCTTCGTCACTATCAGCAACTGGTAGACAGGCATAGGCTTCGCCACTATCAGCAACTGGTACACAGACAGCCATAGGCTTCATCACTATCACCAACTGGTAGACAGCCATAGGCTTCATCACTATCAGCAACTGGTAGACAGACTTAAGGCTTCATTCACTATCAGCAACTGGTAGACAGCCATACTTCATCACTATCAGCAACTGGTAGACAGGAATAGGCTTCATCACTATCAGCAACTGGTAGAAAGCCATAGGCTTCGTCACTATCAGCAACTGGTAGACAGCCATAGGCTTCATCACTATCAGCAACTGATAGACAGCCCATAGGCTTCGTCACTATCAGCAACTGTGGAAAGCCATAGGCTTCGTCACTATCAGCAACTGGTAGACAGCCATAGGCTTCGTCACTATCAGCAACTGGTAGACAGCCATAGGCTTCGTCACTATCAGCAACTGGTAGAAAGCCATAGGCTTCGTCACTATCAGCAACTGGTAGACAGCCATAGGCTTTGCCACTATCAGCAACTGGTAGACAGCCATAGGCTTCATCACTATCAGCAACTGGTAGACAGCCATAGGCTTCGTCACTATCCGCAACTGGTAGACAGCCATAGGCTTGTCACTATCAGCAACTGGTAGACAGCCATAGGCTTCGTCACTATCAGCAACTGGTAGACAGCCATAGGCTTCGTCACTATCAGCAACTGGTAGAACAGCCATAGGCTTCGTCACTATCAGCAACTGGTAATCAGCCATAGGCTTCGTCACTATCAGCAACAGTAGACAGCCATAGGCTTCATCACTATCAGCAACTGTTAGACAGCAATAGGCTTCGTCACTATCAGCAACTAGTAGACAGCCATAGGCTTCGTCACTATCAGCAACTGGTAGACAGCCATAGGCTTCGTCACTATCAGCAACTAGTAGACAGCCATAGGCTTCTTCACTATCAGCAACTGGTAGACAGCCATAGGCTTCGTCACTATCAGCAACTGGTAGACAGCCATAGGCTTCATCACTATCAGCAACTGGTAGACAGCCATAGGCTTCGTCACTATCAGCAACTGGTAGACAGCCATAGGCTTCGTCACTATCCGCAACTGGTAGACAGCCATAGGCTTCGTCACTATCAGCAACTGGTAGACAGCCATAGGCTTCGTCACTATCAGCAACTGGTAGACAGCCATAGGCTTCGTCACTATCAGCAACTGGTAGACAGCCATAGGCTTCGTCACTATCAGCAACTGGTAGAAAGCCATAGGCTTCGTCACTATCAGCAACTGGTAGACAGCCATAGGCTTCGTCACTATCAGCAACAGATAGACAGCCATAGGCTTCGTCACTATCAGCAACTGTAGACAGCCATAGGCTTCGTCACTATCAGCAACTAGTAGACAGCCATAGGCTTCGTCACTATCAGCAACTAGTAGAAAGCCATAGGCTTCGTCACTATCAGCAACTGGTAGACAGCCATAGGCTTCGCCACTATCAGCAACTGGTAGACAGCCCTAAGCTTCATCACTATCAGCAACTGGTAGAAAGCCATAGGCTTCATCACTATCAGCAACTGGTAGACAGCCATGGGCTTCGCCACTATCAGCAACTGGTAGACAGACATAGGCTTCATCACTATCAGCACCTGGTAGACAGACATAGGCTTCATTACTATCCGCAACAGATAGACAGCCATAGGTTTCGTCACTATTAGCAACTGGTAGACAGCCATGGGCTTCATCACTATCAGCAACTGGTAGACAGCCATAGGCTTCATTACTATCCGCAACAGATAGACAGCCATAGGCTTCGTCACTATTAGCAACTGGTAGACAGCCATGGGCTTCATCACTATCAGCAACTGGTATACAGCCATAGGCTTCATCACTATCAGCAACTGGTACACAGACATAGGCTTCATTACTATCCGCAACAGATACACAGCCATAGGCTTCGTCACTATCAGCAACTGGTAGAAAGCCATAGGCTTCGTCACTATCAGCAACTGGTAGACAGCCATAGGCTTCGTCACTATCAGCAACTGGTAGACAGCCATAGGCTTCGTCACTATCAGCAACTGGTAGACAGCCATAGGCTTCGTCACTATCAGCAACTGGTAGAAAGCCATAGGCTTCGTCACTATCAGCAACTGGTAGACAGCCATAGGCTTCGTCACTATCAGCAACTGGTAGAAAGCCATAGGCTTCGTCACTATCAGCAACTGGTAGACAGCCATAGGCTTCGTCACTATCAGCAACTGGTAGAAACCCATAGGCTTCGCCACTATCAGCAACAGGTAGAAACCCATAGGCTTCGTCACTATCAGCAATGGTAGAAACCCATAGTCTTCGCCACTATCAGCAACTGTTAGAAACCCATAGGCTTCATCACTATCAGCAACTGGTAGAAACCCATAGGCTTCGTCACTATCAGCAACTGATAGACAGCCATAGGCTTCGTCACTATCAGCAACTGGTAGAAACCCATAGGCTTCGCCACTATCAGCAACTGGTAGAAACCCATAGGCTTCGTCACTATCAGCAACTGGTAGAAACCCATAGGCTTCGTCACTATCAGCAACTGGTAGACAGCCATAGGCTTCGTCACTATCAGCAACTGGTAGACAGCCATAGGCTTCGTCACTATCAGCAACTGGTAGACAGCCATAGGCTTCATCACTATCAGCAACTGGTAGACAGCCATAGGCTTCGTCACTATCAGCAACTGGTAGACAGCCATAGGCTTCGTCACTATCAGCAACTGGTAGACAGCCATAGGCTTCATCACTATCAGCAACTGGTAGAAAGCCATAGGCTTCGTCACTATCAGCAACTGGTAGACAGCCATAGGCTTCGTCACTATCAGCAACTGGTAGACAGCCATAGGCTTCATCACTATCAGCAACTGGTAGACAGCCATAGGCTTTCACTATCAGCAACTGGTAGACAGCCATAGGCTTCATCACTATCAGCAACTGGTAGACAGCCATAGGCTTCGTCACTATCAGCAACTGGTAGAACAGCCATAGGCTTCTTTCACTATCAGCAACTGGTAGACAGCCATAGGCTTCGTCACTATCAGCAACTGGTAGACAGCCATAGGCTTCATCACTATCAGCAACTGGTAGACATAGGCTTCATCACTATCAGCAACTGGTAGACAGCCATAGGCTTCGTCACTATCAGCAACTGGTAGACAGCCATAGGCTTCATCACTATCAGCAACTGGTAGACAGCCATAGGCTTCATCACTATCAGCAACTGGTAGACAGCCATAGGCTTCGTCACTATCAGCAACTGGTAGACAGCCATAGGCTTCGTCACTATCAGCAACTGGTAGAAACCCATAGGCTTCGTCACTATCAGCAACTGGTAGAACATATAGGCTTCATCACTATCAGCAACTGGTAGACCCATAGGCTTCGTCACTATCAGCAACTGGTAGAAACAGCCATAGGCTTCGCACTATCAGCAACTGGTAGACAGCCATAGGCTTCGTCACTATCAGCAACTGGTAGAAACAGCCATAGGCTTCGTCACTATCAGCAACTGGTAGACAGCCATAGGCTTCGTCACTATCAGCAACTGGTAGACAGCCATAGGCTTCGCCACTATCAGCAACTGGTAGACAGCCATAGGCTTCGTCACTATCAGCAACTGGTAGACAGCCATAGGCTTCGTCACTATCAGCAACTGGTAGATAGACAGCCATAGGCTTCGTCACTATCAGCAACTGGTAGACAGCCATAGGCTTCGTCACTATCAGCAACTGGTAGACAGCCATAGGCTTCATCACTATCAGCAACTGGTAGACAGACATAGGCTTCAACTATCAGCAACTGGTAGACAGCCATAGGCTTCATCACTATCAGCAACTGGTAGACAGCCATAGGCTTCGTCACTATCAGCAACTGGTAGACAGCCATAGGTTCGTCACTATCAGCAACTGGTAGACAGCCATAGGCTTCGTCACTATCAGCAACTGGTAGACAGCCTAGGCTTCATCACTATCAGCAACTGGTAGACAGCCATAGGCTTCATCACTATCAGCAACTGGTAGACAGCCATAGGCTTCGTCACTATCAGCAACTGGTAACAGCCATAGGCTTCGTCACTATCAGCAACTGGTAGACAGCCATAGGCTTCGTCACTATCAGCAACTGGTAGACAGCCATAGGCTTCGTCACTATCAGCAACTGGTAGACAGCCATAGGCTTCATCACTATCAGCAACTGGTAGACAGCCATAGGCTTCCACTATCAGCAACTGGTAGACAGCCATAGGCTTCGTCACTATCAGCAACTGGTAGACAGCCATAGGCTTTCACTATCAGCAACTGGTAGACAGCCATAGGCTTCATCACTATCAGCAACTGGTAGACAGCCATAGGCTTCGTCACTATCAGCAACTGGTAGACAGCCATAGGCTTCGTCACTATCAGCAACTGGTAGACAGCCATAGGCTTCGTCACTATCAGCAACTGGTAGACAGCCATAGGCTTCGTCACTATCAGCAACTGGTAGACAGCCATAGGCTTCGTCACTATCAGCAACTGGTAACAGCCATAGGCTTCGTCACTATCAGCAACTGGTAGACAGCCATAGGCTTCATCACTATCAGCAACTGGTAGACAGCCATAGGCTTCGCCACTATCAGCAACTGGTAGACAGCCCATAGGCTTCATCACTATCAGCAACTGGTAGACAGCCATAGGCTTCATCACTATCAGCAACTGGTAGACAGCCATAGGCTTCACCACTATCAGCAACTGGTAGACAGACATAGGCTTCATCACTATCAGCACTGGTAGACAGACATAGGCTTCATACTATCAGCAACAGTAGACAGCCATAGGCTTCGTCACTATCAGCAACTGGTAACAGCCATAGGCTTCTCACTATCAGCAACTGGTAGACAGCCATAGGCTTCATTACTATCAGCAACTAGACAGCCATAGGCTTCGTCACTATCAGCAACTGGTAGACAGCCATAGGCTTCGTCACTATCAGCAACTGGTAGACAGCCATAGGCTTCATCACTATCAGCAACTGGTAGACAGCCATAGGCTTCACCACTATCAGCAACTGGTAGACAGCCATAGGCTTCGTCACTATCAGCAACAGTAGACAGCCATAGGCTTCATCACTATCAGCAACTGGTAGACAGCCATAGGCTTCGTCACTATCAGCAACTGGTAGACAGCCATAGGCTTCGTCACTATCAGCAACTGGTAGACAGCCATAGGCTTCGTCACTATCAGCAACTGGTAGACAGCCATAGGCTTCGTCACTATCAGCAACTGGTAGACAGCCATAGGCTTCGCCACTATCAGCAACTGGTAGACAGCCATAGGCTTCATCACTATCAGCAACTGGTAAAGCCATAGGCTTCATCACTATCAGCAACTGGTAGACAGCCATAGGCTTCACCACTATCAGCAACTGGTAGACAGCCATAGGCTTCATCACTATCAGCAACTGGTAGACAGCCATAGGCTTCAGTCACTATCAGCAACTGGTAGACAGCCATAGGCTTCGTCACTATCAGCAACTGGTAGACAGCCATAGGCTTCTCACTATCAGCAACTGGTAGACAGCCATAGGCTTCATCACTATCAGCAACTGGTAGACAGCCATAGGCTTCGTCACTATCAGCAACTGGTAGACAGCCATAGGCTTCATCACTATCAGCAACTGGTAGACAGCCATAGGCTTCGTCACTATCAGCAACTGGTAGACAAAGCCATAGGCTTCGTCACTATCAGCAACTGGTAGACAGCCATAGGCTTCGTCACTATCAGCAACTGGTAGACAGCCATAGGCTTCGTCACTATCAGCAACTGGTAGACAGCCATAGGCTTCGTCACTATCAGCAACTGGTAGACAGCCATAGGCTTCGTCACTATCAGCAACTGGTAGACAGCCATAGGCTTCGTCACTATCAGCAACTGGTAGACAGCCATAGGCTTCGTCACTATCAGCAACTGGTAGAAACAGCCATAGGCTTCGTCACTATCAGCAACTGGTAGACCATAGGCTTCGTCACTATCAGCAACTGGTAGAAACAGCCATAGGCTTCGTCACTATCAGCAACTTAGAAAGCCATAGGCTTCGTCACTATCAGCAACTGGTAGACAGCCATAGGCTTCGTCACTATCAGCAACTGGTAGACAGCCATAGGCTTCGTCACTATCAGCAACTGGTAGAAACCCATAGGCTTCATCACTATCAGCAACTGGTAGAAACAGCCATAGGCTTCGCCACTATCAGCAACTGGTAGAAACAGCCATAGGCTTCGTCACTATCAGCAACTGGTAGAAAGCCATAGGCTTCGTCACTATCAGCAACTGGTAGACAGCCATAGGCTTCATCACTATCAGCAACTGGTAGACAGCCATAGGCTTCGTCACTATCAGCAACTGGTAGACAGCCATAGGCTTCATCACTATCAGCAACTGGTAGACAGCCATAGGCTTCATCACTATCAGCAACTGGTAGACAGCCATAGGCTTCATCACTATCAGCAACTGGTAGACAGACATAGGCTTCGTCACTATCAGCAACTGGTAGACAGCCATAGGCTTCGTCACTATCAGCAACTGGTAGACAGCCATAGGCTTCATCACTATCCGCAACTGGTAGACAGCCATAGGCTTCGTCACTATCAGCAACTGGTAGACAGCCATAGGCTTCATCACTATCAGCAACTGGTAGACAGCCATAGGCTTCGTCACTATCAGCAACTGGTAGACAGCAATAGGCTTCGTCACTATCAGCAACTGGTAGACAGCCATAGGCTTCGTCACTATCAGCAACTGGTAGACAGCCATAGGCTTCGTCACTATCAGCAACTGGTAGACAGCCATAGGCTTCTGTCACTATCAGCAACTGGTAGACAGCCATAGGCTTCGTCACTATCAGCAACTGGTAGACAGCCATAGGCTTCGTCACTATCAGCAACTGGTAGACAGCCATAGGCTTCATCACTATCAGCAACTGGTAGACAGCCATAGGCTTCGTCACTATCAGCAACTGGTAGAACAGCCATAGGCTTCGTCACTATCAGCAACTGGTAGACAGCCATAGGCTTCGTCACTATCAGCAACTGGTAGACAGCCATAGGCTTCGTCACTATCAGCAACTGGTAGACAGCCATAGGCTTCATCACTATCAGCAACTGGTAGACAGCCATAGGCTTCGCCACTATCAGCAACTGGTAGACAGCCATAGGCTTCGTCACTATCAGCAACTGGTAGACAGAATAGGCTTCGTCACTATCAGCAACTGGATAGACAGCCATAGGCTTCGTCACTATCAGCAACTGGTAGACAGCCATAGGCTTTCACTATCAGCAACTGGTAGACAGCCATAGGCTTCTCACTATCAGCAACTGGTAGAAAGCCATAGGCTTCGTCACTATCAGCAACTGGTAGACAGCCATAGGCTTCGTCACTATCAGCAACTGGTAGACAGCCATAGGCTTCATCACTATCAGCAACTGGTAGACAGCCATAGGCTTCATTACTATCAGCAACTGGTAGACAGCCATAGGCTTCATCACTATCAGCAACTGGTAGACAGCCATAGGCTTCATCACTATCAGCAACTGGTAGACAGCCATAGGCTTCGTCACTATCAGCAACTGGTAGACAGCCATAGGCTTCATCACTATCAGCAACTGGTAGACAGCCATAGGCTTCGTCACTATCAGCAACTGGTAGAACAGCCATAGGCTTCGTCACTATCAGCAACTGGTAGACAGCCATAGGCTTCGTCACTATCAGCAACTGGTAGAAGCCATAGGCTTCGTCACTATCAGCAACTGGTAGACAGCCATAGGCTTCGTCACTATCAGCAACTGGTAGACAGCCATAGGCTTCGTCACTATCAGCAACTGGTAGAAACGCCATAGGCTTCGTCACTATCAGCAACTGGTAGACAGCCATAGGCTTCGCCACTATCAGCAACTGGTAGACAGCCATAGGCTTCGTCACTATCAGCAACTGGTAGAAAGCCATAGGCTTCGTCACTATCAGCAACTGGATAGACAGCCATAGGCTTCGTCACTATCAGCAACTGGTAGACAGCCATAGGCTTCATCACTATCAGCAACTGGTAGACAGCCATAGGCTTCGTCACTATCAGCAACTGGTAGACAGCCATAGGCTTCGTCACTATCAGCAACTGGTAGACAGCCATAGGCTTCGTCACTATCAGCAACTGGTAGACAGCCATAGGCTTCATCACTATCAGCAACTGGTAGACAGCCATAGCTTTCACTATCAGCAACTGGTAGACAGCCATAGGCTTCGTCACTATCAGCAACTGGTAGAAAGCCATAGGCTTCGTCACTATCAGCAACTGGTAGACAGCCATAGGCTTCATCACTATCAGCAACTGGTAGACAGCCATAGGCTTCGTCACTATCAGCAACTGGTAGACAGCCATAGGCTTCGTCACTATCAGCAACTGGTAGACAGCCATAGGCTTCGTCACTATCAGCAACTGGTAGACAGCCATAGGCTTCGTCACTATCAGCAACTGGTAGAGAGCCATAGGCTTCGTCACTATCAGCAACTGGTAGACAGCCATAGGCTTCGTCACTATCAGCAACTGGTAGACAGCCATAGGCTTCGTCACTATCAGCAACTGGTAGACAGCCATAGGCTTCATCACTATCAGCAACTGGTAGACAGCCATAGGCTTCGTCACTATCAGCAACTGGTAGACAGCCATAGGCTTCGTCACTATCAGCAACTGGTAGACAGCCATAGGCTTCGTCACTATCAGCAACTGGTAGACAGCCATAGGCTTCGTCACTATCAGCAACTGGTAGACAGCCATAGGCTTCGTCACTATCAGCAACTGGTAGACAGCCATAGGCTTCGTCACTATCAGCAACTGGTAGACAGCCATAGGCTTTCGTCACTATCAGCAACTGGTAGACAGCCATAGGCTTCGTCACTATCAGCAACTGGTAGACAGCCATAGGCTTCATCACTATCAGCAACTGGTAGAAAGCCATAGGCTTCATCACTATCAGCAACTGGTACACAGCCATAGGCTTCGTCACTATCAGCAACTGGTAGACAGCCATAGGCTTCATCACTATCAGCAACAGATAGACAGCCATAGGCTTCGTCACTATCAGCAACTGGTAGACAGCCATAGGCTTCATCACTATCAGCAACTGGTAGAAAGCCATAGGTTCGTCACTATCAGCAACTGGTAGACAGCCATAGGCTTCGTCACTATCAGCAACTGGTAGACAGCCATAGGCTTCATCACTATCAGCAACTGTAGACAGCCTAGGCTTCGTCACTATCAGCAACTGGTAGAAAGCCATAGGCTTCATCACTATCAGCAACTGATAGACAGCCTAGGCTTCGTCACTATCAGCAACTGGTAGACAGCCATAGGCTTCGTTTACTATCAGCAACTGGTAGACAGCCATAGGCTTCGTCACTATCAGCAACTGGTAGACAGCCATGGGCTTCATCATATCAGCAACTGGTAGACAGCCTAGGCTTCATCATGTCACTATCAGCAACTGGTAGACAGCCATAGGCTTCGTCACTATCAGCAACTGGTAGACAGCCATAGGCTTCATCACTATCAGCAACTGGTAGACAGCCATAGGCTTCATCACTATCAGCAACTGGTAGACAGCCATAGGCTTCGCCACTATCAGCAACTGGTAGACACAAATGGTAGACAGCCATAGGCTTCATCACTATCAGCAACTGATGGACAGCCATAGGCTTCGTCACTATCAGCAACTGGTAGAAAGCCATAGGCTTCGTCATATCAGCAACTGGTAGACAGCCATAGGCTTCGTCACTATCAGCAACTGGTAGACAGCCATAGGCTTCATCACTATCAGCAACTGGTAGACAGCCATAGGCTTCGTCACTATCAGCAACTGGTAGACAGCCATAGGCTTCGTCACTATCAGCAACTGGTAGACAGCCATAGGCTTCGTCACTATCAGCAACTGGTAACAGCCATAGGCTTCATCACTATCAGCAACTGGTAGACAGCCATAGGCTTGTTTACTATCAGCAACTGGTAGACAGCCATAGGCTTCGTCACTATCAGCAACTGGTAGACAGCCATAGGCTTCGTCACTATCAGCAACTGGTAGAAACAGCCATAGGCTTCGTCACTATCAGCAACTGGTAGACAGCCATAGGCTTCGTCACTATCAGCAACTGGTAGAAACCCATAGGCTTCGCCACTATCAGCAACTGGTAGAAACCCATAGGCTTCGTCACTATCAGCAACTGGTAGAAACCCATAGGCTTCGTCACTATCAGCAACTGGTAGACAGCCATAGGCTTCGCCACTATCAGCAACTGGTAGAAACCCATAGGCTTCGTCACTATCAGCAACTGGTAGAAAGCCATAGGCTTCGTCACTATCAGCAACTGGTAGACAGCCATAGGCTTCGTCACTATCAGCAACTGGTAGAAACCCATAGGCTTCGTCACTATCAGCAACTGGTAGAAACCCATAGGCTTCGTCACTATCAGCAACTGGTAGACAGCCATAGGCTTCGTCACTATCAGCAACTGGTAGAAACAGCCATAGGCTTCGTCACTATCAGCAACTGGTAGACAGCCATAGGCTTCATCACTATCAGCAACTGGTAGACAGCCATAGGCTTCATCACTATCAGCAACTGGTAGACAGCCATAGGCTTCGTCACTATCAGCAACAGTAGACAGCCATAGGCTTCATCACTATCAGCAACTGGTAGACAGCCATAGCTTCATCACTATCAGCAACTGGTAGAACAGCCATAGGCTTCGTCACTATCAGCAACTGGTAGACAGCCATAGGCTTCGTCACTATCAGCAACTGGTAGACAGCCATAGGCTTCGTCACTATCAGCAACTGGTAGACAGCCATAGGCTTCATCACTATCAGCAACTGGTAGACAGCCATAGGCTTCGTCACTATCAGCAACTGGTAGACAGCCATAGGCTTCGTCACTATCAGCAACTGGTAGACAGCCATAGGCTTCGTCACTATCAGCAACTGGTAGACAGCCATAGGCTTCGTCACTATCAGCAACTGGTAGACAGCCATAGGCTTCGTCACTA
The DNA here is from genome assembly GCF_036898095.1 of Palaemon carinicauda. Classification (NCBI taxonomy): domain Eukaryota; kingdom Metazoa; phylum Arthropoda; class Malacostraca; order Decapoda; family Palaemonidae; genus Palaemon; species Palaemon carinicauda. The sequence goes on from NC_090742.1 coordinate 11,974,605, forward strand.
TCAGCAACTGGTAGACAGCCATAGGCTTCGTCACTATCAGCAACTGGTAGACAGCCATAGGCTTCATCACTATCAGCAACTGGTAGACAGCCATAGGCTTCGTCACTATCAGCAACTGGTAGACAGCCATAGGCTTCGTCACTATCAGCAACTGGTAGACAGCCATAGGCTTCGTCACTATCAGCAACTGGTAGACAGCCATAGGCTTCGTCACTATCAGCAACTGGTAGACAGCCATAGGCTTCGTCACTATCAGCAACTGGTAGACAGCCATAGGCTTCGTCACTATCAGCAACTGGTAGACAGCCATAGGCTTCGTCACTATCAGCAACTGGTAACAGCCATAGGCTTCGTCACTATCAGCAACTGGTAGACAGCCATAGGCTTCATCACTATCAGCAACTGGTAGACAGCCATAGGCTTCGTCACTATCAGCAACTGGTAGACAGCCATAGGCTTCATCACTATCAGCAACTGGTAGACAGCCATAGGCTTCGTCACTATCAGCAACTGGTAGAAAGCCATAGGCTTCGTCACTATCAGCAACTGGTAGAAAGCCATAGGCTTCGTCACTATCAGCAACTGGTAGACAGCCATAGGCTTCGTCACTATCAGCAACTGGTAGACAGCCATAGGCTTCGCCACTATCAGCAACTGGTAGACAGCCTAGGCTTCATCACTATCAGCAACTGGTAGACAGCCATAGGCTTCGTCACTATCAGCAACTGGTAGACAGCCATAGGCTTCATCACTATCAGCAACTGGTAGACAGCCATAGCTTCATCACTATCAGCAACTGGTAGACAGCCATAGGCTTCGTCACTATCAGCAACTGGTAGACAGCCATAGGCTTCGTCACTATCAGCAACTGGTAGACAGCCATAGGCTTCATCACTATCAGCAACTGGTAGACAGCCATAGGCTTCATTCACTATCAGCAACTGGTAGACAGCCATAGGCTTCGTCACTATCAGCAACTGGTAGACAGCCATAGGCTTCATCACTATCAGCAACTGGTAGACAGCCATAGGCTTCATCACTATCAGCAACTGGTAGACAGCCATAGGCTTCGTCACTATCAGCAACAGTAACAGCCATAGGCTTCGTCACTATCAGCAACTGGTAGACAGCCATAGGCTTCGTCACTATCAGCAACTGGTAGACAGCCATAGGCTTCGTCACTATCAGCAACTGGTAGACAGCCATAGGCTTCGTCACTATCAGCAACTGGTAGAACAGCCATAGGCTTCGTCACTATCAGCAACTGGTAGACAGCCATAGGCTTCGTCACTATCAGCAACTGGTAGACAGCCATAGGCTTCGCCACTATCAGCAACTGGTAGACAGCCATAGGCTTCATCACTATCAGCAACTGGTAGACAGCCATAGGCTTCATCACTATCAGCAACTGGTAGACAGCCATAGGCTTCACCACTATCAGCAACTGGTAGACAGCCATAGGCTTCATCACTATCAGCAACTGGTAGACAGCCATAGGCTTCGTCACTATCAGCAACAGTAGACAGCCATAGGCTTCGTCACTATCAGCAACTGGTAGACAGCCATAGGCTTCGTCACTATCAGCAACTGGTAGACAGCCATAGGCTTCGTCACTATCAGCAACTGGTAGACAGCCATAGGCTTCGTCACTATCAGCAACTGGTAGACAGCCATAGGCTTCATCACTATCAGCAACTGGTAGACAGCCATAGGCTTCATCACTATCAGCAACTGGTAGACAGCCATAGGCTTCTCACTATCAGCAACAGTAGACAGCCATAGGCTTCGTCACTATCAGCAACTGGTAGACAGCCATAGGCTTCGTCACTATCAGCAACTGGTAGACAGCCATAGGCTTCGTCACTATCAGCAACTGGTAGACAGCCATAGGCTTCATCACTATCAGCAACTGGTAGACAGCCATAGGCTTCGTCACTATCAGCAACTGGTAGAAACCCATAGGCTTCGCCACTATCAGCAACTGGTAGACCCATAGGCTTCGTCACTATCAGCAACTGGTAGAAACCCATAGGCTTCGTCACTATCAGCAACAGTAGAAACCCATAGGCTTCGTCACTATCAGCAACTGGTAGAAACAGCCATAGGCTTCATCACTATCAGCAACTGGTAGACAGCCATAGGCTTCATCACTATCAGCAACTGGTAGAAACAGCCATAGGCTTCCACTATCAGCAACTGGTAGACAGCCATAGGCTTCACTATCAGCAACTGGTAGACCCATAGGCTTCATCACTATCAGCAACTGGTAGAAGACATAGGCTTCACTATCAGCAACTGGTAGACAGCCATAGGCTTCATCACTATCAGCAACTGGTAGACAGCCATAGGCTTCATCACTATCAGCAACTGGTAGACAGCCATAGGCTTCATTCACTATCAGCAACTGGTAGACAGCCATAGGCTTCATCACTATCAGCAACTGGTAGACAGCATAGGCTTCATCACTATCAGCAACTGGTAGACAGCCATAGGCTTCGTCACTATCAGCAACTGGTAGACAGCCATAGGCTTCATCACTATCAGCAACTGGTAGACAGCCATAGGCTTCGTCACTATCAGCAACTGGTAGACAGCCATAGGCTTCGTCACTATCAGCAACTGGTAGACAGCCATAGGCTTCGTCACTATCAGCAACTGGTAGACAGCCATAGGCTTCGTCACTATCAGCAACTGGTAGACAGCCATAGGCTTCGTCACTATCAGCAACTGGTAGACAGCCATAGGCTTCGTCACTATCAGCAACTGGTAGACAGCCATAGGCTTCGTCACTATCAGCAACTGGTAGACAGCCATAGGCTTCGTCACTATCAGCAACTGGTAGACAGCCATAGGCTTCATCACTATCAGCAACTGGTAGACAGCATAGGCTTCGTCACTATCAGCAACTGGTAGACAGCCATAGGCTTCATCACTATCAGCAACTGGTAGACAGCCATAGGCTTCGTCACTATCAGCAACTGGTAGACAGCCATAGGCTTCGTCACTATCAGCAACTGGTAGACAGCCATAGGCTTCGTCACTATCAGCAACTGGTAGACAGCCATAGGCTTGTCACTATCAGCAACTGGTAGACAGCCATAGGCTTCGCACTATCAGCAACTGGTAGACAGCCATAGGCTTCATCACTATCAGCAACTGGTAGACAGCCATAGGCTTCATCACTATCAGCAACTGGTAGACAGCCATAGGCTTCGTCACTATCAGCAACTGGTAGACAGCCATAGGCTTCATCACTATCAGCAACTGGTAGACAGCCATAGGCTTCGTCACTATCAGCAACTGGTAGACAGCCATAGGCTTCGTCACTATCAGCAACTGGTAGACAGCCATAGGCTTCGTCACTATCAGCAACTGGTAGACAGCCATAGGCTTCATTACTATCAGCAACTGGTAGACAGCCATAGGCTTCGTCACTATCAGCAACTGGTAGACAGCCATAGGCTTCGTCACTATCAGCAACTGGTAGACAGCCATAGGCTTCATCACTATCAGCAACTGGTAGACAGCCATAGGCTTCGTCACTATCAGCAACTGGTAGACAGCCATAGGCTTCGTCACTATCAGCAACTGGTAGACAGCCATAGGCTTCGTCACTATCAGCAACTGGTAGACAGCCATAGGCTTCGTCACTATCAGCAACTGGTAGACAGCCATAGGCTTCGTCACTATCAGCAACTGGTAGACAGCCATAGGCTTCGTCACTATCAGCAACTGGTAGACAGCCATAGGCTTCGTCACTATCAGCAACTGGTAGACAGCCATAGGCTTCGCCACTATCAGCAACTGGTAGACAGCCCATAGGCTTCATCACTATCAGCAACTGGTAGACAGCCATAGGCTTCATCACTATCAGCAACTGGTAGACAGCCATAGGCTTCCACTATCAGCAACTGGTAGACAGCCATAGGCTTCATCACTATCAGCAACTGGTAGACAGCCATAGGCTTCATTACTATCAGCAACTGGTAGACAGCCATAGGCTTCGTCACTATCAGCAACTGGTAGACAGCCATAGGCTTCTCACTATCAGCAACTGGTAGACAGCCATAGGCTTCATTACTATCAGCAACTGGTAGACAGCCATAGGCTTCGTCACTATCAGCAACTGGTAGACAGCCATGGGCTTCATCACTATCAGCAACTGGTAGACAGCCATAGGCTTCATCACTATCAGCAACTGGTAGACAGACATAGGCTTCATTACTATCCGCAACAGATAGACAGCCATAGGCTTCGTCACTATCAGCAACTGGTAGACAGCCATAGGCTTCGTCACTATCAGCAACTGGTAGACAGCCATAGGCTTCGTCACTATCAGCAACTGGTAGACAGCCATAGGCTTCGTCACTATCAGCAACTGGTAGACAGCCATAGGCTTCGTCACTATCAGCAACTGGTAGACAGCCATAGGCTTCGTCACTATCAGCAACTGGTAGACCCATAGGCTTCGTCACTATCAGCAACTGGTAGAAACCCATAGGCTTCGTCACTATCAGCAACTGGTAGAAACCCATAGGCTTCGTCACTATCAGCAACTGGTAGAAACAGCCATAGGCTTCGTCACTATCAGCAACTGGTAGACAGCCATAGGCTTCATCACTATCAGCAACTGGTAGAAACCCATAGGCTTCGTCACTATCAGCAACTGGTAGACCCATAGGCTTCGTCACTATCAGCAACTGGTAGACCCATAGGCTTCGTCACTATCAGCAACTGGTAGAAACCCATAGGCTTCGTCACTATCAGCAACTGGTAGACAGCCATAGGCTTCGTCACTATCAGCAACTGGTAGACAGCCATAGGCTTCATCACTATCAGCAACTGGTAGACAGCCATAGGCTTCATTCACTATCAGCAACAGTAGACAGCCATAGGCTTCGTCACTATCAGCAACTGGTAGACAGCCATAGGCTTCGTCACTATCAGCAACTGGTAGAAAGCCATAGGCTTCGTCACTATCAGCAACTGGTAGACAGCCATAGGCTTCGTCACTATCAGCAACTGGTAGACAGCCATAGGCTTCATCACTATCAGCAACTGGTAGACAGCCATAGGCTTCGTCACTATCAGCAACTGGTAGACAGCCATAGGCTTCGTCACTATCAGCAACTGGTAGACAGCCATAGGCTTCGTCACTATCAGCAACTGGTAGACAGCCATAGGCTTCGTCACTATCAGCAACTGGTAGACAGCCATAGGCTTCGTCACTATCAGCAACTGGTAGACAGCCATAGGCTTCGTCACTATCAGCAACTGGTAGACAGCCATAGGCTTCGTCACTATCAGCAACTGGTAGACAGCCATAGGCTTCGTCACTATCAGCAACTGGTAGACAGCCATAGGCTTCATCACTATCAGCAACTGGTAGACAGCCATAGGCTTCATCACTATCAGCAACTGGTAGACAGCCATAGGCTTCGCCACTATCAGCAACTGTGGACAGCCATAGGCTTCGTCACTATCAGCAACTGTAGACAGCCATAGGCTTCGTCACTATCAGCAACTGGTAGACAGCCATAGGCTTCGTCACTATCAGCAACTGGTAGACAGCCATAGGCTTCATCACTATCAGCAACTGGTAGACAGCCATAGGCTTGTCACTATCAGCAACTGGTAGACAGCCATAGGCTTCGTCACTATCAGCAACTGGTAGACAGCCATAGGCTTGTCACTATCAGCAACTGGTAGACAGCCATAGGCTTCATCACTATCAGCAACTGGTAGACAGCCATAGGCTTCGTCACTATCAGCAACTGGTAGACAGCCATAGGCTTTCACTATCAGCAACTGGTAGACAGCCATAGGCTTCTCACTATCAGCAACTGGTAGACAGCCATAGGCTTCGTCACTATCAGCAACTGGTAGACAGCCATAGGCTTCGTCACTATCAGCAACTGGTAGACAGCCATAGGCTTCCACTATCAGCAACTGGTAGACAGCCATAGGCTTCATCACTATCAGCAACTGGTAGACAGCCATAGGCTTCGTTCACTATCAGCAACTGGTAGAGAGCCATAGGCTTCGTCACTATCAGCAACTGGTAGACAGCCATAGGCTTCATCACTATCAGCAACTGGTAGACAGCCATAGGCTTCGTCACTATCAGCAACTGGTAGACAGCCATAGGCTTCGTCACTATCAGCAACTGGTAGAAAGCCATAGGCTTCGTCACTATCAGCAACTGGTAGACAGCCATAGGCTTCGTCACTATCAGCAACTGGTAGACAGCCATAGGCTTCGTCACTATCAGCAACTGGTAGACAGCCATAGGCTTCGTCACTATCAGCAACTGGTAGACAGCCATAGGCTTCGTCACTATCAGCAACTGGTAGAAAGCCATAGGCTTCGTCACTATCAGCAACTGGTAGACAGCCATAGGCTTGTCACTATCAGCAACTGGTAGACAGCCATAGGCTTCGCCACTATCAGCAACTGGTAGACAGCCTAGGCTTCATCACTATCAGCAACTGGTAGAAAGCCATAGGCTTCATCACTATCAGCAACTGGTAGACAGCCATAGGCTTCGCCACTATCAGCAACTGGTAGACAGCCATAGGCTTCATTACTATCAGCAACAGTAGACAGCCATAGGCTTCATCACTATCAGCAACTGGTAGACAGCCATAGGCTTCATCACTATCAGCAACTGGTAGACAGCCATAGGCTTCGTCACTATCAGCAACTGGTAGACAGCATAGGCTTCGTCACTATCAGCAACTGGTAGACAGCCATAGGCTTCATCACTATCAGCAACTGGTAGACAGCCCATAGGCTTCGTCACTATCAGCAACTGGTAGAAAGCCATAGGCTTCATCACTATCAGCAACTGATAGACAGCCCATAGGCTTCGTCACTATCAGCAACTGGTAGAAAGCCATAGGCTTCGTACTATCAGCAACTGGTAGACAGCCATAGGCTTCGTCACTATCAGCAACTGGTAGACTGCCATAGGCTTCATCATATCAGCAACTGGTAGACAGCTCATAGGCTTCAATGTCACTATCAGCAACTGGTAGACAGCCATAGGCTTCGTCACTATCAGCAACTGGTAGACATCCATAGGCTTCATCACTATCAGCAACTGGTAGACGCCATAGGCTTCATCACTATCAGCAACTGGTAGACAGCCATAGGCTTCGCCACTATCAGCAACTGGTAGACACAAATGGTAGACAGCCACAGGCTTCATCACTATCAGCAACTGGATGGACAGCCCTAGGCTTCGTCACTATCAGCAACTGGAAAGCCACAGGCTTCGTCACTATCAGCAACTGGTAGACAGCCATAGGCTTCGTCACTATCAAGCAACTGGTAGACAGCCATGGGCTTCATCACTATCAGCAACTGGTAGACAGCCATAGGCTTCGTCACTATCAGCAACTGGTAGACAGCCATAGGCTTCGTCACTATCAGCAACTGGTAGACAGCCATAGGCTTCGTCACTATCAGCAACTGGTAGACAGCCATAGGCTTCGTCACTATCAGCAACTGGTAGACAGCCATAGGCTTGTTTCACTATCAGCAACTGGTAGACAGCCATAGGCTTCGTCACTATCAGCAACTGGTAGACAGCCATAGGCTTCGTCACTATCAGCAACTGGTAGACAGCCATAGGCTTCGTCACTATCAGCAACTGGTAGAAAGCCATAGGCTTCGTCACTATCAGCAACTGGTAGACAGCCATAGGCTTCGTCACTATCAGCAACTGGTAGACAGCCATAGGCTTCATCACTATCAGCAACTGGTAGACAGCCATAGGCTTCGTCACTATCAGCAACTGGTAGACAGCCATAGGCTTCGTCACTATCAGCAACTGGTAGACAGCCATAGGCTTCGTCACTATCAGCAACTGGTAGAAGCCATAGGCTTCGTCACTATCAGCAACTGGTAGACAGCCATAGGCTTCGTCACTATCAGCAACTGGTAGACAGCCATAGGCTTTGTCACTATCAGCAACTGGTAGACAGCCATAGGCTTCGTCCACTATCAGCAACTGGTAGACAGCCATAGGCTTCGTCACTATCAGCAACTGGTAGAACAGCCATAGGCTTCGTCACTATCAGCAACTGGTAGACAGCCATAGGCTTCGTCACTATCAGCAACTGGTAGACAGCCATAGGCTTCATCACTATCAGCAACTGGTAGACAGCATAGGCTTCGTCACTATCAGCAACTGGTAGACAGCCATAGGCTTCGTCACTATCAGCAACTGGTAGAAAGCCATAGGCTTCGTCACTATCAGCAACTGGTAGAAAGCCATAGGCTTCGTCACTATCAGCAACTGGTAGACAGCCATAGGCTTGTCACTATCAGCAACTGGTAGACAGCCATAGGCTTCGCCACTATCAGCAACTGGTAGACAGCCATAGGCTTCATCACTATCAGCAACTGTAGACAGCCATAGGCTTCATCACTATCAGCAACTGGTAGACAGCCATAGGCTTCGTCACTATCAGCAACTGGTAGACAGCCATAGGCTTCATCACTATCAGCAACTGGTAGACAGCCATAGGCTTCATTACTATCAGCAACTGGTAGACAGCCATAGGCTTCGTCACTATCAGCAACTGGTAGACAGCCATAGGCTTCATCACTATCAGCAACTGGTAGACAGCCATAGGCTTCATTCACTATCAGCAACTGGTAGACAGCCATAGGCTTCGTCACTATCAGCAACTGGTAGACAGCCATAGGCTTCGTCACTATCAGCAACTGGTAGACAGCCATAGGCTTCATCACTATCAGCAACTGGTAGACAGCCATAGGCTTCATTCACTATCAGCAACTGGTAGACAGCCATAGGCTTCGTCACTATCAGCAACTGGTAGACAGCCATAGGCTTCGTCACTATCAGCAACTGGTAGACAGCCATAGGCTTCGTCACTATCAGCAACTGGTAGACAGCCATAGGCTTCGTCACTATCAGCAACTGGTAGACAGCCATAGGCTTCGTCACTATCAGCAACTGGTAGACAGCCATAGGCTTCGTCACTATCAGCAACTGGTAGACAGCCATAGGCTTCGTCACTATCAGCAACTGGTAGAAACACATAGGCTTCGCCACTATCAGCAACTGGTAGAAACCCATAGGCTTCGTCACTATCAGCAACTGGTAGAAACCATAGGCTTCGCCACTATCAGCAACTGGTAGAAACCCATAGGCTTCGTCACTATCAGCAACTGGTAGAAACCCATAGGCTTCGTCACTATCAGCAACTGGTAGACAGCCATAGGCTTCGTCACTATCAGCAACTGGTAGAAACCCATAGGCTTCGCCACTATCAGCAACTGGTAGAAACCCATAGGCTTGCCACTATCAGCAACTGGTAGAAACCCATAGGCTTCGTCACTATCAGCAACTGGTAGAAACCCATAGGCTTCGCCACTATCAGCAACTGGTAGAAACCCATAGGCTTCGCCACTATCAGCAACTGGTAGAAACCCATAGGCTTCGTCACTATCAGCAACTGGTAGAAACCCATAGGCTTCGCCACTATCAGCAACTGGTAGAAACCCATAGGCTTCGTCACTATCAGCAACTGGTAGAAACCCATAGGCTTCGCCACTATCAGCAACTGGTAGACAGCCATAGGCTTCATCACTATCAGCAACTGGTAGACAGCCATAGGCTTCATCACTATCAGCAACTGGTAGACAGACATAGGCTTCATTCACTATCAGCAACTGGTAGACAGCCATAGGCTTCATCACTATCAGCAACTGGTAGACAGCATAGGCTTCATCACTATCAGCAACTGGTAGAAGCCATAGGCTTCGTCACTATCAGCAACTGGTAGACAGCATAGGCTTCGTCACTATCAGCAACTGGTAGAAAGCCATAGGCTTCATCACTATCAGCAACTGATAGACAGCCCTAGGCTTCGTCACTATCAGCAACTGGTAGAAAGCCATAAGCTTCATCACTATCAGCAACTGGTGGACAGCCATAGGCTTCGTCACTATCAGCAACTGGTAGAAGCCATAGGCTTCGTTTACTATCAGCAACTGGTAGACAGCCATAGGCTTCGTCACTATCAGCAACTGGTAGACAGCCATAGGCTTCATCACTATCAGCAACTGGTAGACAGCCATAGGCTTCATGTCACTATCAGCAACTGGTAGACAGCCATAGGCTTCGTCACTATCAGCAACTGGTAGACAGCCATAGGCTTCATCACTATCAGCAACTGGTAGACAGCCATAGGCTTCATCACTATCAGCAACTGGTAGACAGCCATAGGCTTCGCCACTATCAGCAACTGGTAGACACAAATGGTAGACAGCCATAGGCTTCATCACTATCAGCAACTGATGGACAGCCATAGGCTTCGTCACTATCAGCAACTGTAGAAAGCCACAGGCTTCGTCACTATCAGCAACTGGTAGACAGCCATAGGCTTCATCACTATCAGCAACTGGTAGACAGCCATAGGCTTCGTCACTATCAGCAACTGGTAGACAGCCATAGGCTTCGTCACTATCAGCAACTGGTAGACAGCATAGGCTTTGTCACTATCAGCAACTGGTAGACAGCCATAGGCTTCATTATCAGCAACTGGTAGACAGCCATAGGCTTCGTCACTATCAGCAACTAGTAGCCAGCCATAGGCTTGTCACTATCAGCAACTGGTAGACAGCCATAGGCTTCGATCCACTATCAGCAACTGGTAGACAGCCATAGGCTTCATCACTATCAGCAACTGGTAGACAGCCATAGGCTTCGTCACTATCAGCAACTGGTAGACAGCCATAGACTTCGTCTATCAGCAACTGGTAGAGAGCCATAGGCTTCGTCACTATCAGCAACTGGTAGACAGCCATAGGCTTTGTCACTATCAGCAACTGGTAGACAGCCATAGGCTTGATCCCTATCAGCAACTGGTAGACAGCCATAGGCTTCGTCACTATCAGCAACTGGTAGACAGCCATAGGCTTGTCACTATCAGCAACTGGTAGACAGCCATAGGCTTGATCCACTATCAGCAACTGGTAGACAGCCATAGGCTTCGTCTATCAGCAACTGGTAGACAGCCATAGGCTTTGTCACTATCAGCAACTGGTAGACAGCCATAGGCTTGTCTTTATCAGCAACTGGTAGACAGCCATAGGCTATGTCACTATCAGCAACTGGTAGACAGCCATAGGCTTTGTCACTATCAGCAACTGGTAGACAGCCATAGACTTGATCCCTATCAGCAACTGGTAGACAGCCATAGGCTACATGGCTATCAGCAACTGGTAGCCAGCCATAGGCTTTGTCACTATCAGCAACTGGTAGACAGCCATAGGCTTTGTCACTATCAGCAACTGGAAGCCAGTCATAGGCTTTGTCACTATCAGCAACTGGTAGATAGCCAAGGAAGCACCTTTAATTGTTTGGAATATATGTTATCTGAATATGTGTTCATTTATGAGAAATTGGTTTGCTTACATTTGGCCAAAGAGGTCCTCCCCTTCGTCTGGGAGGACTGGGGAGATACTAATAAACAAAACTTATCTGTTAAGAAAAACTGAATGATCATGTGGCTCCCTCCATCTAGTATCTGTTTAAGCAAATAAGGTAGCAACTGCTTCACCACAAGGAAAAGGAAGAAAGAATAAGTAAAATGGCCAGCTGATCTTACCTCTCATTCTAGACTTACACTGTGATCTCTATATTAAGACAAGCTGTTTCCTGTCTTGGGAAAGAACTAGGTTTACTACACGATCTATTAAGCAACTACTACCAGGCCAAAGATACAAGTATCTAGAGGCCTGAAAATAGACCTTTGAATGCACTGAGCAGAGAAGCTTGACAATTGTTACCCAACTCTTGAGTATAAGAACTCTGTTCCGGACAGGTTCTTATCGAGAGAAGGGTAAATTCGATATGATTGACTTCGTGTGCTAGAATCCAAGGTGATTCTTTCCTTTCCTATCCTTGCCTGCCAGAAAAACACATCTGAATGTCCCATGAAGCCAGAAAAAAATAGTGTTCTATGCTCTTTTTCCTTTATTCCTTTCATTTTTATAGGAGGCGTTACAGTGTCCGCCGAGGACAGGAGAGTAAATCCTCTTGTCCGTGCCAGTCACTTCTTGTAGGGAAGAGATGAAAATGGACTTGCAGTCGTGACTCAGAATGGGCGAGGGGGATCCTTCACCCTGAAGACTGAGGAGCTTCCCTGGTGAAGGAAAATATTTGATCCGGATACCATTCAGCCTATGGCAGCTATCAAGGACATGCCAAGCCACGATGTATTCAACTGAATATTTAGTCACGCCAAAGTGGGAAAATAGGTGGAAAAGAGGAAGCATATAGAATTTTTGGGAATACTGGAAGCTGTCCTTGAATGCTACTATCGGACTGGGACTGGGGAGTAGAATCTTGAAGTTTTTAGTCCAACCGAATGGCGAGCCAGTCAAGCTATAGTAAAAACTTGAAATAAGAATACTTTTTACCACGCAATGATGTATGGATCACTATTGACCCTTACAGCGAGAACCCTGCTAATTGAGTGTGTATGCTCGAACAGTCCTCCTTCTTGAATGAACCTAGCAAACAGTTCTGCTATGTTGTCGACTTCCCAAAAGTGCACCTGCTTGTTAAGATTTATGAAAAGAGTCCCTTTGTTAAGCTAAGTCACAAAAGTAAGTAATCCCATTCATCAACACTACCAAGTGCTTTACCAAAGCCCCTGGCAAATCTTGTAAAATAACTAAATATGACAAATTCGTAGGTAATTTGTATTTTTCCTAACTATACAAACCTTAGCAATTTAATATGGGTTATTACTTTCGGCGTAGCTGAAATGACGAGCCATTAGAATTTCAATGAGGGTTTACCACCCCACCGCTAGTTACCGGGGGTAGGGAGTGTAGCCTGTTAACAAACCCCCCCCCCCCCTCACACACACCTGTGCTGAGCTCACTTTGCTTAGAGGTAGGACTTCACTGGGGATAGGGCTGGCGAGCAAGTTTGATTAAATAGCTAAGGTTTGGATAGTTAGGAAAAATACAAATTACCTACAAATTTGTCATTTGTTCCGTAACTGAAATACAAACCACGCTATTTAATATGGGTGACTCACCCCTTAGGAAGGATGGTAAGTCCCAGCCAGTATTGGCTTTTGGCTTTGCCCGGGGACTCATTATCTGAGTGTGCACCTCGCTAGAACCTTGCTGCGCAAGGGCTGCGGCCTACGTAAGCTGCGTGTAAAGGTCTGAAGTGTGACTCGTCCTAGGAAGTTGACCTGTAGTCCCTTAGAAGGAAACTTTAGGCTAGGACTCTCCCAATACTCGTCAGGGTATGGGGACGTGACAGTATTATCTTAATACTCGGAACACAAGGAAACATGGTTTACCTGCAGTGGTTTGAGGTCAGCTGTGCAGAGAACCCAGGATGCTGCTTTCCCCAAGAGAGGGGAGGATGAAGAAAAGAGTAAGGGCCAGACAAATCTTTTCATTCATGCAGACTAACACCAGGTAACAATGCCCTCAACCTTCTGCTACTTGTCCACTAAGGAGCCTGGGGTTTTAAACCAGCTGTTGTGCAGCCACCACAGGGCCGATAGAAAACGTATCGAGCCTCCTGTGGGTCATGTCATGCAGGTAGTGGGCTGTGAAGGTCGTCTGATGCTTCCACACCCCAGCTTGAAGGACCTGCGTCACTGAGAAATTTCTCTTGAAGGCCAGGGACGTAGCTACGCCCGACATCATGTGCTCTAGGGAGACACGACGGAGGAGGGTCTGGATTCAGGGACAGATGGATCACCCTACGAATCCATGCTGAGATGGAGTTCTTGGTGACCCTCCTCTTAATCCTCCCAGTACTAACAATGCTTGCACCTGGGGACGGACTGTAGCCGTTCTTCTGAGATATAACCTCAGACTCCTTACTGGCCACAGTAGGAGAAGTCTGGGAAATCTGTTACAGAACGGAGACTTGAATCCAGAAGGAGTCGAATCGAGCGCCCGGCACCATCTGATTTTGAGATTTAGCAACAAACTCAGGGACGAGTTTAAACGTTACCTTCCCCCCATACCCTTGCATAAGCGATGTCATATGAGAGACCATGAAGTTCACTGACTCGCTTGGCCGAAGCCAAAGCTAGTAAGAACACCGTCTTCCAAGTTAGGTGGCGAACTGAAGCCTGGCGTAATGGTTCATAGTGAGGTCTCTTAAGAGACCTGAGAACCCGAACCACGTTCCATGGAGGAGGTCTCACATCCGACTGAGGCCAGGTAAGTTCATAACCTCGAATAAGTAGGGAAAGTTCCAGCGAGGATAAAAAGATCATTCCTTTGAGCCTAAGGTTAGACTTAAGGCCGAGCGATAGCCTTTCACCGCCAAGACTGAAAGGCGCCTTTTCTTCCCGCAACTACACAAGGAACTCCGCTATTGCTGGAATAGTGGCATTGCTGGAATAGTGGCATTGCTGGAATAGTGGCATCAAATGGAGAGATACCCCTTCCAAGACACCAACCACAGAAGACTTTCCAATCTGCCTGGTAGACAGATGCGGATGATTTTCGCAGATGTCTAGACATCCTAATCGCAACTTGTTGCGTAAATTCCTCTCTCAACGAGGAGATGCTGGATAGTCACCAGGAGTGAAGTCGTAGGGCTTTGTGGAAGATGGTGGCATGTGGTTGTCTGAGTAGAACATGTCGTGGAAGGAATTCTCTCGGAAGTTCCGTTAGTAATTGCAGACGGTCCGGAAATCATTCCGCGTGATGCCATAGCGGAGCACCCTCCTCATCAGACAGAACAGGGGAAAGGCGTACACGTTGATGTTGTCCCCCCGTTGTTGGGAGGCATCTTGCCAGAGCGCCTTGGGATCCGGGACTGGGGGGAAGTACAGTGGAATCTTGAAGATCAGCGCTGTCGTGAACAGATCCACAGTTGGGGAACCCCACAAAGTCAGGACTTTGTTGGCTAATAGATGATCCAAATACCACTCGATACTCACTATCTGAGACGCTTTGCTCAGATTGTCGGCGAGCACATTCCTCTTGTCTGGAATGAAACGTGCCAATAGTAGAATCGAGCGGACTTCGGTCCATCTCAGTATCTCTACTGCGAGACGGGATAGCTGCTTCGAAAAGATACCTCCTTGCTTGTTGATGTAAGCCACTACTATGGTGTTGTCACTTATTACCACCACAGAGTGACCTGCCAGGTATTGTTAGAACTGCTGAAGGGCCAACAAACTGGCCTTCATCTCTAGACGATTTATATGGAGGCACTTTTCTGATTCTGACCACAGGCCTGAGGTCCTGTGGTACAGAACGTGGGCCCCTCCACCCTTCTTTGAGGCATCCGAAAACAGCATTAAATCCGGGGGAAGGACGAGAAGATCCACTCCTCTTCATAGGTTCTCGTCTGTCACCCACCACTGGAGGTCCGTCTGTTCCGCAGGACCCATGGAGATCATGACGTCCGGGGAATCGCAACCTTGATTCCACCGGGACTTGAGCCGCCACTGGAGAGATCTCATCCCGAGGCGATCGCTGGGGACTAGACGAGCCAAGGATGAAAGGTGACCAAGGAGACATAACCACGATTGGGTTGGAAGCTCTTCTCGACTGAGGAAAGGGCTTGCGACCCTTCTCAGCCTTGCTAACCTGTCGTCTGATGGGAAGGCTTTGTGGAGATTGGTGTCTATAATCATGCCTAGGTAAACCAGTCGTTGAGTGGGAAGCAGAGAGGACTTCTCGAGATTTACCATGATCCCCAGATCCTGGCAAAGTCCTAGAAGTTTGTCTCGGTGTCGAAGAAGGGATAACTCCGAGTCTGCTAGGATCAGCCAGTCATCTAGTAACGGAGGAGACAGATGCCGATCCTGTGTGCCCACGATGATATTAGGGTGAACACTTCTGGTGAAACCCTGTGGTGCTGTGGAGAGACCGAAACACAGCACCTTGAACTGGTACCCCTTGTGGTCTAGGCTGAATCCTAAGTACTTCCTTGAAGACGCATGGACTGGGATCTGGAAGTACCTGTCCTTCAGATCCAGTATATCCATGAAGTCTTGCGGCTTCACTGCAAGACTGACCGTGTTTGCGGTCTCCATACTGAACGGAGTTTGCTTTAATCTGGACCTCTGCCCTAAAGGCCCGCCCCCTTGCTGATCCCGTGGCAAGGGAGCTAAATAACACCGGATTCGTCCTCAGGGGAGGTAGAGATGTTGTGAACGGGATGCGATATCCCTGACTGATTACGGAAATCGTCCAGGAATCGGCCCCGAATTGCTGCCACCTGTCTGCGCAACCTTGTAGGCATCCTCCCACTGCGGACATGCAGGGGGACTGCCAATCCTAGCGTTTGCGGCCTCGGCTGCTCCCTCTAGGATTCTTCCCTGCCCTGGAGGACTTCTTGTCTTTCTTGTCCTTGACCGAAAAGGGCTTAGACACCACAGTCTTTGCTGCCGTTGTCTTGGTGGGACGTGGCTGCTGGGGAGCTGGAGGCTTATAGGGCTTGAATGTCAAAGCCCTATGTAGGAGGGAGTCTTGGTGACTTCTTCCACCTCTCAGCAGCCTGCTCCATGTCCTTAGGCTCAAACCGGTTCGTTCCCATAACGGAAGAATGTCTGAGCCTGTAGATTCCGGTGCTAGGGGCCTTTCCGGTATTGTCTTGAAGTCCTTTGATTCCCTCCTGGGAGTGATGCAGGACTCCAACAACGATGGAGGCAGGCTCTTCTCCACCCTTATTCGAGAAGACTTTACCGCGCGAGGTGGGGTTTCTCTCAATGGTGTGATGGAGGAACATCTCACCTCACGTGACTCTCCTGAGGACGGGAAATCTTCGTCCGAAGGGGAGGGAGAAAAGTCTGAGGGGGGAGGGTGCCTGCCTCGAAGACTTACGAGGAGACGGCTTCGTCCTCGGAGAAGTTACCGTGTCCGAAACTCCTCTTTTCCTCTTCAGGGGAGTAGATGCAGCCAAGGATTTGTGGCCCAACTCAGAGAGAACAGGCTTGAAAGCCTGTGCTACCACTCTCATTAGAGCCCCAAACCAGGGCTGCTGGCTGACAGCTGCGTTGTCAGACACTCCCTCTGGAGGGGGAGTCGCCTGTAAGAAGAAAGAAGATAGGGAAGAAATGTCCCTGGACCTTTCTGGAACCTTCACCCCTACCGGCAAGCATACTGTTCTGTGCTTGCGGGGGGGGGGGGGGGAATGCGGTGATAGCGCCCTTACCATGTGTTGTTCGGCAGCCTCGCGCGTGGGACGGTATTGGCGATTGCGCTGGGGACTGCGC
The DNA here is from genome assembly GCF_036898095.1 of Palaemon carinicauda. NCBI lineage: Eukaryota > Metazoa > Arthropoda > Malacostraca > Decapoda > Palaemonidae > Palaemon > Palaemon carinicauda. The sequence goes on from NC_090742.1 coordinate 11,991,860, forward strand.
TGGCGCGATGGGGAATACCTGGGGCTCACGGGCGGGAGACTGCTGGACAACGTGCAGTAAGGGCGCCATCACTGCATCCCCCCCCCCCCCCCACCCACCCCCCGCAAGCACAGAACAGCGGGCGCGCGGGCGAGACTTCATAGAGTGCGCAGGAATCAGATTGACGTGCAGGATCAGAATGAAGAGCCTGTGCGGGCCAGAATGTTGGCACGCGCGCGCGGCTATCGGCGAAGGTAGCAGTGCGCACGCGGGAAACCATCAGTACCCGTGCGCGGACGATTGTCAGCGCTTACGCGCGTAAGAAGATCGTCGGCGCTTGCTCTCGTAAGAAGATCGTCGGCGCTTGCGCGCGTAAGAAGATCGTTGGCGCTTGCGCGTGTAAGAAGATCGTCGGCGCTTGTGTGCGTAAGAAGATCGGCGAGCGCGCTTTACGCGCTAGTAGGTTGAAGGGTCAGCTGGCAGGACGAGCAGGAACTGGGATGTGTCCTTAAAAAAAAGGCGGGCATCCCCCGATGAGGACCGTAAGCAGGTCTGCTTTAGAGTCCAGGACCGAAGTCCTTCGTTGCAGCGCAAGGTTGTACTGGTAGATCGGTAGGTCAGTTGGCAGGACGATCTTTGGAAGGGCCAACATCCACCGATGGGACCGTAAAAGATCCGTATTAGAGTCCAGGACCGAAATCCAAAGGACCACATTGCAGCACAAGGTAGAGGTCACTGGAAGTTCTGCTTGATCCTCCGAGGCAGTCTCTATGAGAGACCTCTCCCGCGAACGAGAGAGGTGCCCTTCGTAGAAGAGACTTGAAGACACTCATGGTGAAGCCCCTTAGGGCTGTTGGATCAGTAAGCTGACCTTATCAGTAGCGATCCTCCGAAGAGGAGTCTCTATGAGTGGTCTCTCTCGCGAACAAGAGAGGTGACGCTTCGTAGAAGAGACCTGAAGACACTCTTGGTGATGCCCCATAGGGCCATTCGATAAGCAAACTGACCTTATCAGGAACGATCCTCCGAAGAGGAGTCTCTATGAGTGGCCTCTCTCGTGAACGAGAGAGGTGAACACTTCGTAGAAGAGACTTGCCAGGACTATGCTGCACCCCTGAAGGAAGAGAAACTCAGCAAGGGGGGGAGAAAGGTCTGGCCGAAGTGCAGCAACAGTAGTCGAAGGCGATGAATTTATTAAGGTATGGGAAGTTCTCCCTCTGAAGGGAGAGGAGAAAACCTTCCTCGGAAGGGAAGTTGTCCAACCCCTGGAGGCGAACCTCCTTCAGTGATCTAAGATGATCTGAAGTGCTGGCTTGTTGTCGCGGGAGTACTTCTAAGAGAAGGGATAACACCCATGACGACGTCCTCTGAGGGACGGCAGCAACAGCAGATTCCCCAGGCATGAACAAGACAGCTCTGCTTCGTTGGCACTCTTTAGTCGAACAAAGAAAAACTGCATAGTTAACTGGGAAAATAAAATTAAATAATTAATTTAGCAAAAACTCCCTAGGGTGGAACTCCGAAGAGGAACTCCGAAGAGGAACCCCGAGGGAAAAACAAAAAAAAAGAATATAGTATGCGCCCACCTTCCCCAGATGACATCCACGGGAGAAGGGGGGGCGGAGTAACTGTAATAAAAAAACCAGAATTATAACAGAATTAATTATCTAAATCATCTAAGAATATTCACTAAAAGTGAGAACCACTGACCCCCTGAAGCTGAAAAGTTAAAATACAATTAGATTTCACTAAAAATAATTGAGACAAACAAACGGAATAGTAACTTAACCCGCAACGGGAAAGGAGCTTCCGTAATACAGTAGTACATAGTCAAGGTGAACGACCTTGAGTAGAGAGAGACCGTAGTCAATCTAAAAAAAAGACCACACCCCCCTCGCTGAGAATCCAAGTTTCCCGTAGGAAAAGAGAAAAAGCGAAGATGGTAGATGAATGAAGAGAGTTCAGGCGATGACGATTCCCCTGCGGCGGCCGAGTTAACGGATATATGCCGAAGGGAAGACCGAAGGACCAGAGAGGGAGAGGTCGTTCCCCATGAAGTGGAACTGTGGTAGCCTTGCACTACGCAAGAGACGTTGTCGTACATCACACACACAGCACACACACTGAAAAGAAAACTTACTACATTTCTATACACAAATATATACATAAACATTAAGAATGTTTATATATATATTACAAGTATAAGAAAAAGTAAGTAAAAAGACAAAAGCATTAATGGATGTCAAAGAGGCGAGGGTGAGAGCGGGCACGTCCGACTACCACCCGAGCCGAAAGCAAAGTGAGCTCAGCACAGGTGTGTGTGTGGGGGGGGGGGGGGTAGCAGGCCACCCTCCCTACCCCCGCTAACTAGCGGTGGGGTAGTAAACCCTTGTTAAAATTCTAATGGCTCGTCATTTCAGCTACGCCGAAAGTAATACAGTAACCCATATTAAATAGCGTGGTTTCTATTTCAGTTACAGAACAAAGCCATGCTTTCTGTGCTACTGGTGGATTGAAAAGCAGGTGTGTTTTTTTCCATGGACCATATCCCTAAGATGCTGTGCCCCATGAGAGAAAAGATGAAGAAAGAGAAGGCCAGTTTTTTCTTTACTTTCCTCCCAGACTAACATTGCTGTTACCTCTGCCATCAGCCAACTGCTACTAGTCCTGCAAGGGAGCTAAGGCAGCTATGCCACTTGCTGTGCGGCCACAATAGGGCTTATGGTAAACACATTTGAGGACCTCTGGGTTACATCCTGTAGGCAGTGGGCATAAAACGTGGTTTGCTTCTTCCACGTACACACCTGCTTGTAGCACCTGTGCCACAGAGAAGTTTCTTTCAAAAGTTAGGGACATATTTATGTCCCTGAAGTCATGAGCTCTGGGTCATCTTCCTTCAGGGCAGAGGGAGGGTGAATTAGTGTACAAATAATGACCAACCAAACCCAAAAGGAGACAGTGTTTTCCATGATTGTCCTCTTGACCTGCCCATATTGACAAGCAGACGCTTGACCTATGGGTGAGCTCCTCTCATACACTTTAGATGACGCTTCAACACTTACAGGACATAGTAAAAGCTGATCAGGATCATTGGTTACTTCATCAGGCCTTCATACTCACAAGAGGAGCCTTATTGAGGGTGATCTGCTGAGAAGGCTCCTTAGATGCCTTACGTGCTTGTCTCCTTACAGAAGACGTTTTCGATCAAGCAATTACCGAAGAGAAAGGATGGGAGGTTACAGCTCTATGAAGGAGTGAGTTATGACTTGCCTTTCGTCATCTCTCTGTAACTGCATCGATGGCCTCCGTCTTAAGCAGAGACGAGTAAGCAATCGATGAGTTGCAGAGACATAGAGTTTCCCTCTCAAAACTTGCCTCTTGAACTATGAGATGACGGCATCTCGTCTCTTGAAGATCCAGTTGGTCCACCAGTTTGCTAAGTTATAAAACTAGAACTCGACCACTCTACATTCAGAAAGTAAGATGTTCTTAAAGGCTTTCCATTTTTGGGATTCGATAGGTTTTCAGTGTTGGCCAGATAACCCACAATACTGGACTGATAGTTCAACTATGAAGAGGCTTGCAAAGTGGCCTTCGCAACCCTCTTCCTGCTGACATTATCCGCAGCTGAAAACACAACTGACTAAGCTGCAAGTTTCTCCACCATCATGCCTTGGGCAAGGCCGACACTGCCTAGTCTAAAGACAAGGGAGAAAATTCGTTATTTAGGATACTGTAGTACTTCCTCTGCCTAACAAAATAGGAAACAGTAAACGAGATGAATTACTAGCCTATAAAGAGTCCTTTTAGCTGTAATTTGCAAAATTACTTTCTTAGTGGACACTAACACCATCTTCGACTAAGACAACTTTAACCTTGGTTCTGTGGGTTGTGGGGCAGGTCAGAAGAGGTCCAACACCATGTCTTTCCCTTTAGTGGGGAAATACGTGGGCTCCTTAAATCCATTAACCATCCTAATGTAGGACAGAAGTTCATTAAGGAAAAATCAGGCTCCACTTGCTCATTATGACTACCTGTTGCTGGTAATACACCTTTGGAGTCATCAGAATCTACATCCAAAGAATCTTCAAACTCATGGATCACACGTAGTTTGGCTTGAGTTGGGTCAGGGTTGTCTTTTACCCTAAGCAGGAGACTAAGGTCTACAAGAAGGAGACCAAGGACTAGGAGCAGGAGACCAAGGACTATAAGGAGGGTCCTGGGCTGAGGGAACTGACAATGAAGCCATGGCTTCCTGAATTCTCCTCTGAAGAACAGGATCATCAACAACTTTTGGATGTACAGTTCTTGGGAAGGGAATTAAAGTTCTTCCACCTTCCGGGCCTAGAGATAAAGGAGGCTAAAACGCTAGTACCCTCCTTCCAAAGATGCTCTGCAGGCTGCGAAGGGTGCAAGGGTTCAGTGGGAGTATCAACTGACTCCAGCGTCATTACGGTGGAGTCGGAGTCAACTATCTCGATGGCCAACAGTCTATGCATGTAGACAAATGAGACTTCTCTCGGAGATCTTGATCCCCTTTTCGCCCTCAGGTGAAGATGTCTCCTAGAAGCGACGTAACCTACCATAGCTTCCTTCGCTTCTTAGTCACCGAAATTAGAACAATTCACAAATGTTTCCACAAAGAAACTGGCTTCGAGTGATCAACCTTCAGATCTAGATACAGTATCTCTGATATCTAGATACATGATCAGGTGAACTACGTGTAGGAAATGGAACTGGTGCTACTGAAGCAATTGCAGGGGCTGGGCATGAACGGCGGTAGTTGTGCTCCTATGCCTAGGAACCAAGGAACTTTAGGGTTCCCTGGAGACCCCAACACCATCAGAGGGATGTTAACGCGTTTGTTTGATCTAAGCAGTGATCATGCCATCATGGGACTTTATGTAACCTGCACGACTGCTTTCACTAGTCCCTGAAACCAAGGTGAGTCCCTCACAAAAGAGGGTGAAGCCAATTGGGCTCACGACTGAAGTGCGTGTGCTTCCAGTATGCAAGTTAATCTCTGCACCGCCAAATGGTTCACTGATCGGATATGAGGCGCTACAGCAGGACATGCTAAAGGAGGTATAACTGGAGCACTCGCAGGATCAGAAACCTTTGTAAATGGACTGAGAGGGGTGGGTGCGTAAACCTGTGCTAACGCGTGCATGAATGATTGTACCTGTGCTACTGTATCTTGTAGAGTGGGTGCTCGAGCATAAGCTGCACCCCCTAGCGCATGAACATTCACGAGAGGTCTCTCTGAGGGTTTGTGAGCAGCCTGTGCCTTTGCTCGTCCTTGCAAGAACGAGCATGCTCAAATGGTGGAGAGAAAGGCAAGACTGGATTCTAAGAAAGTGCTTGAAGATGTTGCAATGTGCCTTATAACTAAACTAGCAGAACTCCCAAAGGAGCAATAAGTCTTGTAACCAAACTAGCAGAACTCCCAAAGGAGCACTTATCCGAGGTGCAAGCCCAGAGAGCTGCACGATGGAAAGACTCATTAAGACTTGTGATGCCTTAAAGGCATGGTGGGAAGCACCATTGGGTCTGGGGAGCCACTGAGCATGATCAGGAGAAAACCACTAAAGCAGGACAACCTCTCAAATCTGCGACAACATCTGCATAGGGCTTGGAAGTGTCGCCAAGCTTGTCAGGGTGAGGATCGCAAGGAACCACTGGCTGAGTAAGCTCAATATGCTTGTGAACCCCCAAGAGCTTGAACTTTGGGAGAGAACCAGCCTGCAGAATCTCAGGTGCAAAAGGAGCGGTGGAGGAAGTTTTCGCCAAACGCATGAGACTGATTCGAAGGGACTCCCTTCCAATAGCTCCTGACGGGGAAGGGTTAAGGCCAACCTTTGTAGAGGCAGATGTACACACCCACTTTGCCCCTATCTTCAACACCTCCAGAAGACTTTCCTTAATGGGGAAACCAAGTAGGCAAAAGGAAGGCCAAAACTGCTTCAAGGCATCAAGAGAGTCAAGACTCTCTTTCAAAGGGAAGCCACCGCTGCTTTGCTAGGAGAAACAACGGGGTCTTCCTTACCACAAGGTTTTCCAAGGGTTAGACGGTCAACAGTTGCTGGGTGAGTGTGTGAGAGAGCAAGCCTGTTTAACACCCGCTAACTAGAGGAGGGTCATTGACACCTAGTGTTAAAAATATTTATGGCTAAACCAGCTTGCACTGAATCATATCTCATATGTAAAGAAAACTGACAAATACGTAGATAATTTGTATTTTTCCTAACTATACAAACATTAGCTATTTAATAGGGGTATTACTTATGGTGTAGTTGAAATGACGAGCCATTAAAATTTAACGAGGGTTTACTACCCACACCGCTAGTTAGCAGGGGTAGGGGAGGGTAGCTTGCTACTCCCCCCGTCACACACACCAGTGCTTGAGCTCACTTTGCTTGGAGGTAGGACTTCAAGGGGGATAGGGCTGGCGGGCAAGTTTGATTAAATAGCTAAGGTTTGTATAGTTAGGAAAAATACAAATTATTTACGAATTTGTCATTTGTTCCGTAACTGAAATACAAACCACGCTATTTAATAGGGGTGACTCATCCATTAGGAAGGGTGGACGTCCCAGCCAGAACTGGCTTTTTGGCTTTGCCCGGGAACACGTTATTTGAGTATGTCAGCACCCAAGAAATAAGGAGTCCCTGCAACTCGCTAGAACCTTGCTACACAAGGACTGCGGCCTACGCAAGCTGTGTGTGGAGGTGTATCGAAGTGTGACTCGTCCTAGGAAGTTGTTATGAAGTTCTTTAGATGGAAACTTGTAAACTAGGACTTTCCCAATACCACCTCGTCAGGGTATGGGGACGTGACAATATTAACTTGATACTAGGAACAAAAGGGAACATGGTTTACCTGCAGTGGTTTGAGGTCAGCTATGCAGAGAACTCAGGATGCTGCTTTCCCCAAGAGAGGGGATGATAAAGAAAAGAATAAGGGCCAGTCAAACCTTTTCATTCATGCAGACTAAAACCGGGTAACAATGCCCTCAACCTTCTGCTACTTGTCCAATAAGGAGCTTGAGGTTTTAAACCAGCTGTTATGCAGCCACCACAGGACCGATAGAGAACGTATCGAGCCTCCTGTGGGTCACGTCTTGCAGGTAGTGGGCTGTGAAGGTTGTCTGACGCTTCCACACCCCCGCTTCTAGGACCTGCTTCACGGAGAATTTTTTTTTGAAGGCCAGGGACGTAGCTATGCCCCTGACATCATGTGCTCTAGGGCGAAGTGACGGAGGAGGATCTGGATTCAAGGCCAGATGAATTACCCTACGAATCCATGCAGAGATGGTGTTCTTGGTGACCCTCCTCTTAGTCCTCCCTGTGCTGACGAATAATGCTGGCACATGAGGACGGATTACAGCTGTTACTTTAAGGTACAGTATAGCCTCAAACTCCTTACTGGGAATAGTAAGAGATGGTCTGGGTCATCTGTTACAGAAAGGAGACTAGAAATCCGAAAGGAGTCGAACCGAGGATCCACTACTCCAGGATTCTGAGTCTTAGCAATAAACTCAGGGACGAAGCTGAACGTTACCTGCCCCCATCCCCTTGAATGGGCGATGTAATACGAGAGACCATGAAGTTTGCTAACACGCTTGGCCAAAGCTAAAGCTAGCAGGAACCCCGTCTTCCAGGTTAGGTAGCAAACTGATGCCAAGCGTAATGGTTCACAGGGAGGTCTCTTAAGAGACCTGAGAACTCAAACCACGTTCCATGGAGGAGGTCTCACTTCCGACTGGGGGCAGGTAAGTTCATAACTATGTATGAGTAGAGAAAGTTCTAGCGATGAAGAAATGTCCATTCCTTTCAGCCTGAAAACTAGACTTAAGGCTGAGAGATAGCCTTTCACTGCCGAGACTGAAAGGCGCATTTCTTCCCGCAAATACACGAGGAACTCCGCTATTGTTGGAATAGTGGCATCGAGTGGAGAGATACCCCTTCCATGACACCAACCACAGAAGACTTTCCACTTTGCCCGGTAGACTGCTGCGGATGACTTTCGCAGATGTCCAGACATCCTGACAGCAACTTGCCGCGAAAATCCTCTCTCAATGAGGAGATGCTGGATAGTCTCCAGGCGTGAAGTCGTAGCAAAGCTACAGCTTTGTGGAAGATGTTGGCATGTGGCGGTCTGAGCAGATTGTGCCGTGGAGGGAGTTCTCTCGGTAGCTCTGTTAGGAGTTGCAGAAGATCCGGAAACCATTCCGCATGATACTATAACGGAGCTATGAGGGTCATTGAGAGATTGACTGATGTTCTAGTCTTGTTGAGTACCCTCCTCATCAGACAGAACGGGGGAAAGGCGTAAACGTCGATGTTGCCCCACTGGTGTTGGAAAGCATCTTGCCAGAGAGCCTTAGGGTCTGGGACTGGGGAGCAGTACAGCGGAAGCTTGAAGTTATGAGCTGTTGCGAACAGATCCACAGTCGGAGAATCCCACAAAGTCAGGACTTTGTTGGCTACTAGATGATCCAAAGACCACTCGGTACTCACTATCTGAGATGCTCTGCTCAGATTGTCGGCGAGCACATTCCTTTTGCCTGGAATGAAGAGTGCCGATAGTGGAATCGAGTGAATTTCGGACCATCTCGGTATCTCTACTGCTAGATGGGATAGCTGCCGCGAAAAGATACCTCCTTGTTTGTTGATGTAAGCCACTACTGTGCTGTTGTCGCTCATCATCACCACAGAGTGACCCGCCAGGTATTGTTGGAACTGTTGAATGGCCAGGAAGACGGGCTTCATCTCTAGGAGATTTATATGGAGGCGCTTTTCTGATTCTGACCACAGGCCTGAGGTCGTGTGGTGCAGTACTTGGGCCCCCCACCCTTTCTTTGAATCGTCCGAAAACAGCATCAAATCCGGGGGGGAGGACGAGAAGATCCACTCCTCTTCGTAGGTTCTCGTCTGTCACCCACCACTGGAGGTCCGTCCGTTCCGCAGGTCCCATAGGGATCAGGATGTCAGGGGAATCGTAACCTTGATTCCACCGGGACTTGAGTCGCTACTGGAGGGATCTCATCCTGAGGCGACCGTTGGGAACTAGACGAGCCAATGATGAAATGTGACCGAGGAGACGTAACCACGATTGGGCTGGGAGTTCTTCTCGATTGAGGAAGGGTCTCGCCCTTCCTCAGCCTTGCTATCCTGTCGTCTGATGGGAAGGCTTTGTGGAGATTGGTGTCTATGATAATGCCTAGATATACCAGTTTCTGAGAGGGCTGCAGAGAGGACCTCTCGAGATTTACCATGATCCCTAGATCCTGGCAAATTTCGAGGAGCTTGTCTCGCTGGCGAAGAAGGGTTGCCTCCGAGTCCGCTAGGATCAGCCAGTCGTCCAGATAACGGAGGAGACGGATGCCGATCCTGTGAGCCCACGAAGAGATGAGGGTGAACACTCTGGTGAACAACTGAGGGGCTGTGGAGAGACCGAAACACAGCACCTTGAACTGGTAGATCTTGTTGTCTAGGCAAAATCTTAAGTACTTCCTTGAAGATGGATGGACTTGGATCTGGAAGTACGCGTCCTTCAGGTCCAGTGTACACATAAAGTCTTGTGGTCTCACTGCGAGTCTGACCGTGTCTGCTGTCTCCATACTGAACGGAGTTTGCTTGACAAACCCGTTCAGGGTTGAGAGGTTGATGACTGGTCTCCAGCCTCCAGACGCCTTTCTCACAAGAAAGAGTCGACTGTAGAAGCCTGGGGACCCGTCTACAACCTCCTGGAAAACGTCCTTCTTCAACATGGTCTGGACTTCTGCCCAAAGGGCTTGCCCTCTTGCCGATCCCATGGCAAGAGAGCTCAACGACACTGGATTCGCTGTCAGGGGAGGTAGAGAGGCTGTGAACGGGACGCGATAACCCAGAGTGATCACGGAAATCGTCCAGGTCTCTGCCCCGAGTTGCTGCCACCTTGTCGCGCAACTTTGTAGGCATCCCCCCACTGGTGGACATGCAGGGGGACTGCCAACCCTAGCGTTTACGGCCTCGGCTGTTACCTCTAGGGTTCTTGTCTCCCCTGGAGGACTTCTTGCTCCTTCTGCTCTTGGCAGGAAAGGGCTGAGACACTTTCGGCTTCGCTGCAGTGGTCTTCTTCGTGTCCTTAGCTGGGCAGGGCTGTTGAGCCGCTGGCGGTTTGAAGGGCCTCGATGTCAGGGCCCTATGGATGAGGGAATCCTGGTCGGACTTCCTCCACCTCTCAGCGGTAAGCTCCACGTCCTTAGGCTCAAACAAACTCTTACCGAACACGGAAGAGTGTCTGAGCCTGCTAACCTCCGAACTGGGAACCTTCTGGTGGAACCTCTCAGCCACAGCGTCCCGACGTTTGAGAATCGTATTGGCCCACAAGCACGAGACTTGGTGGGCCAGAAACTCAATGGTCCGAGTGCCTGAGAGTAAAAAAGTCTCCAGTGCCTTCCTGGTGCTTTCTTTGGAGAGGTCCTCAGACCGCACCAGGATGCCCAGAGACCCCAGCCAGATGTCAAGCCACGAAGTTGCCTGCATGGCACACTTAGCGACCTTCTCCTGGCTTAGGATCTCAGTGGCCAAGAAGGACACGTGCCGGTTGGAGAGTCTCTCAAGAGGGACTCCCCCAGTGAGTTCTTCCACAGAGTGGTGCATTGGAAGACCCAAACAAGACTCCTCAAGGATCTCAAAGTACCTCCTCTGATGAACTCGAAGAGGAGGGAGGAGTTTGTTACCGGCGCTGAATCTGCTGGAGGAGGCAAGCTCAGAGAGCTGGCCCTCGACCTTGTCCCTAGCACTCTTCATCCCCTGAGACCAGCGCAAGGCTGCACTGGCCCTAGAGGATTTCTGGGTGTCTTAGACGCGGTCCAGGACCGTGTCCTTACCTTTACGAGGAGGAAACTCAGGGTCTGGGATTCCGTTGAGGTTCCTCATGAGGGTCAGGACTTGCCAGAATGCGTGTTCTGACTCTTGGTGCTCTCCTCCTGAAGGATTGGCAGCAAAGTCTCCCGTCCCCAGTGGCTCTTCCAGAGGGGACATGTGGACATCCTCGGAAGGTCTAGATGGCTCCTGCCTGATCCTTGCTAACGATTTAGGAATCGTCTTAAAGTCCTTCGGTTCCCTCCTGGGCGGGATACAGGACTCGAGTAACGAAGGATGCAGGCTCCTTTCCACCCCTGAACGAGAAGACTTCTCAGGGAGAGGCGAAGCTTCCCCCATAGGTGCGATGGGGGAATGGTCCGGCTCGTCCGACTCTCCTGAGGATGGGTAGTCCTCATCCGCAGGGGAGGGAGAGAAAGTCTGGGGGGGGGTGGGGAAGGAGCCTTGCGCAAGGATCTGCGAGGACACAAAATAGGCCTTGGAGGTGTTTTGACAGGAGAGACTCCTCTCTTCCTCTTCAGGCGGGAGGAAGTTGCCACTGATTTGAGACCCATGTCAGAGAGAGCGGGCTTCATCGCCTGCACAAGAGCTCTGACTAGGGTACCAAACCAGGGCTGCCGGCTGACAGTCGCGCTGTCAGACACCCACTCTGGAGGGAAGGGGATCGAGTCGACAAATGCAGGTTCGCCTGTGAAGCTGAAAATGACAAATTCGTAGATAATATGTTATTTTCCTTAGTAAAATAAATTTTTGAATATACTTACCCGATGATCATATAGCTGTCAGCTCTGCTGCCCGACAGAAAAAAACCTACGGGCGGAATACGCCAGCGATCGCTATACAGGTGGGGGTGTACATCAACAGCGCCATCTGTCAAGTAGGTACTCAAGTACTCGATGTCAACATAGAACCAATTTTCTCCTCTGTCCACTGGGTCTCTATTGGGGAGGAAGGGTGGGTCCTTTAATTTATGATCATCGGGTAAGTATATTCAAAAATTTATTTTACTAAGGAAAATAACATTTTTCAATATTAAACTTACCCAATGATCATATAGCTGATTCACACCCAGGGGGGTGGGTAGAGACCAGCATTACATGTTGACATTATTATGAGCTAAGTATTCCGTATTTTTTTTTAGCAGTTATTCAAAATAACAAGCATAAAATAAATAAGTACCTGGTAAGGAAGACGACTTGAACAATTACTCTGCCTTTTTAAGTACGTCTTCCTTACTGAGCCTCGCGATCCTCATAGGATGCTGAGCGACTCCTAGGAGCTGAAGTATGAAGGGTTGCAACCCATACTAAAGGTCCTCATCAAAACCTCTAATCTAGGCGCTTCTCAAGAAATGACTTTGACCACCCGCCAAATCAAGTAGGATGCGAAAGGCTTCTTAGCCTTCCGGACAACCCAAAAATATTTCAAGAGAAAGATTAAAAAGGTTCTGGAATTAGGGAATTGTAGTGGTGGAGCCCCCACCACTACTGCACTCGTTGCTACGAATGGTCCCAGAGTGTAGCAGTTCTCGTAAAGAGACTGGACATTCTTAAGATAAAAGACGCGAACACTGATTTGCTTTTCCAATAGGTTGCGTCGAATATACTTTGCAGAGATCTATTTTGTTTAAAGGCCACGGAAGTTGCGACAGCTCTAACTTCGTGTGTCCTTACCTTCAGCCAAGCTTGGTCTTCCTCATTCAGAAGGGAATGAGCTTCTCGTAATAACAGTCTGATAAAATAGGATAAAGAATTCTCTGACATAGGCAAAGATGGATTCTTAACTGAACACCATAAAGCTTCAGACGGGCCTCGTAAAGGTTTTAAAAATAGAACTTAAGAGCTCTTACAGGACATATAGGTAGTAGGTTGGCCAAGGCACCAGCCGCCCGTTGAAATACTACCGCCAGAGAGTTATGGGGTCCTTTGACTGGCCAGACAGTACTACGTTGGATCCTTCTCTTTGGTTACGGTTCTTTCTCTTTGCCTACACATACGCCGAATAGTCTGGCCTATTCTTAACAGATTCTCCTCTGTCCTCACACACCTGACAACACTGAGGTTACTAAACAATTCTCCTTCGCTCAAGGGGTTAACTACTGCACTGTATTTGTTCTGTGGCTACTTTCCTCTTAGTAAGGGTAGAAGAGACTCTTTAGCTATGGTAAGCAGCTCTTCTAGGAGAAGGACACTCCAAAATCAAACCATTGTTCTCTAGTCTTGGGTAGTGCCATAGCCTCTGTACCATGGTCTTCCACTGTCTTGGGTTAGAGTTCTCTTGCTTGAGGGTACAATCAGGCACACTATTCTATTTAATTTCTCTTCCTCTTGTTTTGTTAAAGTTTTCATAGTTTATATAGGAAATATTTATTTTAATGTTACTCTTCTTAAAATATTTTATTTTTCCTTCTTTCCTTTCCTTACTGGGCTATTTTCCCTGTTGGGGCCCCTGGGCTTATAGCATTTTGCTTTTCCAGCTAGGGTTGTAGCTTAGCAAATAATAATAATAATAATAATAATAATACTCTTTCTAGTTCATTTCCAGCCATACGATAAGTTTGGAATATCGAACGATATTGGTCAAGGCCGAGAAGGCAGCTCGTGTTTGGCTAGAAAACCAAGTTGTAGAACATGTAGCCGTTTCGGATGAGAATCCGATGTTCTTGCTGAAGGCATGAATCTCACTGACTCTTTTAGCTGTGGTTAAGCATATCAGGAAAAGAGTCTTAAAGGTGAGATCTTTCAGGGAGGCTGATTGAAGCGGTTCGAACCTGTCTGACATAAGGAATCTTAGAACCACGTCTAAATTCCAACCAGGTGTAACCAAACGACGCTCCTTCGTGGTCTCAAAAGACTTAAGGAGGTCCTGTAGATCTTTATTGTTGGAAAGATCTAAGCCTCTGTGACGGAAGACTGATGCCAACATGCTTCTGTAACCCTTGATAGTAGGAGCTGAAAGAGATCGTTCTTTCCTCAGATATAAGAGGAAGTCAGCTATTTGAGTTACAGAGGTACTGGTCGAGGATACGGATACTGACTTGCACCAGTTTCGGAAGATTTCCCACTTCGATTGGTAGACTCTAAGGGTGGATGTTCTCCTTGCTCTAGCAATCGCTCTGGTTGCCTCCTTCGAAAAACCTCTAGTTCTCGAGAGTCTTTCGATAGTCTGAAGGCAGTCAGACGAAGAGCGTGGAGGCCTTGGAGTACCTTCTTTACGCGTGGCAGGCGTAGCAGGTCCACCCTTAGGGGAAGTGTTCTGGGAACGTCTACTAGCCATCGAAGTACCTCGGTGAGTTATCCTCTCGCGGGCCAGAGGGAAGCAACTAGCGTCAACTTTGTCCCTTCGTGAGAGGCGAACTTCTGCAGTACCTTGTTGACAATCTAGAACGGAGGGAATGCATATAGATCTAGATGTGACCAATCTAGTAGAAAGGCATCTATATGAACTACTGCTGGGTCCGGGATAGGTGAGCAAAGTATTGGGAGCCTCTTGGTCATCAAGGTTGCAAAGAGATCTATGGTTGGCTGGCCCCAGGTGGCCCAAAGTCTCTTGCATACATCCTTTTGGAGGGTCCAATCTGTTGGAATTATTTGTCCCTTCCTACTGAGACAATCTGCTATGACATTCAAGTTGCCTTGGATGAACCTCATTACTAGTGAAAAGTCTAGACCTGTTGAACAGGTGAGGAGGTCTCTTGCGAACTCGTACCATGTCAGAGAGTAGGTCCCTCCTTGCTTGGAGATGTACGTCAAAGCAGGGTGTTGTCCGTGTTCACCTCCACCACTTTGCCTTGAAGGAGAGACCTGAAGCTTTCCCAGGTCAGACGTACTGCCAGTAGCTTCTTGCAGTTGAAATGCATTGTCCTTTGACTCGAGTTCCATAATCCCGAGCATTCCCTACCGCCTAATGTCGCACCCCAGCCTACGTACGATGCGTCCGAGAAGAGAACGTGGTTGGGAGTCTGAACAGTCAGGGGAAGACCCTTTCAAAGGTTGATAAAGTCCTTTCACCAAGTCAGACCAGACTTTATCTTTCCGGAAACCGGGATCGAGACCGCTTCTAGCATCTTGTCCTTTTCCAGTGAAAAGCTAGATGATACAGAAGAGGACGGAGGTGTAGTCTTCCAAGTGACACAAAATGAACCACGGATGACAGTGTCCTAACCAGACTCATCCACAGCCTGACAGGGCAGCGTTCCTTCTTCAGCATCTTCTGGATGGATAGCAGGGCTGGGGGTTGATCGTCTTGTTCAGCAATGTCCTCATCAGAGGGTTCCTTATCCGAAACTGATGAGGAAACGGCAACGGAGTGGGCAACGTCTGACTTGCTGAATCCGGTCGCACTGGTGTATGCGTGACGGAGCCGGACACAATATCATGGTACTGCTGCACAGTCTGTGAACTGTCAACCATGGGGACGCGAGGAAGTACAGCGTCAACCCGAAACTGTCTAGACTGTCTGGGTTGTGCAGTCAACCCCCTACCGGGTTGCTGAGGTAGCCGCACTGCGTCACAACAAGTCACCTCTGCTGGTTGTTGAACGTCTTCCTAGTGACACACTGAACGTCCACAACCACCTCCGAGAGTCGCTTAACGTCAACGTGCGACTGGCAACCCACACTGGGTCGCATCGGTGGAGGAACCACCTCAACTGGCGGACGCGAGTAGGATACCTCAGCGTCAACAGGGCGCACAACCAACCGGTAGGAAGGTTGTTGGCCAGAAGGTTCTTCTCCGTAAAAAATCCTCTATCAAGGACACAAGCTTGGACTGCATGTCTTGCAACAAAGCCCATTAGGGTCTATGGGAGCAGGTGTGGCAACAGACGGGGTTAGCGACTGAAGCGGAACCATTTACCATCCCTGGAAGCCTTGTTATGCTTTAATTAAAGTCCATAGGAGGCTAAGCAGCTTAAGGCTCCTCTCCAAATGACAGAGTCCTCAAAGGAATATCAGTAGGAGGGAGAACAGCACTTTCTCATCTACAGGAACCATGTCCGAGAAAAGCTAGGTTATCTCAGTGAGGTTCTCACTGGTGCATAAGCAGCAGACCAGAAGGCAACGTTATGTAACTGCTTGATAGTCTGTGAACTGTCAAAAACTGAACTGTCAACCACAACAGGGCGTGAGGACATACAGCACTGGTGCATTAGTAGCAGACCAGAAGGCAACGTCATGTAACTGCTTGACAGTCTGGGAGCTGGCAACAACCAAAGCTGTGTGGGGAAGCCTCAACTCCTGACTGACTAGTCTGCTGCGGGCGAGTGGCGGTAACCACAGTGGGTTGCGGAGGCTGACACACCGTGTCAAAACACGGCAGCTTGTGGTAGCTCACGCACGGCAACGGAGTGCTCCGTGTGTCTGTGGGAGTCAGCATGCGTCTGGCAGGGTCGACTGCGCATGGGTGGAGGAGCTCTCACAACAAGAGTGTGGGAGCAGGCAGCCATGCTTGGCGCACAACCGTGGCAGGTTGTAGGCAAACGGGTGCATCGTCAACCTTCTCCGCAGTCGGAGTGTGGGAGCAGGCAACAACCAAAGCGGAGTGGTGGTGCGTGGTGGGAACTGCCGTGGGTTGCGGAAACTAACGCATCGCGTCAAAACACGGCAGCTTGACTCCACCTTCCCACTGCTGATGCGGTAGCTCACGCATGTTAACGGAGGGTGCCGCACGTCGGCTAACGTCAACATGCGTCTGGCAGGGTCGATTGCGCATCGGAGGTGGAGCTCTCCGCAGCCGGAGTGTGGGAGCAGGCAGCCTCAGCGTGAGCTGGGCGCACAACCGTGGCAGGTTGTAGGCTAACGGGAGCAGTGTCAACCTTCTCCGCACGAGACTCCTGCATAACCGCAGCTAACTGAGTCTGCATAGACTGCAGTAAAGACCACTAAGGGTCTACAAAAACGGCAACAGACGGAGCTACTGTCCGTTGTGACTGAGGGTCTAAAACAGCTGGTGCGGCAACAGACGGAGTTACTGCCTGTTGCGGTACCACCTTGCCTCTCTTGGGAGGTGTGCAGTCGTCGGATGACTGCAGCGAGTCCGAACTGACCCAGTGGCTACACCTAGGCCGTTGGACTTGCGCGGAAGGGACCGACTTGCACTTAAAAAGCTGCAAGATGTGGTCCATGGTTTCTTACGAGAAACCTCTTCCGCAGACGAGGAATAAATGGGCTCTCTCGTCTTTGTGTGGGTGGGGCGATCTTGGGTAGATACGCCCGAAACCACGGAGGGAAAAACGTCTGTTCGTTGATCAAGGCCTGTGGAACCCATAAGTCGTTCGACATTACTTCTCCCCTGGGCTTGGGAGCTTGTAAGAGGTCCCGGACTAGGTGAACGACTGGCACGAACAGACGAACCCTCGGACGCAACACTGTAACACTTTGCGCATATCACTTTATCACTTTTGATTTTCTGTTTTGCACTTATTTCACTGAAATCGAAACTTTAACTGATTTCTACCTGAAACACGCAATCCTATCCTTCATTAAAAGGTAGTAATTGCGAAAACAGTCTTACAATGCAACAGAAAAACATAAATAAAGATAAAGAATTCAGTGGCTGGAAAAGAGACTAAACACTAGGTCAAATAAACTACGTTTACAATCTCTCACCGCACAAAGCCTGGGAACAAGAATAAAACCCTAGAAACGTTTTACCTTCTTCCCCTACAGCGACTAGGGAGGAGAGTAAAAAACGAGAACAACGTTACCCGCTTGAACGAAACGTTTATTCTCCTCTCTCTCCCTCCGTCTCTATCTCTCTCTCTCTTCTCTCTTGATTTCGCACCTGAGAGAAGAGCCCAATTATATATCGTTAAAACATGTTATTTGCTAAAGGAAAAAACTGAAAGGTTTTCCAAATAAAAAGTTCCTTTAATTTAGAATTTAAACCATTTAAGCTAAGAAAGAATGAACGAAACGCTAGAATCGGTTTACTCTTACTGCAAAGTGAAACCGTGATACACTCTCTCTCTATCGTAACGATAGAGCGCATGTTGAACGTTCTGAACGTCAACAACTGCGTAGACTAAAAAACTAAACGTTAGTTCATCTTTGAAAACAGTACGAGACTATCAACGAAATTCTTTCATAAAACATTAAAATTAAAAAAGTATTAAATTCTTTAAAGGTTAAATACGATATAACGGGCTCAATGTTAATTAACTTCGGTTCCAAGTTAGGACCGCCTACTATTAGGAAAGGTCGCATATAAACAAACATAAAAATTTATTTTTTATAAGTTTATAATAAATGGAAAGTTAATCGAAGAGGCCTATAAAGGCGGAGAGATATAAAATAAATAGATTTATAACGTGTTAAGCAAAATTACCAAAAACCTAAACACACTTCCGTCTAAGGGAAGGGTCGGCCATTTAAAAGTGAAAGAGAGTCCATACTCTCTTCGTCACAATAATTAAATCTATCCAAAACGAGTTCAAGTTTTGAAATGAAGAAAAAACCCCTGCATAGCGAAAGCTCAAAACTGGAATAGTGTACTTCACCAAATCGTTGTGAAAACAAATCCAGTTAGGGACGGCGTATTTAGTAGGTCTTGCCAGTGGCACGACAGAGAGAAAATTGGTTCTATGTTGACATCGAGTACTTGAGTACCTACTTGACAGATGGCGCTGTTGATGTACACCCCCACCTGTATAGCGATCGCTGGCGTATTCCGCCCGTAGGTTTTTTTTTTGTCGGGCAGCAGAGCTGACAGCTATATGATCATCGGGTAAGTTTAATATTGAAAAATTACATTTCAATAATAGGAACACAAGGGAGCATGGCTTACCTGCAGAGGTTCGAGGTCAGCTGTGCAGAGAACCCAGGATGCTGCTTTCTCCAAGGGAGGAGAGGATGAAGAAAAGAATAATGGCCAGACAGATCTTTTCATTCACGCAGACTAAAACCGGGTAACAATGCCCTCAACCTTCTGCTACTTGTCCATTAAGGAGCCTGAGGTTAGACCAGCTGTTGTGCAGCCACCACAGGGCCGACAGAGAACGTATCGAGCCTCCTGTGTGTCACGTCTTGCAGGTAGTGGGCCGTGAAGGTGGTCTGACACTTCCACACCCCAGCTTGAAGGACCTGCGTCACTGAATAATTCTTCTTGAAGGCCAGGGACGTAGCTATGCCCCTGACATCATGCGCTCTAGAGCGATGTGACGGAGGAGGGTCAGGATTCAAGGCCAGATGTATCACCTTGCCAATCCAAGCCGAGATGGTATTCCTGGTGACCATCCTCTTCGTCATTCCGGTGCTCACGAACAGGGCTCGCACCTGGGGACAAACTGCGGCTGTTCTTTTAAGATACAACCTCAGACTCCTCACTGGGCACAGTAGGAGATGGTCTGGGTCATCTGTTACAGAACGGAAACTCGAAACCTGGAAAGAGTCAAACCTAAGGTCCGGCACTCCCGGATTCTGAGTCTTGGCAACAAACTCAGGGATGAAGCTGAACGTTACCTCCCCCCATCCCCTCGAATGGGCGATGTCGTATGCGAGACCATGTAGCTCACTGACTCACTTGGCCGAGGCCAAAGCTAGCAGGAAAACCGTCTTCCAGGTAAGGTGGCGATCAGAAGCCTGGCGTAATGGTTCGTAGGGAGGTCTCTTCAAAGACCTGAGAACTCGAACCACGTTCCATGGAGGAGGTCTCACTTCCGACTGAGGGCAGGTAAGTTCATAACTCCGTATGAGAAGGGAAAGTTCCAGCGAGGATGAAATGTCCATTCCTTTGAGCCTGAAGGCAAGACATAGGACTGAGCGATAGCCTTTCACTGCCGAGACTAAAAGGCGCATTTTTTCCCGCAAATACACGAGGAACTCCGCTATTACTGGAATAGTGGCATCGAGGGGAGAGATACCCCTTCCACGACACCAACCACAGAAGACTCGCCACTTCGCCTGGTAGACCCCTGCGGAGGACTTACGCAGGGGACCAGACATCCTGTCCGCAACTTGTTGCGAAAATCCTCTGTCTGTGAGGAGATGCTGGATAGTCTCCAGGCGTGAAGTCGAAGCGAAGCTAAGGCTTTGTGGTAGATGTTGGCGTGTGGTTGTTTGAGTAGCTCGTGACGTGGAGGGAGTTCTCTCGGAACCCCCGTGAGGAGTTGCAGAAGGTCCGGGAACCATTCTGCGTGATGCCATAGCGGAGCTATCAGGGTCATTGAAAGATTGACCGATATTCTGGTCTTGTTGAGCACCCTCCTCATCAGACAGAACGGGGGAAATGCTTACACATCGACGTTGTCCCACCGTTGTTGGAAGGCATCCTGCCAGAGAGCCTTGGGGTCCGGGACCGGGGAGCAGTACAGCGGGAGCTTGAAATTCAGCGCTGTAGCAAACAGGTCCACCGACGGGGAACCCCAAAAAGTCAGGACTTTGTTGGCTACTTGAGGATCCAAAGACCACTCGGTACTCACTATCTGCGTCGCTCTGCTCAGACTGTCGGCGAGCACATTCCTTTTGCCTGGAATGAAGCGAGCTGCTAGAGAGATCAAGTGGACTTCGGACCATCTCAGGATCTCTACTGCAAGATGGGATAGCTGTTCCGAAAAGGTACCTCCCTGTTTGTTGATATAAGCCACCACCGTGGTGTTGTCGCTCATCACCACTACAGAGTGGCCCGCCAGGACTTAGTGGAACTTCTGAAGTGCCAGGAACACGGCCTTCATTTCTAGCAGGTTTATGTGAAGGTACTTTTCTGATTCTGACCACAGGCCTGAGGTCTTGTGGTTCAGAACGTGGGGCCCCCACCCTTTCTTTGATGCGTCCAAGAACAACATCAAATCCTGGGGGAAGGACGAGAAGGTCCACTCCCTTTCGTAGGTTCTCGTCCGCCACCCACCACTGGAGCTCCGTATGTTCCCCAGGACCCATAGGGATAAGAGTGTCCAGGGAATTGTGACCTTGATTCCACCGGGACTTGAGTCGCCACTGGAGGGATCTCATTCTGAGGCGACCGTTGGGAACGAGTCGGGCCAGGGAGGAGAGGTAGCCGAGGAGACGTAGCCACGATTGGGCTGGGAGTTCTTCTCGATTGAGGAAGGGTCTTGCAACCTTCCTCAGCCTTGCTATCCTGTCGTCTGATGGGAAGGCTTTGTGGATATTGGTGTCTATGATCATGATCATGCCTAGATATACCAGTTTCTAAGAGGGCTGCAGAGAGGACTTCTCGAGATTTACCATGATCCCTAGATCCTGGCAAATTTCGAGGAGCTTGTCTCGCTGGCGAAGAAGGGTTGCCTCCGAGTCCGCTAGGATCAGCCAGTTGTCCAGATAACGGAGGAGACGGATGCCGATCCTGTGAGCCCACGAAGAGATGAGGGTGAACACACTGGTGAACATCTGAGGGGCTGTGGAGAGACTGAAACACAGCACCTTGAACTGGTAGATCTTGTTGTCTAGGCAAAATCTTAGGTACTTCCTTGAGGATGGATTGACTGGGATCTGGAAGTACGCGTCCTTCAGGTCCAGTGTACACATAAAGTCTTGTGGTCTCACTGCGAGTCTGACCGTGTCTGCCGTCTCCATACTGAACGGAGTCTGCTTGACAAACCCGTTCAGGGTTGAGAGGTCGATGACTGGTCTCCAGCCTCCAGACGCCTTTCTCACAAGAAAGAGTCGACTGTAGAAGCCTGGGGACCCGTCTACAACCTCCTGGAGAACGTCCTTCTTCAACATGGTCTGGACTTCTGCCCAAAGGGCTTGCCCTCTTGCCGATCCCATGGCAAGAGAGCTCAACGACACTGGATTTGCTGTCAGGGGAGGTAGAGAGGCTGTGAACGGGACGCGATAACCCAGAGCGATCACGGAAATCGTCCAGGCATCTTCCCCGAGTTGCTGCCACCTTGTCACGCAACTTTGTAGGCATCCCCCCACTGGTGGACATGCAGGGTGACTGCCAACCCTAGCGTTTACGGCCTCGGCTGTTACCTCTAGGGTTCTTGCCTCCCCTGGAGGACTTCTTGCTTCTTCTGCTCTTGGCAGGAGAGGGCTGAGACACCTTCGGCTTCGCTGCAGTGGTCTTCTTCGTGTCCTTAGCTGGACGGGGCTGTTAAGCCACTGGAGGTTTGTAGGGCCTCAATGTCAGGGCCCTATGGATGAGGGAATCCTGGTTGGACTTCCTCCACCTCTCAGCAGTAAGCTTCACGTCCTTAGGCTCAAACAAACTCTTACCGAATACGGAAGAGTGTCTGAGCCTGCTAACCTCCGAACTGGGAACCTTCTGGTGGAACCTCTCAGCCACAGCGTCCCGACGTTTGAGAATCGTATTGGCCCACAATCAAGAGACTTGGTGGGCCAGAAACTCAATGGGCCGTGTGCCTGAGAGTAAGAAAGTCTCCAGTGCCTTCCTGGTGCTTTCTTTGGAGAGGTCCTCAGACTGCACCAGGATGCCCAGAGACCCCTGCCAGATATCAAGCCACGAAGTTGCCTGCATAGCACACTTAGCAACCTTCTCCTGGCTTAGGATCTCAGTGGCCGAGAAGGACACGTGCCGGTTAGAGAGTCTCTCAAAAGGGACTCCCCCGGTGAGTTCTCCCACAGAGTGATGCATCGGAAGACTCAAACAAGACTCCTCAAGGATCTCAAAGTACCTCCTCTGATGGACTCGAGGAGGAGGGAGGAGCTTGTTACCGGCGCTGGATCTGCTGGAGGAGGCAAGCTCAGAGAGCTGGCCCTCGACCTTGTCCCTGGCACTCTCCATCCCCTGAGACCAGGGCAAGGCTGCACTGGCCCTAGAGGGTTTCTGGGTGCCATAGACGCGGTCCAGGACCGTGTCCTTACCTTCACGAGGAGGAAACTCAGGGTCTGGGATTCCGTTGAGGTTCCTCATGAGGGTCAGGACTTGCCAGAATGCGTGTTCTGACTCTTGGTGCTCTCCTCCTGAAGGACTGGCAGCGAAGTCTCCCGTCCCCAGTGGCTCTTCCTCGGGAGACACGTGGACATCCTCGGAAGGTCTAGATGGCTCCTGCCTGATCCTTGCTGACAATTTAAGAATCGTCTCAGAGTCCTTCGGTTCCCTCCTGGGCGGGATACAGGACTCGAGTAACGAAGGGTGCAGGCTGCTTTCCACATCTGGACGAGATGACTTCTCAGGGAGAGGCGGAGCTTCCCCCATTGGTGCGATGGGGGAATGGTCCGGCTCGTCCAACTCTCCTGAGGATGGGTAGTCTTCATCCGCAGGGGAGGGAGAGAAAGTCTGGGAGGGGGGGGGGAAGAAGCCTTGCGCAAGGATCTGCGAGGACACAAATAGGCCTTGGAGGTGTTTCGACGGGAGAGACTCCTCTCTTCCTCTTCAGGCGGGAAGAAGTTGCCACTGATTTGAGACCCATTTCAGAGAGAGCGGGCTTCATTGCCTGCACAGGAGCTCTGACTAGGGTACCGAACCAGGGCTGCCGGCTGACAGTTGCCCTGTCAGACACTCCCTCTGGAGGGAAGGGGATTGTTCGATCCCTTGGAGGAGTCGACAAATGCGGGTTCGCCTGTGAAGCTGAAAAGGAAGAGTCCTTAAACCTGTCCGGGAAGCGCCCCTCCTCCGACGAGCGCGCTGGTCTGCGCTTGCGGGGAGGGGAACGAGACGAAGACCTGTCCACCTGGCGACGCTCGCGCTGGAGGGCGCGTGATCGACCCTGGCCAGAGTCGCGCGCGAAAGGATCGCGTGACACATCGGTGTGGGCGAGAGCGGGCGCGAGGGTGCGGCAGCGCGTAGGCGAGGTCACAGGACCGTGGGAGCGATGGCGAGCTGGCGATGGAACGGGCGCGCGGGCGCGCAGGAGCTGGAGCGGGCGCACGTAGGAGATGGCGAGGGCGTGTGGCGCGCAGGAGCCGGAACGGGAGGCGACCGGATACGAGGACGAGCAGCATCCTGATGCGGCCCTGGAGGGCGCGAGAGAACAGGGGCGCCTTAGCGCGTATCCGGGAGAACCGGGCGAGGGAGCGTGAGCGCCGTTTCAGGATAGCGCGAGGAAGGGATGGCGCGTAGGTTGGCGCTGGTCCGACAGGACAGGCATACTCGCCTGTGGGCGCGCTGGGCGCGCAGGCGATCGTGGGCGCACATCAGGATGTGGACGCACTGGTGTGCGCTGCTGCGGTGGGCGAGCAGGATGCGCGGTTTGATGAGGGCGCACAGGTGTGCGCTGGAGGGGTGCATGAGGTGCCATGATGACAGGAACGGGGCGCGCAACCGGAGCATCGCGCGCGGCTGGAACGCGTGCAGGATCGCGCAGTATGGAAGGAGAGCCTTGGGGTGCCAGTGAGCGCCCGTGCACTAGTTTAGGAGCCTCCTGGGCGGCGCGCTAAGATGTGGAAGCGCTGGAACTGGAACCGCGCGTGGGCGCGCTTCGCGCGTGGGCGCGCTTCGCGCGTAACTCCAGACGGGGGCTGCGAATCCAGAGGAACCTGTGAGCGCCTGTGCGCTAGCGAAGGAACCTCTTGGACTGCGCACGACGAGGCAGGAACCGGGGAACGCTGGGGCACAGGTGGGCGCTGGAGCACTGTCACAGGAATTGCTGCAGGGCGCCGGGGCACAGAAGGATGTGGGCGCGCAGGGAAACCCTGGCGTGTAGCAGGAACAGGGGCGCGCACTCGCATAGGTGAACGC
The DNA here is from genome assembly GCF_036898095.1 of Palaemon carinicauda. NCBI lineage: Eukaryota > Metazoa > Arthropoda > Malacostraca > Decapoda > Palaemonidae > Palaemon > Palaemon carinicauda. Next base: position 12,016,308 of record NC_090742.1, read on the forward strand.
TGTGGCGCTAAGACAGGAACAGCGGCAGCAGCAGGAGGGCGCGCAGGAAGAACCTGGCGCTTGAGGGCAAGAGGCGCGGTTTTGCGCTCAAGACCCTTCAGCCCCGAAGAGCCCGGTGCCTGCACAGTGGCAGGATCAGGTGGCACGCCACGCGCATCTGGAACATCAGAGGGTGATGGCAAGTCAGCAGGTCTGGAGGAAGACTGGTCACTGTGTCCCGAAGGACGGCCATCATCCGAAGGGGATCGCGAACGATCCCCGGAGAGGTCTAAGGTGGTAGCTGGCAGGATCGGCGAACGGCGAGTCGTCTCCTCCGCAGAGGACTGTGGCGACGACGAACCGAAGAGGCGCCTCCTAACTCCCTTGTGAGGGGAAGGAAGGCCTCTACGCCCACAAGGGGCCGTGGGATCAGCAGGCTGACCATTAAGGGGTCTCCGAAGAGGAGTCTCTGTAAGTGAACTCCCCCGAGGGGGAGAATCACCGGCAGGAGAGACCGTGGGACTTAGATCCTCCCTCGAAAGGTGTTCGGAGGGGAATCTAAGCTGTCAGCTACCTCAGCAACAAGAACGGTGGTTTGACTTGACCCACGAGATGTCTCCATCACAACAACGTCAACCGCAGACAGAGGATCTATCCCTGCTGTAGTTGGCGATTGTTTAACAAAAAACAGAATTATAACAATTATAATTATGTAACTGAATTTTGAATGTTCACAAATAGTAAGAACCACTGAACCCCAAAGGGAAGTGTTCCCCAGAAGCTGAAAAAGTTAAAAATACAATTAGATTTCATAAAAATAATTGAGGCAAATAAAAACAGAAAAGCAACTCAGCACGCAACGGGAAAGAAGTTTCCTTAGTAGTACATAGTAGTAGTAAAGGGTGAACGACCTCGAGTAGAGAAAGAGAACGTAGTCAAACTAAACTCCCACATTCCCTTCGCAGAGAATCCAAGTTCCCCATAGGAAAGGAGGAACAGCAAAGATAAAAAATGAATGAAGAAAGTCCAGCGATGACGATTCCCCACGGCGGACGAATTATCGGAAAGCCGAAGGAAACGACCGAAGGACCAAGGGGGAGAGGCCGCGCCCCATGACGAGAAACCGTGGTGGCCTAGCACTACCGGTGTCATTGTCGTACACTACAACACAGCACAAACACTGAAAAGAAAACTTACTACATTTCTATACACAAAAATATATACATAACATAAAGAATGTTTATATATATATATATATTACAAGTATAAGAAAAAGTAAGTAAAAAGACAAAAAGCATCAATGGCTGTCAAAAACCGAGAGTGAGAGCGGACACGTCCGCTCACCGCCTGAGCCAAAAGTAAAGTAAGCTCATCACACAGGTGTGTGTGTGTGTGTGGGGGGGGGGGGGGGGGGGTTAGCAAGCTACCCCTCCCTAACCCCCACTAACTAGCGATGGGGGTAGTAAACACTCGTTAAAATTCTAATGGCTCGTCATTTCGGCTACGCGAAAGTAATAACCCATATTAAATAGCGTGGTTTGTATTTCAGTTACGGAACAAACCCCTATTAAATAGCGTGGATTGTATTTCAGTTATGGAACAAAAGGCTTGTATTTGTGCAGAAACCTTTTTTTGGCTAAACTACCTTGCGCTGAATCATATCTCATACATAAAGAACAAAGGTTTATATTTGTGAAGTTATAAAGGAATTTTAGCTACCATAACCATACCAACATAACCTATCCTACAATTCCAGGTTTTTTTCTTTACTTACCAAGGGATTACAACTGCCTTGAATAGGCCTTCCAATCCCCTAACTGTTTCACATACATACCTTTAATCAAAACGTTTCCCAATGTATCAAATTCAAATTGTTCCTTACCTAGGTCTAGGATGTTGAAGATCAAGATCTCTCTGTAGTTAGGGGACTATTCATTGGAGTCCACTTTTTACTGTTGGGTGACGGTACAACATAGCTGCTTTTAGCAAGTTGTGGAGTTGTTCGTACCACTTGTTCTGACGAATTAATAAATTTATATAATTATAACATTCAAGTTGTGGGTAAGAAAGGTAGGCTATGGGTAAGCAAGGTAAGCTGTGGGTAGGAAAGGTAAGCTGTGTCTAGGAAAGGTACGCTACGTGTAGAAAGGTAAACTATGAGTATTAAAGGTAATGTTATGGTTTTTAAGGTCAGGTAAAGTATGGGTAGGAAAAGAATGGGTAGGCAAAGTATCGGTAAGTAAGGTAAGGGTAGGTAAGGTAAGGTTTAGTAAGATAAGTGCAAGTGAGGTACAGGCATGTAATGTGAGGTTAGGTAAGCTAAAGGGAAGTAAGGTGAGGTTAGGTAAGAATATGTAATATGAGATTAGGTAATGGTATGTAATATGAGGTTAGGTAAGGGAAGGGTAGGTAAAATGAGGCTAGGTTAGGTAAGCTTAGGTAAAATGATGGTAGGCACAGTAAGGTAAGAGTAGATATGTTAAGAGTAGGTAAGACAAGGATAACTTA
>NC_090742.1:12023794-12033794 GCF_036898095.1 Palaemon carinicauda
TTCACTCGTCCTTCTTTTGTTTATCACATAAATATTTCTAAGGAAATGCAAAAGAAAGCCAGCCTCAACTATCTCAATGTCAAGGATTGAGCCTCTCAAAGGCAAGAAGCCTGTGTCGTTGACCCTAATGGATGTGACGCCAAATAAGTCAGAATCAAGTAAGATGAAATACTAAATAACATACATGAACACTCAAGCCCATAATTGTGAAAGTGATACTACTCTTATACCATAAGGATTATTGGAGCTCTTTACACTAGGCCTATAAGCAACCAAAAGGCCTGTCACATGAAAGGGGCCTACATTTTTATGTTGGAGCTTGTAGTTAAGGCCCTTTCTGACTTTAACTTTGAGATAAACTTTATCACCAACTGAATGAAAAGTTATCATAGCTAGTTTATCCATATTAGGCTTAAATATTACATTCATGTTGTATTGTTATGCTCAAAGTCTAGCAGCAAGTCAGAAACAGTGCAGGAAAAGAGATGTATAAAGTGTTTCAAAAGGTGTTCTGACCTGCTTATCATACAAAGCATCTTGAGGAGATATCTTAATTGATTGAAGGTTTGATCAATATTTTATATATATATATATATATATATATATATATATATATATATATATATATATACATACATATCTATATATATATATATATATATATATATATATATATATATATATATATATATATATGTATATATACACACATATATATATATATATATATATATATATATATATATATATATATATATGTATAGATATGTATGTATATATATATATATATATATATATATATATATATATATATATATATATATATATATATATATATATATAAAATATTGATCAAACCTATATGTGTGTGTGTGTGTGTGTGTGTGTATTACTCAAGTGCCACATCAGCCACCATAAGATGGTTGTTTCATTGAATTATTACATTCAAGGAATTGCTCACGACTTACATTCTAATTATTGAAATAGTCATCATAACGTCTATGAAGTTGAAAAATGTTAAGAGCGCTTTTTATCTACTTCTACATTTTGAAAATAAATGTGTTAAGTATTTTAAGTATTTAATGATGATTATGCTATTAAATGCTAATTTTTATCTACTTTTGCACTTAAAAAATAAAGGTTTAAATATCTTTAGACTATATTTTAATCCTATTTTCATTTTAATATATGTAAGTCTTCATATCAGTCAGACTATAAACCATCATTGTTAGGAGCAAAATAATATTATCCCATATATCTCTTCTGATTTGTCACTCTTCAAATATGTCACTATTTTGATAACTATTTTTGTCAGTCTTTTGTTATGTCACTCTTTTGAAAGGATCCCATGTATATATATATATATATATATATATATATATATATATATATATATATATATATATATATATATATATATATATATATATATATACCCATATATGCGTATATGTATATATATACATATATATATATATATATATATATATATATATATATATATATATATATATATATATGCATATATATATACATATATATGTATATATATATATATATATATATATATATATATATATATATAAATGTATATATATACATATATATATATATATATATATATATATATATATATATATATATATTCATATATATACATATGTATATATATACACATATATGTATAGGTATATATATCTATATATATACATATATATATATATATATATATATATATATATATATATATATATATATATATATATATATATATATTACTGGAAGTCTCCATTTGACGCAGTCGCACGATGAAATTATCAATATCGGGTTTTTTTTTTATTCCAAATTGTCGAGCCATTAAAGAAAAACATGTGTTTGTTCAAATAGCTACTTTTTAACAAAACAGATACATTTATTTTTAGCTCGATTCCAGTTGTTTACCATTATCACTAATGTACAACAATAAATGTTCTCAGAAATATATAATTGCTGCAATGTCAACAACATTTACTCTGGGATTCAATAATTAACAGTTGTTCGTAATTATCTATAATTGATAAACACAACTATAATCTAGTAACATGCCATTAACAATATTATAAAAAAGGTGAGGAAACGTACTGTAATTACACGACGGATATATATATATATATATATATATATATATATATATATATATATATATATATATATATATATATATATATATATATATATATATATATATATAGTCAGACACCAGAATTCCTGACACACCTTGCTCTGAGAAGATGCACCCTGTCACAGCATTACTGCATGGCGAGTTTCTGAATTTAGCCTCACCAACAACGTCTACTATCTCTCCCTACATCATCTATTTGGTTACTCCCTACGAAGTAAGAGTGTGACCTGGTGCATTTCCCCTGATTGATATGTACCAGGAATGCCTGTGTCCAACTGCACATATTCGATTGATATCTTACTGATAGAATAACGCAGTTTTGGAGGTACGGGAGGAAGGACTGCTGCAAACAAGTATTCGCGTAAGAAATAATAATCTAATTTAACAAATAAAGGAACATATGTATGCAGCTTATGCATCTATGGCAGAACGAGATGCCATCATTTCAAAGATAAAAGTAAGTGCTATCTAAACTGCTAAAGAGACTGTACGAGTGATTAACCAGGAGCTGGGAAATTTGTCTGCAACTTGCCAAGTGGTTAACCATATCTACAATAGGACACTGAAGAAAATGGATCGAAAGACAAGAAAAGACATTTTTGATTACCCAGGAAATCTACCAGAATTAAGATCATGCTATTTCCGATAGTTCTAAACTCTAAAGCATATTTAAGGCTTAAAGGATGCTCTTTAATGGCAGAGGCAAAGGACAGTAACATTGCCCTAGAAAGCAGGACAGTGCCCTAGATCAGTGGTTCCCAACCTTTTAAACATGGCGACCCATTTTAGAACAAGCAGTCTGGAAGCGACCCCAATCCTTAAAATATCTTATATACAAATTCATTTTTTTTCACAATAAACTGCCTTATATTGCGATTATTGAATTATAGATTATCTATTCGTGAAGTAACCATACATTCCGTAATTTCATGATTAGTTTCAAATTTATTCATAAAAAATTCTAAAGCTGCTACAAAAATTAATTAATTGTAAATCAATTCAAAATTATTAACACAAATTTCCAACGTTATGCAAAGCGTGTTTATGAACTGACCTTAATGAGAAGGCTGGTATTGCAGTTTTTTAGCTAGCAATTCTATCCTGGGCTCCGTTGTCATCTTCCACATTTAATTGATTTCGGCATTTGTTTTTAAGGATGAGAAGTTGGGAGGATGCTGCTTCAAATAAGTAAGTTGTTGGGAACGGCAATAAATTCTTTATTGCGATTTTTGATAATACTGGGAATTTTTGGAAATTTTTGCCCAAAATTCTTGCAGTTGCAGTTCACCAAACCATGATTTAGCTTCAAATTTGTTTTATCAGTCGATGAACTCTTCTTCTGCTGCTTCAGGGACCTCAGATACACTGGCATTGAAAGGGTTGATTGTAAGGGAGAAAGATTTGTAACATTCATCATGAAAATAACTTCTTATTTGAACAGTGAGATTTTCCAAATGCTCCTGTATCAAGCCATATAAGTCATCGATTTCATTTGCCGCGTCTTCAAAAAATTAGGCAAGTGTCGGGAACATGTATAATTCCTTTTGGTTAATTTCGGTGATCCAGAGTTCCAATTTCATTTTAAAAGAAAATATCTTTTCAGACAAAGATATTATCGTACTTTCCTTACCCTGTAATCCTGTATGAATATTATTAAAAATCCCAGAAATGTCGACCAGGTATGCCAATTTTCATATCGTAAATTCATCCGTAAACAATGATTCATATTCACTTGCATTTTGAGAAGCAAGAAATATTTGCAGCTCTCCTCTCAAGTAAAAAAATCTTTTCAGCGCCTTTCCTTTCGAGAGCCACCTTACCTCTGTATGAAACAGTAGTGCTTCGTGTGTTGAACCCATATCGCCACATAAAACGTCTAAGAGCCGCGTTGTAAGTGGCCTTGATTTAACGACATTTACTACTTTAATCACTCGGTTGAGCACTTCCTTGAATGATTCTGGTAACGTCTTGGTAGTTAATACTTGTCGATGAACCATGCAATGAGTCTCAATTACTTCTGGAGTCACTTTTTAACTTACGATTGAAGCCAGACTTACAGCCGAGCATCGTAGGTGCCCCGTCAATACAAAACTCCGCACAATTTCTCCCATTCGATCGAACGTATTTTGAAGAAATCATCAATTAAGTAAAAAATATCAGCAGCAGTAGTTGAAGTTTGCATAGGCTTACAAAACAAGAAATCTTTAATTTTTTTCATTTTTATAATACTGACCATACACAAGAAGCTGTGAAAAGTTTCACATCAGTAGTTTCATCAAGCTATTACATTAAGTTTCATAGTACGATGCAAACATGGATTGATAAAGGGAATATTTTCTCCTGAATCATGATAGTATGATCCTAAGAACCACTCTAGGTACTCAAAGATAGGTATTATAATGAGTTTTAGGTGTCCGTGACGTCAAAGAACTGAGCGAGCAAAAGATTGTTGGAGTCTAACCGACACGTGAGCCAACCTATTCAGTTATTTAACCATTGATGTAATGCTCTTGCAGGAACAATTTAGTTCAGAAAGTAATGAATTCAAAATGTTTCAACATTCAGAAAATATAGATGTTTTGATATGGTACCTATTGTGCAAACATGCAGCATATTCTATAACAGATTTTAGTCGTCTGATATACCAATAACTGTTGCTGATGTGTTAAGAATTTATAATTGTCTTAATATGTTTTTTTTTCACCTTGTTTTACATAACATTCCCATTCAGCTCAAAGTCGATTGGCGACCCCAGGGCATTGGTGTAGCGACCCCATTTGGGGTCACGACCCACAGGTTGGGAACCACTGCCCTAGATACTGAGCATGAATCATATGACAACGCCAAAGCCCTCTCTCCACCCAAGCTAGGACCAGGGAGGGCCAGGTAATGGCTGCTGATGACTCAGCAGGTAGACGTATCGGCTCCCCCAAACACCCCATCCTTAGCCCATAAGGATAGCAAGGTTGCAGATACCAAAGAAACTAATAAGTTTGAGCGAGACTCGAACCACCGTCTGGCGATCACAAGGTAGAGACGTTACCAATAAGGCCACAACTCTTTGAATGCTTCGAGGATAATTATATCGGTAGAAAATTACGCTGAGGAACTAGTTGATTTCCAGTTCTCTTTCCAGTTGGAATATGGAATTCATATGAAAGATCTTGAAACAATGAGGACAGAACCAGCAAATCATCCGGAAGCTGCACACAGGAAATTGCAATGCGAACTTGGAGTGGAGCATCCAGTTATTTGGAAATGTATTGAGAGTTTGTGGAAAGTTTAAGGAGGAAGGGACATTTACTCTGAACATCCTGTTGCTAGGAGGGATAATCCGTTGAAATTTATTTTAATGTTAATATTCTTCTTAAACTTCTCTTGTAGTTTTACCTTATTTCCTTTCCTTACTTAGCTATATTCCCTGCTCTTCCAACAAGGGTTGTAGCTTGGCTACTACTACTACTACTACTACTACTACTACTACTACTACTACTACTACTAATAATAATAATAATAATAATAATAATAATAATAATGACAATTCAAGGAAGCAGGTGCTCCTTACTGGGCTATTTTCCTTGTTAGAGCCCTTGAGCCTATAGCATCCTGCTTTTCCAACTAGGGTTGTAGCTTAGCTAGTAATAATAATAATAATAATAATAATAATAATAATAATAATAATAATAATAATGATAATAATAATCAAGAGAAATTCAGGGAAGCAGGTGCTCGAATAAAACACTTGTAAAACAATTCAATGAGAGAGATTATATTGAATAGTTGAGAAAAAATTGCTCATAATTTCGAGTAAACTATATCTTTTATTTTTTGTAATCAACATTTTTATTATATTCTATTTTCAAAATTATTCCTAAATTATATTAAATACTTATGACGAATTGCCAAAATTATTATTAATAGCATACAATTTTTTGGTAATATATATTTTTTCTATGTTTTGTTTTTAATACTGTTTCTAAGAAGAATAAAAAAATTTGGTTTAGTGTAAACATAATCCTTTTTCTTAAATAAATATATATGAAAACTAATCTTACCTTAATTATTACATTGCATATTAATAATAATTTTGATAATTGAAAATAATCTTAATGATGATAATTTTCTTAATTTTAGTAATAATAATAATTTTAGTAATTTTGATATTGATATTAATTCAAATGATTTTAATAATGATAATGATAAAAAATAATAACCTTCATAATTTTAATAATAATAATAATGTTGATAATTTTAATAACAATTGTAATGATTTCAATAATATAAATAATAATTTTGATAATTTTAATGATAATAATGTTAATGATTTTAATAATAATTTTAATAATTCTTATAATAATTCTAATGATTTTAATAATAATTTTAATAAAGATAATTTTAATAAAGATAATTTTAATAATTTTAATAATAAAAATAATAATTTTGATAATTTTGATAACAATAATAATTTTAACAATTTTAATAATAATGATAATAATTTTAATAATTCTAATAATAATGATAATTCTAATAATCCTAATGAATGTTTTGTGATAGCAGAGGCTGTCTCAATTCCTATGTCAAATGTTCTTTGTGTATCGAGAAGGAAAAAGTAACGGTTTTTAATAATGCATATTATTTCAATTACCTGGTAATAAAATGACCAATTAAAACGCTTATTAAGCAGCAGAATATCGTGCACTAATCGTAAAAACAACATAAATGTATTATAATATAATTCGATAAAAGATAAGACAACCACATTGGAAAACAACATTAATATATTATAATAACATTCGATAATAGATAAGACATTCACATTGGAATAGAAAATAAAGAGATAATAATCAAACAATTACTTAGAAGTAAAAATTACAGATAATAAACTAATTTTATTTCTAATTATACGCATTTATTTAATTACTTAGTAATTATGTGAGATGTGCAAAAATAATTCTGCGTCCTAATGGATCTACTGCAGAACAGGCTGCATATGCATGTGTTTAATTATTCACATCTGTCGACGTGTCTATCTATCTATTGATCTATACAATATATGTATATATATGTATATATATATATATATATATATATATATATATATATATATATATATATATATAAATAATGTATATTTATATATATACATATATATATTTATACATATACATATTATATATATATATATATATATATTTTTTTTTTTAATATATATATATATATATATATATACACACACACACACACACACACACACACACACACACACATATATATATATATATATATATATATATATATATATATATATATATATGGCCTATATGTATGATTATATATAGATATACATATATATATGTACATATAGATATATTTACATACATATATTCATATACAGTATATATATATGCATATACATATATATATGCGTGTATATACATACATAAATATTAATATATATATATATATATATATATACATATATATATATATATATATATATACATATATATATATCATACATATATATATCTATATATGTAAATATAAATAGATATATATAGATATATATATATATATATATATATATATATATATATATATATATGTAAAAATGAATATATATATATGTATATATACATACATATATATATATATATATATATATATATATATATATATATATATATATATGTATATATACATACATATATATATATATATATATATATATATATATATATATATATATATATATATATATATATATATATATATATATATATATATATATATATATATATAACTAGTAACATTTTCGCTTCTGGCAAGCTTAAGTTTAAGGATGAAGAGGACAGCAAGAAGACTTCGGATCATCTTATATATTTATTCAACACCAACGTTTCGGGAATCCATTCCCATCATCAGGGCTACATAAAACATGAAATTATGTTTACATTAGAAATTAATCATACATTTTTGCTTAAAATTGCTTTGGTATAAAAAATATCAAAAAACGGTTAAAAGAATCAAAATACAGGAACCTAGACGGTATATAAAAACATGTGGCTAACAGAGGTCCTTTACAATTATGATGATAAAAACACTTGTGATCAAAATGGAATAAAAAATATACATATATGTAAATGAATGGTCGAACTTACTGTCAAGAGATGTGGCTGAAAACTATAGGAATATTTGAGAAAATTCTTGAAGAAAATGCTTTAACTACGAGCAAAAAATAGATCAACAAGGGATGATAGGTAATGGTGGTTAGGCAATATGTAATGGTGTGGAGGTGGTTTGATTATTTAAGGAAGGGGACAGTTTCTTTATATAGAGAGATTCTAAGAGAAGGAGCGAAAGGCAATCGGATGTTTTGGAAAGAATTTCGAAATGGTTGTATTGTATATGAGTTTTACATGAGTTTGAATGATTTCTTATAGAGGAAAATTCTTGGGATTTTAATACGGAACCAGTGCGATGACTGACACCCCTATGGGAATCGATGCGGACCTTCAGTAATCGTCGGGTAGACCCGATATAGTTTCCAAAATTACATTTTGGACAAGTATACTTGTAAACAACGAAGGACCGCATCAACTCTGGGAGGGTGTCTTTCAACCTGAAAAGTTTGCCAATATTTAAAGGGTTTTTTAATATAAACTTAAAATTCACATATGGGTACAGAGTGCTGAGGGCTGTGGTGAGCTCGTTTCTGAAAAGAGCATTTTTAACATAAGGCAATGATACATACATTAGTTTTTTTGGGAACTTCAGGACATTTATATTTAGGCTGAAAAATACCATTAAGAAATTTATTAACAATTTTGTCATAGAGGTGTGAAGGATAACAATTGTATGTAAAATATGTTTTTTAAAATGAAATTTCTTTATGAAAATTATGCCAGTCCGAACATAAGGAATATGCTCTAAATAAAAGGGTTTGAATAGAGTTAATCTTGAATGATTTCGAACAACTGCTAAAAAAATTAAGACCCAAACCAGTTATGTCTCTTTTCTAAAAATACCTGTAAGAAATCCTCTATTTGAACGTGAAATGTTTATGTCAAGGAATGGCAACTGGTTATCTTTTTCTATTTCCATGGTAAACTTAATGTTTGGGTGAATTCTATTTACATATTCTAAAAACTTGTCAGCATGGGATTTTTCTCTAAATAGCAAAAAAGTGTCGTCCACGTATCTCTTATAGAAACTAGGACCAAATGCTTCCGGACATTGTCCAAGGTATATTTCCTCCAAGTGGCACATGAATATATTGGCAAATGTAGGACCCAAGGGCGACCCCATTGCCATTCCATCAACCTGTTTGAATAATTTGGTATTAAAAACAAAATGAATATCTATTACTGAAAGTTCAAGGAGTTTTCTGAAGCTGTTTGAATCAAAGCCGTTGAATAAGGTATTTTCGGTAGGAAAAAGCTTGTTGAGTATAATTTCTATTGTTTCATGAAGGGGCACGTTAGTAAACAAAGATTCTACATCCAAGCTAACCATAATTGAGTTACTATCTTGTTCAAGTATTTCGGGAATGAACTTGGCGGAGTTTTGAAGAGTAAATTGATTATTGGTTAAATGACTAAGGAGAGGAACTAGGAATTTGGCTAAGTGATAATTTGGCGAGTTATAAGCTGCTAAAATAGTCCTGAGGGGTACATTAGTCTTATGGACCTTAGGAAGTCCATACGGAACACTAAAAGAAGATCCTGAACTATATAATGATTGATAAGACTGTTCGGACAACATACATACCTTTATCTTTGAGTAGTTTTAATGTGCGGTTTATTTTATCTTCAACTTTAAAAATTAGGCTATATTGGA
>NC_090742.1:12041294-12063794 GCF_036898095.1 Palaemon carinicauda
TCTCGTATACCACACACATCTGCTACTAGATTTCGAGATCGGATAGTGAAATATAATTTTTATTCCTCGCTAAGCTAAAGATATTTAAAGATATCATGAATTGCTACAATATTATGCTAGTATTGCATTACTTGTTTTTTAATATTATTTATTATTTACTTGGAATCAAAACGTTTCCTGTAGCTTATCGGAACTTGATCTGTGTTCGAAGGATCTGCATATTGAACGTTCATTGGCAAGGCTTACATTAAGGTCCATTAAATATACTCGTATTTCAAGGACCTTGGCTTACACGTTGAACCTCACTTTCGTAAACTACTGTACGTAGGATCTGTTTATGCCTGTAACTGTGAATGCATACTTAATCAACGTTATCTGTATCTCTTTATCTTTATAGGTATCTTAAAAGTGTCACAAAGGCCTGTTGACATTAATGCGTTTATTAATAAATAATGTAAAAGAAATATATTCGTTACTAATAATAATATGATTAAGGATTCATGACGTCAAATATCTTTTTTCTACTCTTCAAAGGTTATTTTCTCCATTAAAATGGCGATGGGTTATCTATGATAAAGTAAATCAAGTTATTCCAAGAGATCATTTTTTATCAATACTTCAAGATGAAAGATGGGTTACCGGGTATATGTATTGTATATATATATATATATATATATGTATGTGTATATATATGTATGTATAATATATATATATATATATATATACATATATATATATATATATATATATATGTTATATATATATATATTATATATTCATATTTATGTTTACAGTATATATATATATATATATATATACAATATTTATGTATGTATATGTATGTAAATATATTTATATATAATATATATATCATATATATATGTATATATTATATATATATATATATGTGTGTGTGTGTGTGTGTGTGTGTGTGTTCTTGAAGCATAGTCATTCTCTCGGTCAATTTTCATTAAATACTAAAACACTTGTGGCATCAATTTTTTTCGTCGCACAACTTATAGTTATAATTTTTCTGTATCTCATTTTGTAATTCTAAAACAATAAAAAAATCACACCTGTATATAAATGAATGGGATAAAACACGTGACGCAGAGTTATTTACCTCGAAGTCAAATGTAAATTTATACAAAGACTTGCTTAAGGATGCTGGTTAGTTCGTTAATAACATATAGTGACCGATGTGGTAACGTCCCTGACTGGTAATCGCCTGACTTGGGTTCGAGTCCTACTCAAACTCGTTAGTTTCTTTGGTCGCTGCAAGCCTCACCATCCATTTAAGCTAAGGATGGGGGGTTTTTGGGGGAGCTTATAGGTCTATCTGCTGAGTCATCAGCAGCCAGTGCCTGGCCCTCTTTGGTCCTAGCTTGGGTGAAGAAGGGGCTTATGCGCTAATCATATGTATATAATGGTCAGTCTCTAGAGCATTGTCCAGCTTAACAGGGCAATGTCAATGTCCCTTACCTCTGCCATTCCTGAGCGGCCTTTAAACCTTCTAAATTCTAGTATATAACGTTTTTTTTTTTTTTACATCAGAGGATTAATATACAAAATTTTGATAGTGGAATCTCTATTGGAAGACCACATTTGACCAGGAAGCTGATATGAAAGGCGAAAGGTCGGACTGTAATGGAGTCTGTGAATTCTAATCAAGGCCTTTGCTATAGTCATAGCATCTATATCGGAAGTTAAAGAATCCACCATTTTAGCATATGCAAAGAAATTGGTGGAATAGTAACGATGGTTGCATAAAAGATGATGAATTACCTAACGACAGACACTTGCTGACTCTTCGTGAGTTAATGTAGGTAGTAGGTTGGTCAGGTTACCAGCTACCCGTTGAGATACTACCGCTAGAGAGTTATGGGGTCCTTTGACTGGCCAGACAGTACTACATTGGATCCTTCTGTCTGGTTATGGTTCATTTTCACTTTGCCTAAACATACACCTAATAATCTGGTCTATTATTATTATTATTATTATTATTATTATTATTATTACTTGCTAAGCTACAACCTATGGGCGCATTTGTTTGTATGTATATATTTTATGCATACTTCAGATATATATATATATATATATATGATACATATACACACACATATATATACTGTATATATATATATATATTATATACCACTAATGCGTCAAATGTGCATACCCTCGCATTAGGCAAGCCGTTAGTTGTGTAATCACTATTATTACAAGTGTTGTTTGTTTTAGTGATTTGTAATTGCAATGTTTTGCGGATCATTTATATGGCTCAGTGACAGGTGTTTCATTTCTAGTTTAGTAACACGAGCAGTAACATCTGTGATAATGACAGTTCCGATTTTTAGATTACACACTGGGGTAAAATCTTTACAATGTTTTTCTTATATGAAATATATTTATACTAGTGTACGTGACACGTCAATACTGACGGCTAAATATATCGAGAGATATGCACACGTACAGACACAGATTCACCCCCTTCCCTCTCCCTCCCCTTTCCTAATTACAAACCCACTGGTTCGGCAATTTTAAGGAGATTGTGGTTTCCGAGTGTACCTCTCGGGGTACTCCCTCTCACTAGGTATGACTACTCCCTCTCCACGATACCCGAGGGATGGGAGAGATCGAGTAGAAATACGTTTGGCAATACCGCTTAGGGTGAGAGAAAAGAAATTATATATATTTATATATATACATATATATGTATATATACATATATATATATGTATATATACATATATATATATATATGTATATATACACACACATATATATACAGTATATATATACATATATATATAGCATATATATATAATATATATATCAACACAGTTGCTTCGTATCATTTATGGAAATCTATCTATCTACCTATGTATCCATCTATATATATATATATATATATGTATATATATATACATATATATCTGTATATATATATATATATATATCTGTGTGTATAATGAGGGGAGGATTATCATTAGATCAACAACATTAGAAATTTAAATGTAAAAACTCTTAATATACATGAAAAAGACGTATCTTCACTTTTATTAGTGTATATTGAACATAAAAACAAATATATAGTCCCAAGACTATTTTGAAATTATAATTTAAGAGACGGAGATACAGGCCATAAAAAAATGTTGTGGCGACGCCAGTCTATTCCAATCTACATTTTTACATCATCTCGAAACTTAAGAGAAGAGATATGATACCGTAGCTTTCTCCCTTATGGCGACAAAACCCCGTCTGAGACTCAGTAGCGCTAAGCTGTGATAAATAACTCCCGTGGTGATGTGTTTTTAAGAGCATTGGCTGACCAACATAGGACTTGTAGTAGGGTGGTTTCGTTTAAGCCTAACTTATGAAAATCCTAAAAAATACAATTTCTGGAGATTCATATGCTTCGCATGATTTGAATACTGATACATTTAAGTGGGCATGATTTCGAGGAGACAAACTCTCTCTCTCTCTCTCTCTCTCTCTCTCTCTCTCTCTCTCTCTCTCTTGCTTCTCATCGTTTGCTTGCGATGGAGAAATAAGGTCCTTACGAAGTTTGGATGGTGTGATACCACTGACATTGGTAGGAATTTCATTTACCACAGGTTTTCGAACGCCCCCCCCCCCTACACACACGGACACAGACACAGACACACACACACACACATATATATATATATATATATATATAATTATATATATTATATATGTATGTATATATAAATATATATACGTGTATAATATATATATATATATATATATATAGTATATATATATATATATATATATGTATGTATATATATAAATATATATACGTGTATAATATATATATATATGTATTTATGTATATATATATATATATATGTATATATATGTATGTATATGTTTATGTATATATATATATATATATATGTATGTATATATATAAATATATATATGTATTTATGTATATATATGTATATATATATATATATATGTATGTGTGTATATATATATATATATATACTGTATATACATATATATATATATACATACACACACATATATATGCATATATATATAGTATATATATAAAATATATATATATATATATATATGTGTGTGTGTGTGTGTGTGTGTGTGTGTATAATGATTCCCTTAACTGGAGACGACTCTTAGAGAAAAGCAACACATCACTGCAAAATTATTTCCTAACTGCTGAATCGTAGTTGAACATATATCAGCAGAGCTTTACACATTATTCGCTTCTTGAACCAACGTAAAAGAACTTCATCAGCAACATGTCGAACGCCCTTTCACCCATACATGCACACACACACTGCCATTCAGTACTATCTTGAACACACTTTCTCTTAATATGAATTAAAAGCTTTCTTATGCAGTACGCTTTTCACTAAGTTATCTAAAAAATTTTAGGCCTTCCATTCCTACTTCTTAGTAATTCTAAATTATAAAAAAATACTATATTTTCACATTACCAAATATTCAAATAACTTTTTCCTCGCTTGGCTATTTTTCCTATTGGAGCCCGAGAGCTTGTAACATCCTAATTTTCCAACATGGGTTGTAGCTTAGCTAATGATAATAATAATAATAATAATAATAATAATAATAATTTTACCACAACTCCCTATCTCCAACTTTCTCACTTCATCAATTCTTACACCACATATGAGCTAAGTAAACAGGATATGTGTGCATGTGTATAAGAATATTTATACACTCTGAAATATCTCCTGTAATGTTTTTATGAAGTCAGACCACGATATATAATCTAGACGTCCTACTGACTGAAGCAAATACGTAGGTAAAACATTTTAAATTATTAAGACGAAAGTTACTGCCTTAGCTTTCGGTTAACTTTAGTTTGTACCGCACGTGTTACATACACGCTCATACATTGTGGTGTTGTTGCTTTTTTATCTCTATCTCTCTCTCCGCATTGATAACAGAAAAACCTGTTTAAGCTTGCCATCGTATGTTTTATATTGTTCGAATTTTTTGTGTCATTGTTTCCCTCAACTGTGTGTATAGAAGCTCGTTATTTCGTTGAATAAACTTACATTCACCTCACCTCTCTATTAGTACCTAACAGCTACCTTGCGACAATTTACTCAGTGGTAGATGAAAACTTATATAATTACCTCTGCTAACGAAGTTGAGAAGAGGTTATGTTTTCACCCCTGTTTGTCTATATGTCTTTTTTTTTTTTTTTTTTTTTTTTTTTTGTGAACAACTTCCAGGCAATAATTTTAATCATAGAATTGTGAAGCTTTCATGGATTAATTTTCATGATAACACGTGGAAGTGATTAAATTTAGAAAGTCCTAGGTAAAAGGTCAAGGTCAAGGTCGAGCAAAAGGTCTTTAGAATTAACCTTATCCTTAACCCCAAGTTCGCAAATGGTTGTCACACAGACTTCAAACACGCTTACGTTCTAAATTGATTCTGGGAAAGTCAAGCTGATTTCGAGAAATAAGCTGCAGTGATGGAGGTCTGCCCTCTAAGAGTGCTTTTCTAGTTTACTATATATTTTTGTATTAAAAGTTCTCGAAGAATAACTTATTCATTCAGAATTCATCAAGAATCTTAAGTAAATTCGGAATCATGTTATAAAAACTCCTTTCTCAGGAACAGTTTATTCCAAAATAACTTTGTATCCTATTTTCTGAAGACGACACAAAGAATCTTATTCGCTTTTGTTTCATTGTTCGTAATACACAAAAGGAGTTTATTGTTGAAATCATTATTAACCAGCTTTCCCTGAAAAAGTCTATATCTTCAGCATCGGCTAATGTTTCTAAATATATTCTTCATTCAACTTACGAACTCTTGACCAGTATAGAAAAGGGTCTTTGAATATGTCTCAAGGTAGTTTAATTTTCTTCCTTAAGAGCAACGGGGGTTAGAGCCATAATGAAATCTATTTATTTATGAAGGCTGGCCTTCAAAAACAATATTACGGGACCACGTGTGGTGTGGAAGATAGACTAGTGGATGTAGGATAACTAGGTCATACACGCACGCACACACACACACACACACATATATATATACACACACACACACACATATATATATATATATATATAAAACACACGCACTGTATATATATATATATATATGTATATATATATATATATATATATGATTATGTATATATATATAAATATATATATACATATATATAGCCTATATATATGTATATATATATATATATATATATGTATGTATATATATATCATAATATGCCATAGTTGTATAGAAGTAAAAGATATGCTTTCATCAAATGTTATCAACATTACTAAAATATTTTTTGTTATAAATACAATATGAAAATAATGTAGACTTTTGATAAATTTTCCCTTTTTTTCTGATTTTTATATAAATTCTATTACAAAACATACTGAATATATCTCACCAAGATAAGGTACCGAATTTTATATCAATCTATATTATTTTCTGATACATGACAAATTATATAGTAACTTTATCATAGAGAAAAAAATATAATTTCTACATGTTCAGTTTCTCAAAACAATAATACACACATCATTCGAAAAAGTCGTTCAGTACATATTTGTTTGTATACCCGAAGAGAAATGTTTGATACTGCAAACATGGGTTCACTTACTAACCTTCCAAACAACCGAACAAATATTCGTCGAATCAAACTGTTACCAGATAACCAAGAAAAGAGGGAATGCCCCTCAACATTTGCTATGCGAACAAGTAAACAGGTTGTATGGACAGTTGGATATGGTAACACTTTTTATTATCATTATTATTACTTGCAAAGCTACAACCCTAGTTGGAAAAGCAGGATGCTATAAGCCCAGGGGCTCCAACAGGGAAAATAGCCCAGTGTGGAAAGGAAATAAGGAAATAAACTACGAGAGAAATAACGAACAATATAAGATATAAAAATAACAGTAACAATATTAAAATAAATCTTCTAATTATAGACTATACAAACTGAAATAAAACAGAGGTATAGAAATAAGATAGAAAAGTGTGCCCGAATGTACCCTCAAGCAAGAGAACTCTACCCAAAGATGTGGAAGACCATGGTACACAGGTTATGGCACTATCTAAGATTAGAGAACGAAGGTTTGGGAATGTCCTTCTCCTGGAAGAGCTGCTTACCACAGCTAAAGAGTCTCTTCTACCCTTACGAGAGGAAAGTAGTCATTAAGCAATTATAGTGCAGTAGTTTTGCTGCCATATCAGGATTCCCATTTTCTCTTATTTAATTCTTACTTTGAACCATTTTGATATGGTAACAGTTTTATTTGACAAATATTTCCTCTTGTCGTCTCGAAGGGTCCTTAGTCAGGGTTCGATAAAGAGGTCAAGTTTTAAAGTTAATCGATTTAAAAAAACAGTATGAATACTCTAGATCATTATCAAGTACATCAGTATATAGAAGTGGGGTTTGATATTTACACAGTACATTATTTTTAGTCAGTCTTCTGCTCTTACGTGTTTGGACTGATACAAAATTCAACTCATGATATAGCCCAAAGTTAGCTAAAACATCTTAATGAGAGAGGCAATTTATATATTTCTTCAAATGTGAATGTAGCTTCTAAAAGATAGTATACTCTGCCTCTAACCGAGAGAGAGAGAGAGAGAGAGAGAGAGAGAGAGAGAGAGAGAGAGCATTTACATGTAGTCATACATACACAAAGAAAATCGCAGGCAAAAATTGTATATAAGAAAGAAAATAATAGTTTTGAAAAAATATTCGTTTCCTGCTGGCCTTTGCTAACAAAAATCGAAAGGATTTTTTTCATAGGATTTATAAAGGGTTGGACAAAAATCCTTCAGCGAGCGTGGGAATCCAACAGATTGTTTGCTTTGTTGTTTACCTCTGTTTGTATTCTGTTGTTTATTTCTTGGAGGTTGATGAGAATACTTTTTTATTTTTTCTTTCTATTTTTATAAACGCATAAAATATTTGATATGGTATATGTAGGAGAAGAAAATATAAAAATTTGTAAGAGGTAGGCAAGATTGAATTCTTAGTATATGTATATATATATATATATATATGTATATATATGTATATATATATATGTATGTATATATATATATATATATATGTATATGTATATAATATATATATATATATATATATATGTATATATATGTATATATATATATGTATGTATATATATATATATATATATGTATATGTATATATATATATATATATACAGTATATATATATATATATATATGTATATGTATATATATATATATATATATTTATGTATATGTATATAAATATATATATATATATATATATGTATATGTATATGTATATATATATATATATATGTAATGTATATATATAATATATATATATATATATATATATACATATATATATGTATATATATACATATATATATATATATATATATATAGATATAGATAAATTTACAAATATACAAGAGAATTATTTAAGTGAATAGCCATTATCAATTGTTTTTATAGTTTGCAGTTGGGAGTATGGCAGCTGTAAAAATAGAATAGCTATTAATAAAATTATTGCTTATTATTTTTTAAAAATTATTATCATCATTATTGTTTTACCCAATAACATGAAACAAATTGAATACTTGTTAAGCAAACATTCACTAAGTAGAATTGTTTTACTTGAAAGTAAAAATAAATGAGGTCAATGCAAAGGATATTATTATTATTATTATTATTATTATTATTATTATTATTATTATTATTATTATTATTATTATTATTATTATTATTATTATTATAACAGGGTGAAAAACAGGTCAATACAAAAGATATTATTATTATTATTATTATTATTATTATTATTATTATTATTATTGTTGTTATTATTACAACAAAAGGGGAAAACCAGGTCAATGCAAAGGATAATATCATTATTATTAATATTATTATTATTATTATTATTATTATTATAACATAGGGGGAAAACAAGATCAATGCAAAGCATATTATTATTATTATTATTATTATTATTATTATTATTATTATTATTATTATTATTACAAGCTAAGGTACTACCTTAGTTGGAAAAAGAGGATGCTATAAGCCCAAGTGTTCCAACAGGAAAAAATTATTAGGAAAGGAAACAAGGGAATAATCTATATTAGAAGTAACGAACAATCAAAATAAAATATTTCGTGAATAACAACATCAAGATAGATGAGAATAATCCCAAAACATCAGTATGTGTATACACGAAACTACGAAATGGCAGGAAAAAAAATGATTAAAGGAAGGAAACAGGATACGTTGTTAGCTTCAATTTTCCCATCATGTGAATATAGAAGGAAAATTTTCCCTTCCTAAACGGTCCAGATATTTTTCAATGGCTGGTTTTAATAGCTGATGTAAAGCAGCTAAAGAGGCTTTTACCAATAGAGAAAAAAAAAAGAATTGTTTTTTTTTCACGCCAAGATTTCATGAATGTGCTTTTAACAGCTTTGATTCACAGTCTCTGTCTGTCTGTGTGACTGCTCTCTCTCTCTCTCTCTCTCTCTCTCTCTCTCTCTCTATATATATATATATATGTATATATATATATATATATATATATAATGTTAAATCTAATGTTGAGTCTGTCTGTATGTCTTTGGCAAACGAAAACTAATGGACAAAGGGCACGAGTCTCTCTCTCTCTCTCTCTCTCTCTCTCTCTCTCTCTCTCTAATTGATAATGTTAAATCTAATGTTGAGCCTGTCTGTTGGTCTTTGGCAAAACGAAAACTAACGGATAAGGGGCACGAGTCTCTCTCTCTCTCTCTCTCTCTCTCTCTCTCTCTCTCTATCTATAATGTTAAAGCTAATGTTGAGTGTGTCTGTATGTCTTTAGCAGACGAAAACAAACGGACAAAGGGCACGAGTCTCTCTCTCTCTCTCTCTCTCTCTCTCTCTCTCTCTCTCTCTAAGGAATTTTATTATAGAGAACATTATCGTATAACTAAAATAACTGAAATCTCGCTCTACAAACCTTTTTATTGAATACTAATCTAATAATAAAGTATATTTTTAATTTGCTTATAAAGTAACTCGATTTCAAATTGAAAACCACTAAATGGTTTTCCGATGTAATAGGCGATGAATTTAAAGTATCACATCGCATGTTATTCTGGGTTACGAAACATCAGATATACGTAAGAATTATATTGTTTTGATTTAAACCAAGGCAATTCTTAAAATGTGTTAAATGTCGCTTAAGAATGGTAGAGGCAAGGGATAGTGACATTTCTCTATCAAGCTGGACAATTCCATAGAGACTGACCATATAGACATATGATCAGCGCCCAAGCCACATCTCCACCCAAGCCCAGGACCAAGAAGGGCCAGGCAATGGCTGTTGATGAATCAGAAGGTCGATCTATAGGATCCCCTCAAAACCCCAATCCTTAGCTCACAAGGATGGTGAACCCAGGACCAAGGAGGGCAAGGCAATGGCAGCTGATGACTCAACATGTCGACCTACAGGGTCTCCCAAACACCCCAGCCTTAGCTCACAATGATGGTGAAGTTGCAGCGATCAAAGGAACTAATGAGTTTTTAGCGGGACTCGAACCCCAGTCTGGCGATCACCAGGTCAAGGACTTTGCCAACAGGCCACCACAATATCAAGGGTATTGTGGCTGGATATCATATAAGAACAACATATCTGTTCATGATATTCTCTTGTATAAAATCACAATTTGATAATTATACAACAGACATAATTTTCCCCAAATACTTTTTTACTAAAATTGATTCTTAGAGTGTTTCAGTATTGGATTCCGAAATGCGAAAATAATTAGAGTTAGAGATAATTCTTGCTCACCATTCAAGTAATGATGGCGAAAACAATGGGTCCTGTGTTGAATAATAATAAATATTTATGTATGTATTATACCATGTAATTTTCAGTGAAATGGACCTGATAGGTACCTAGTATTTATATATATATAT
Organism: Palaemon carinicauda; assembly: GCF_036898095.1. Lineage (NCBI taxonomy): Eukaryota > Metazoa > Arthropoda > Malacostraca > Decapoda > Palaemonidae > Palaemon > Palaemon carinicauda. The sequence continues at coordinate 12,052,278 of NC_090742.1, forward strand.
ATATATATATACACATATATATATATACACATATATACATATCGCTCTCTCTCTCTCTCTCTCTCTCTCTCTCTCTCTCTCTCTAAATATATATATATATATATTTATATATATGTACATACAGGCATATATATATATATATATATAAATATACACATGCATACACACTTACATATATATACATACATACTTATATATATATATATATATATATAATATATATATATATATATATATACATATATATTTATATATATATATATATATATATACATAATTTCAGATTCTCATATGCATTTTCCATTTTCAGTTTTATTCCTTAAATCTCCCGAAATCCAGATTTTGAACCATAAAAAAACATCAAACACGTCATGCTATTCCCCAGCCATGCATTCCTGACGAGACGAGATGGATATGTAACAAACCACGGTTCAAAATCTTTTTCTTTCCAAGAGTTATATCTGATGCAGCTGTCGTCGGTGGAGTTTAACCCGAGGTCATGTCAAGGGCATTTTCGGCGTCAATTGACCTTAGATGTCAGGATGCCAGAAAACCTCATATCAATCAATCAATCAATCAATCAAGGGCACTTCCTGAACTCAGTGGGATGGGGGTGGGGGGTGGGTGGGTACAGGAATGTTTTGCCAGCTGATGGGTGAGAAATAAATGTATTGGAAATAATTTGTGGTTCAACTTTGTTTGTTTTCTTAATTTGAATGTTTGGAAAATTTTGCCGTTTCTAATGAGAGTTAGTAATTCATATTTGAAATGTACTTTAGTAATAAATTAATCCTTTAAGTTGAAGTTATTTTCATCTATATATGATAGATTTGTAAATATCTTTTGATAGGCCATTCTTTTAAGTTTTCCATAAAGAGAAAATCCTTATGCCACAAAAAACTTAAGTGTTTCATAAAAGAATATCTCGCTTAACTAATATTAAGTTTTTTTTTATCCAGAAAAATATGAGTATATATTTACTGGTCAAAAAAAGAGTTAGCCCTTGTTTTTATGAATTAACACTAGACATTTTAAAGTTGTATAGCAAAACTAAAAATAAAATAAAAACAATAACAGTTTCTTTTAATAAAATCATTGGAGTTCTTGAGCTGTATTTTACTTGGTCGAAATTATCGATAAAATATTAGCTTGAAGAACAATAATATAATACTAGTGTACGCGACCAGTAAACAATAACGACTAAATGTTTAGATATATATGTATACACAAGCACATACAAGCATACAGATACAACCCTTCCTAGCCCCCCCCCCCCCTTTCCTAACTACAACCTGCGGGTTCGACAGTTTGTGAGAGATTGTGGTTTCCGAGTGTACCTCTCTGGGTACAACCATCACAAGGGTATGACTACTTCCTCTCCCCATACCACTTAGCATGAAAAAAAAGAATATATATATATATATATATATATATATGTAGATACACACACAAATATATATACATATATACAGTATACATATATACATATATATACATATATATATATATATATATATATATATATATATATATATATATACAGTATATATATATATATATATATATATTTATATGTATATATATATAAATATATATATATATATATATATATTTATATGTATATATATATAAATATATATATATATATATATATAGGCATATATATACATATATAATATATATGTATATAAGCATATATACACGTACATATATACATACATACATACATATATATATATGTATATATATATATATATATATATATACATATATATATATAGAGCCAGGCAATTTCTCTTTATCACCTAGGAGAGGATAATATCTACAAGAGAAAAGTAGGTGACTACTACAGAGATTAATCGAATCCTGAACAGAAGTAAAAACCAATTATTTTTAGATGGCAATTCTTTGAGTCTATCATGTGCAACAAAGAACAGAGTTGAATAGCCGTCCAGAAGAGATAATAAAATCTCATACGAGGACAATAAGTCACACAAATTTAAAGAAACTGTTTGAGTAATAAGTACATGGAGTTGTTTAGATAGTAGGCACTTTAGGAGCTTAGAAAATACCCAGCTTCTTGCAAGCGGATATACCCAATCTAGATTAACATTATTGAGACACTGGAAAGGATATGAGTGAAACTTTTCTAATCTTTTATCAAGTCATATAAAGGGTACTGAATAAGTTCTACATTATGCAAAATGCAAAGGATTTATTATAAATATACTTATATGTTATTATATACAGATGATGGGTAAATAGAGATTCATTCTTTTCAAATCCATTTCGTACAAATATATGAAGTGAATAACAGAAAATGTAATGCCCCTCATAAACTCGCAATTTACCTACTGGAAGTTGCACGAGTCTGATCTGAATTATTCAAATGGTCTGATATATTCGCCAATGCATAAGTTACAGTGACATTCATTTGCACATTTTTAAAATGAAGTGTCACGCGTCCAATATATAAAAGGAGAACATTTCTGATAAAAAATTTGCGTATAAATACGCAAACTTTTTATGGCGACAAATGAAGAAATTTCGCGACTTTTCGGAAATGTATATACTGTAGTCATGAAAAATATCTTACAATATAAAAATTTATATTCTAATGATTTTGATTGTTTGTACCGTGAGGAATAACTATACTACGTAAAATTGTTGTTGTGGCCTGATTGGTAACATCTTTGCCTGGTGTTTGCCAGTCGGGGGTTCGAGTCCCACTCAGACTCGTTAGTGACATTTGTGTCAATGATATATATATATATATATATATGTACACACATGTATATATATATATATATATATACATATACATACATATATATATATATATATATATAATACATAAATATACACACATATATACGTGTATATATATATATATATATATATGCATATTTGTATATATATGTATATATAGAAATACACACACACTTACACACACACACACACACACACACATATATATATATATATATATATGCATATATCTGTTATACGTATGTATGTATACATTTATACATATATATATATATATTTACACACGTTCATTTTAACGGTAAAGTAAATTACCGTATCTCCATTTATTATTTGTTGTTGACATGTGTTTCTAATCACATTTCACGTGACTTTATCAAGACTAAATAAATTAGTTGGAATTTGGAAATACAGTTTAATATCAAAGCTACTTCGATGAAAGTTTTGATGAAGAAATATTTGGATATTCAGAAACTAATTTATAAATATTGATAATTGAGAACGTTAAAAATCTTTGAAATAAAAAAAAATGTTAAGATTTGTTTTGAAAGACAAGAGTTGTCAAGGACCGAGTTCACCTCAGAGACAACTAGAGAAAAAGTTCTGCTGATCAGAAACCGTGACCCAATATAGAAAGGGAGAAGCTGAGGAAGAGAAAGATGAACGTTTGTTCTATTTTGATATTTTGCGACGCATCTTCAGTCTTTATTTCTGATCATTATTTATGTTTACATTTTGACATGAAATTTTTGATGATTCATTTTGAAATACGAGGTGTCAAGGGCCGAGTTCACCTTCGAGACAAGTTGAGAAAAAGTATACGGTATAGAAAGGAGTGAAGCTGCAGAGGAAAAAGATGAAAATTCTCCTCTTTTTTTTTATAATTCGCAAAGCATCCTCATTTTATATTTCCGATCCTTATTTACGTTTAGATTTAACGGGAATAGTTTGGTCTTCAATCTAGTTTTGGCCTTTGAGGAAAAGATCGGTGACGTGTTTCCAAGATCCAGGTGTTTCTATTGCAGGATGTCTTCAGGATGATAATACTTTTTTTTCTATTTTTGGGGTTTGAATTTTTTTGCTTTATGCATCTCGAGCCAAATGGCTTCCCCGATCCTGAATTCAGCCGTAAGGCCAAAATACTATACATCAAGCTATGAATCTATGCATAACAACCAATTATATGTAACTGCAAAAACAGGAGCCAATCGGTATAGATCCAGAAGCGGTCTCCAATCGGACGAAAGATCAGATTCTCTCTCAGTCTCCGGCATTTGAAAGGAACTGAAAACTTCGTTCTATGCCTGAATGGAGAACATCTCCTTCGAGACATCGTTATAAAAATATTTTAATGCTCATTTAATTCTGTATTTTTAACATATTAGGAAAATAATGTTATTATCAAAATCAAAAGTAATATTTGTTTCCAAAAATTATTATCAGAAATAAAATGAATGCTATATTTTATTCAAATTTACATAATACTTTCCTATCGGTTTTTCTCGAAGATAAATTCTAGTTATATCAGCAGTTTCCGTCTTTGTCTTCCTGGTCTCTGCTGCCCGGTAAGTATTACTTTTGAATCTCTTCTCTCCTTCTATCTTTCTTGCTCATTGGCAGACAGGTCACCTCTCCAGGGTTTCCCTGGAGTTGCCCGGGGGCCGTGGCTCAGCTGGGACGCCCTCCTCAAGGGTCTCCTGACGGAGCCATGGTCGCAAAGGCGCCACGGACGTGGCATAAAGTCCCTCTTCGGGGATCGACTCGGAGGGGCCCGGGGACCACCTTTCCGTCGGCCAAGAGGACTTCTTGCTGGGTCTTCTCGAAGTGGGGGCTCTCCTCTGGGCTTTGCTTGGAGTCGAGAAGCCTACCTTTGAGGTTTCCCGGAGAGCAGGAGGTCTTCCTTCCTCTCTTTCTCTCTCTCTCTGAATCTTCTCTTTGTACTGAAGGGCTTAGCGGAGACCAAGTAGTTTTTTTTGGCTTGTCATCATATCATCATCATCATGATAATAATCATCTTCATCATCATCATCATAATAATAATCATCTTCATCATCATCATCATCTTAATAATAATCATCTTCATCATCATCATAGTAATAACCATCTTCATCTTCATCCTCATGATAATCATCATCATCATAGTAATAATCATCTTCATTCTCATCATCATCATCATAGTTTTAATCATCATAGTAATAATCATCTTCATCATCATCATCATCATAATGATAATCATCTTGATCATCATCATCCTAATAATAATCATCATCATAGTAATAATCCTCTTCATCATCATCATAAAAATAATCATCTTCATCATCATCATCATCATAGTAATAATCATCATCATCATCATCATAGTTTTAATCATCTTCATCATCATCATCACAGTAATAATCATCTTCATCATCATCATCATAATGATAATCATCTTGATCATCATCATCCTAATAATAATCATCATCATAGTAATAATCCTCTTCATCATCATCATAAAAATAATCATCTTCATCATCATCATCATCATAGTAATAATCATCTTCATCTTCATCATCATCATCATCATAATAATAATAATCATCCTCATCATGATAATAATCATCTTCATAATCATCATCATCATAATAATAATCATCTTCATCATCATAGTAATAATCATCTTCATCATCATAATAATCATCTTCATCATCATCATAGTAATAATCATCTTCATCTTCATTATCATGATAATAATCATCTTCATCATCGTCATAATAATAATCATCATCATCATTATCATCATAATAATAATCATCTTTATCATCATAATAATCATGATCACCATTATCATCATAATCATTATTTTATCATCATCATCCTCATAATAATAATAATAATAATAATAATAATAATAATAATAATCATCATCATCCTCACCATCATAATAAGAATAATAATGATAATAAGTAAGAAGAGGAAAGAGCAGGGCGAAGAGAAGCGCTCTGAGCCGGGGTTGATAATGATGGAAGTGATAAAGCCGCCCTTTAAAAAACGGAAGACTATAGGAGTTGGGGAAAACAAGAACATTTAAGGTAACAACAAAGGAACTCTGTTCATTACTCGATGTTGTCACATTCTGAGAGGGAAAATTAACAAATACAATAAAAAATATACGTAGCTTTATGAACTTAAGTCAAAATAATTAAAGTACATATTTTAATTCATAACTTTCATCTCTTAATAATTTCCTAGATTGATCTATATCTGGAATTCAAAATTCTGGACTTTGCTAGCATTATTTTCTTATATTATTATATACAATTTATTTTCTTGCGGAAGACACTTTTGTAAATCCCTTAAAAATATTTGGTGCTGTTTTGGTATGCGATTTCATTTATGGCTTGATCTCAGAAATTATCCTTTTGCTTTGGTATGCCATCTCAATATCTTTAATAAGTAAAAAAAAAAAAAAGAAAACAAGAATAATAGAAAATTTAATAGTTCTTGCTTCGGTCGTGAAAAAATAAAAACCTCAAGCTCTGTATGTACTGGCAAGCGGTAATGTTGACCTGCCACGATAACATCATGATTGATTTCTTGTATATATATATATATATATATATATATATTATTATATATGTATATATATGATATATATATACATATAATGATATATTATATATATATATATATATATATATATATATATATATATATATATATATATACATATATATGTATATATATATATATATATATATATATATATATATATATATATATATATATATATATATATATATATATAATTATCTAAGAAATAATAATCAATCATTGATGTTATCGTGACAGGTCAACATTACCGCTTGCCAGTACATACAGAGCTTGAGGTTTTTATTTTTTCACGACCGAAGCAAGAACTATTAAATTTTCTATTATTCTTGTTTTCTTTCTTTTTTTTTTTTTTTTACTTATTAAAGATATTGAGATGGCATACCAAAGCAAAAGGATAATTTCTGAGATCAAGCCATAAATGAAATCGCATACCAAAACAGCACCAAATATTTTTAAGGGATTTAAAAAAGTGTCTTCCGCAAAATAAAATGTATATATTAATATAAGAAAATAATGTTAGCAAAGCCCAGAATATTGAGTTCCAGATATAGATTAATCCAGGAAATTATTAAGAGATGAAAGTTATGAATTAAAATTGGGTACTTTAATTATTTTGACTTAAGTTCATAAAGCTACGCATATTTTTTATTGTATTTGTTAATTTTCCCTCTCAGAATGTGACAACTTCGAGTAATGAACACAGGTCTTTGTTGTCACCTTAAATGTATTTTTCCCCCCAACTCCTATAGTCTTCCGTCTTTTAAAGGGCGGCTTTATCACTTCCATCATTATTAAACCTGGCTCAGAGCGCTTCTCTTTGCCCTGCTCTTTCCTCTTCTTACTTATTATCATTATTATTCTTATTATGATGGTGATGATGATGATGATGATTATTATGTTGCTAATGATGATGATGATGATCATCATCATCATTATTATTATTATTATCATTATTATTATTATTTTTATGAGCACGATGATGCTTATTATGTTGATAATGATGATGATTATTGTTATTTTTATTATGGGGATGATGATGATTATTATGTTCATGATGATGATAAAATAATGATTATGATGATCATGATTACTATTATTATTAGGATAATGGTGATCATACTTATTATGATAATGATCATTACGATGATGATGATCATGATAATGATGACAATAACGATTATTATGATAATGATTATTATGATGATGATGATGATTATGATTATGATGATGAAGATGATTACTATTATGATTAAGATGATGATTATTATGATGATGATAATGATGATGATTATTATTATTATTATTATTATTATTATTATTATGATGAAGATGATTATTATGATGATGATGATGATGATGATTATTACTATGATGATGATGATGATGAAGATGATGATTATTATTATTATTATGATGATGATGAAGATGATTAATACTATGATGATAATGATGATGATGATGATTATTATTATTATGATGATGATGATGATGATTATTACTATGATGATGATTATTATTAGGATGATGATGATGAAGATGATTATCATTATGATGATGATGATGAAGATGATTATTATTATGATGATGATGATAATTATTATAATGATGAAGATGATTATTATTATGATGATGATGATGAAGATGATTATTATTATGATGATGATGATGAAAATGATTATTATTATGATGATGAAGATGATTATAATTATGATGAAGATGATTATCATTATGATAATGAAGGTGATTATTATGATGATGATGATGATGATGATTATTATTATAATGATGATGATATGATGACAAGCCAAAAAAAACTACTTGGTCTCTGCAAAGCCCTTTAGAAGAAGAGGAGGAGGATTCAGAGTGAGGGAAAGAGGGGCAGGAAGACTTCCTGTTCTCCGGGAAACCTCGAAGGTAGGCTTCTCGACTCCAAGCAAAGCCCAGAGGAGAGCCCCCACTTCGAGAAGACCCAGCAAGAAGTCCTCTTGGCCGACGGAAAGGTGGTCCCCGGGCCCCTCCGAGTTGATCCCCAAAGGGGGACATTATGCCACCACTGTGGCGCCTTTGCGACCATGGCTCTGTCAGGAGACCCTTGAGGAGGGCGTCCCAGCTGAGCCACGGCCCCCGGGCAACTCCAGGGAAACCCTGGAGAGGTGACCTGTCTGCCAATGAGCAAGAAAGATAGGAGGAGAGAAGAGATTCAAAAGTAATACTTACCGGGCAGCAGAGACCAGAAAGACAAAGACGGAAACTGCAGACTTAACTAGAATTTATTTTCGAGAAAAACCGATAGGAAAGTATTATGTAAATTTAAGTAAAATATAGCATTCATTTTTTTTCTGATAATAATTTTTGGAAACAAATAGTACTTTTGATTTTAATAATAACATTATTTTCTTAATATGTTAAATATATAGAATTATATGAGCATTGAAATAATTTTATAACGATGTCTCAAAGGAGATGTTCTCCATTCAGGCACAGAACGAAGTCTTCAGTTCTTTTCAAATACCGGAGACTCTGAGAATCTGATCTTCATTCCGGCTGGAGACCGCTTCTGTATCTATACTGATTGGCTTCTGTTTTTTGCAGTTACATATAATTGGTTGTTATGCTTAGATTCATAGCTTGATTTATAGCATTTGGGCCCTACAGCCGAATTCAGGGACCGGGGAAGCCATTTGGCACGAGATGCATAAAGCAAAAAATTTCAAACTCCAAAAATAGAAAAAAAAAAGGATTATCATCTTGGAGACATCCTGCAATAGAAACACCTGGATCTTGGAAACACGTCACCGATCTTTTCCTCAAAGGCCAAAACTAGATTGAAGACCAAACTATTCCCGTTAAATCTAAACGTAAATAAGGATCGGAAATATAAAATGAGGATGCTTTGCGAATTATAAAAAAAAAGAGGAGAATTTTCATCTTTTTCCTCTGCAGCTTCACTCCTTTCTATACCGTATACTTTTTCTCAACTTGTCTCGAAGGTGAACTCGGCCCTTGACACCTCGTATTTCAAAATGAATCATCAAAAATTTCATGTCAAAATGTAAACATAAATAATGATCAGAAATAAAGACTGAAGATGCGTCGCAAAATATCAAAATAGAACAAACGTTCATCTTTCTCTTCCTCAGCTTCTCCCTTTCTATATTGGGTCACGGTTTCTGATCAGCAGAACTTTTTCTCTAGTTGTCTCTGAGGTGAACTCGGTCCTTGACAACTCTTGTCTTTCAAAACAAATCTTAACATTTTTTTTTATTTCAAAGATTTTTAACGTTCTCAATTATCAATATTTATAAATTAGTTTCTGAATATCCAAATATTTCTTCATCAAAACTTTCATCGAAGTAGCTTTGATATTAAACTGTATTTCCAAATTCCAACTAATTTATTTAGTCTTGATAAAGTCACGTGAAATGTGATTAGAAACACATGTCAACAACAAATAATAAATGGAGATACGTAAATTAACTCTACCGCTAAAATGAACGTGTGTAAATATATATATATATATATATATATATATATATATATATATATATATATATATATATATATATATATATATATATATATATGTATGTATGTATATATGTATACATACATACATATAACATATATATGTATATATATATATATATATATATATATATATATATATATATATATATATATATATATATGTATACACGTGTATATATATATATATATATATATATATATATATATATATATATATATATATATATGTATATATATATATATATATATATATATATATATATATATATATATATATATATATATATATATATGGGTTCTAAGACAAGTGCCCGACTGACAAGTACCCGACGGCCACATGCCCGACGGACATCTGCCCGACAGACATCTGCCCGGATGAACAGTGATCGATGGACAATTGCCCGATTATTTGTTTTGCTGTTATAAGGATTTAGTATGCACTTCATTTAATTATATTTTTTATGGTAAGTATTAACAAGATATAATAAGAGATTTTTACCGTTAGGCTGCTTAGGAAGATCATATAGCGATATTTGCTTAAGTGTTTTACTGACAGTCTTAATTGGCGAGAAAGTCTCTCTCTCTCTCTCTCTCTCTCTCTCTCTCTCTCTCTCTCTCTCTCTCTCTCTCTCTCTCTCTCTTCAGGTACTACTTTGAAGGTACCATCTCAAAACCACTCACTCGAAGATTGCAAGAGTTGCATATTTTTCTTAGTTGAAAACAAAAGTATACGGTTCTCACCAGGTCCACTGTCGTAAAGTTAGATATTGTCTCCGTTGCAAGTTTTGTTATATTCATCTGGAATGAGCATCTCATACAAATTTCTCGGTATGGGATGTGGAGCATGTACAGCTTGTTTACGTCTTCTGATAGAACGTCTAATTGTGCTCATATACGGTAGTTTAGTAGAGACTCCTTCCGAGACATTCTGTAAAGGTTGACATAGAATCTGCTGTGATGATTGTTGGGTTTGAATAGCTTGATGCTTCATTTCTTCACGTAAAGACAGAAGATCTTGACGAATAATATCTGGAGCGTGAGTGTGTTCTTGTGTTTCGCTTATTATTATTTGATCACCACGCAAAGTAATTTTGGCCTTGCAGTTGTTGTGTCGGCGGCGTTCACTTTCGTAAAACGTATTTCCAGATGGCAATTCCTTGTTCTTAACATATACGTAACTATTATAGCGAAGCTTCAATCCGCCACGTTGAGTTTTAAAGAATGTCCATGGGTGCTTACTAGAGTAAAATGAAAACTTCTGAACTTCGTGATCCGATACTTTAACAAACTGAAGAGAAATTTTTTCCCAACTAAAACATAGGTATATCTGCCTCCAAGTTTTACGGTACAGTTATATAGCAATGAGTAGTTTAAAGTAACTGTCCTTCTCTCTTTCAACTAAAAAAGCGGTTGTATATATGTAAATATTCACGCAATTGTCCTAATCGGGCAACTGTCCTAATCGGGCAACTGTCCTAATCGGGCATTTGTCCATCGGGCACTGTTCATTCGGGCAGATGTCCGTCGGGAAGTTGTCTGTCGGGCACTTGTCCTGATACCCTGCAACCTTACCATCCTTGTGAGCTAAGGTTGGGGGTTTGGGGGAGCCTATAGGTCTATCTGCTGAGT
>NC_090742.1:12071294-12073794 GCF_036898095.1 Palaemon carinicauda
CCTCTCTCTCTCTCTCTCTGTTTACTTCTCCGGGACTCGGGTATTTCGATCCATTTATCATTGCATTATAAAATATTATAAAATATAAAATATAAAAAATTAATTGGAAACACTTTAATGCTATGAATATTTCATGATAGCCATTTCTGTTTAATTTAATTAATGCAGAAAATTTAACGTCATGGCTATTAACTGAAGTGACGAATCGTCTTTACCCTCTTTTCTCTTACCAAAAGTGCATGATTATTTTTCGGCTTTTTTTATTTAATCATCACCGTTCTATTATATTGTAAATGTCGATTGAACACTTGTTGCCCTTAGTGTAAGTGTACCAAGGAACATCTGTTGTGGCCTGATTGGTAACGTCTCTGCCTGGTGTTTGCCAGTCGGGGGTTCGAATTCCGCTCAGACTTGTTAGTGCCATTAGTGTCTGTAACCTTACCATCCTTGTGAGCTGAGGATGAGGGGTTTAGGGGAGCCCATAGGTCTATCTGCAGAGTCATCAGCAGCCATTGCCTGCTCTTTATTAGTCCTAGCTTGGGTGGAGAGGGGGCTTTGGGAGCTGATCATATGATATATGGTCAGTGCCTAGGGCATTGTCCTGCTTGATAGGGCAATGTCACTATTTCTTGCATCTGCCACTCATAAACGGCTTTCAAGCCTTCAAACGCATTTTATGTAATGTATAAAATCAATGAATAATTCTATTTCTCCTATTTTCAATAAAAAAACTATCGTCAACTTTTGGTTTTATAGTCAGAACAGCCACTGGATGTGAAATATCATTTATAATCATATTAAAAGATAACATATGAACACAAATAGGATTTTACCACGCAAAACTTTAGCGTTTATGTACTTTTTTATTTCAGAGATTTCTGTTTTATTGGATTCATCTTATGTCTGCATAACTTTCTGCTAATGGGGGAAAGTTTGAGAATGTAAATCCCCGTTGCAATAATGTACGTTGCAACATGCATCGCAAAGTTCACAGAATTCTCTCTGCAATCATTTTTTCCGGGTCGAGTTTTTAAGTTCATCTCTCTCCAAAATAAAGTTTGAAATGTCTTTTTAAAATATGCATGAGATCATATCTTTTACATTGCTGCCACTCGAACTTACACATGGAAATGACCTCCCTGATCATTTCTGAGCGGGGATTCCTTGAACGTGGTGAAAGGGTTTCTGTATCGCCATGGTCGACAAAGCTATACTAGTCAGGAACACTCATACTAGGTTGGTTTGCTGTGAGTAATCAGACTAAAGTCTCACAAAATCACCAATACGCATTGGCTACTATGGTACTGAAATTGGCTTAACCTCAGACATGGCTAAGGACATGTCTGAGGCCTTTGTCCTGCAGTGGACTAGAAATGGCTGCATTTGTTGTTGTTGTTGAACTCCCTGAAAGAGGTTGGAGTACTTATAGTATTACTGAGATTAATTATCAATATTTTCAAAATAAAAAAAAAAAAAGTACCACTCCACACCCCTCGACCTTTTCTTGTCTTCACTCGTTATCATCCTTCACAATCTTTTGTTTTCCTTTTTGAGTTTTCGATTAAGAATTATTCTATATGAAGGTTCATGTAAGTATTTTCTTTTTTTATTGGAATAATTCTATATTCCTGTCTTCCATTAAATCTAACCCACAACAATATTTTGCCACTCTCATCATTTTTCCATGACTCTTTTATTTAATCTATAATTAAACTAAAAAATGCCTGTAGTCTTATCACATCTTAGGCCACCAAAATTGTCTTCGACTCAAACTTCCTATTGTAGTATATTCTACTCTTTATAAAGGTTATCCTTTCATTTCAAATTAATGATAACTATAACCGCACTCTGAGTGCAGACTTCCCCCATTGCAGCTTATTTCCCGAATTTAGAGTTAATTTAGTTTACCTTTTGCTCGACCTTGACCTTGACCTTTGACCTAGGAAATTCAAAATTAAATTACTCCCACGCCTCAACATAAAAGAATTAATCCCTGATAATTTCACTACTCTATGAGTAAAAATGTGTCCAGGAAGTTGTTCACAAACAAACAAACAGACAAACGAACAAACCGGGGCAAAAACATAACCTCCTCCCAACTTCATTGGCGGAGGTACAAATGGTCAGTAACAGAGTTCACTTGATTAATATCTAGTTTAATCATTCATTTAAAGGTTTTTAAAGACAGCTCATGAATGGCAGAGGCAAGTGACAGTGACACTACACTAGCTAGCAGGACAATGCCCTAGAGAGTTACCATAGATACATATCATCAGCGCCCAAGACCTCTCTCCATCCAAGCTAAGACCAGGGAGGGCCAGGCAATGGCTGAGGCAAGTGACAGTGACAGTACCCAGCTAGAAGGACAATTCCCTAGAGAGTGACCATAGATACATATCATTAGCGCCCAAGACCCCTCTCCACCCAAACTAGGACCAGGGAGGGCCAGGCAATGAATGCTGATAACTCAGCCGGTAGAACTATAGGCTCCTGCAAAAAC
>NC_090742.1:12078794-12088794 GCF_036898095.1 Palaemon carinicauda
TATTGTTTTAGATAAATCGTGGATTACGTTAAAACACATCTGTTCTATGTAATGACCCATAGCACTTCTTGATATATACAGAATAAAACAATTAATTTTCAGTTCGTTTGTTGTAAAAATTGACGAACTATATCTATTATTTGCAAAGAAATTCACTCACCTATACCATATAAGTACGTAATTGTGAATAGTCATACTCACCATTTCTTGGCATGGTTTCTCAGAAAATGAATTTGTTGACTAAATGCTCCTTTTTTATCCACTTGCGAAATAAATATCTGGTTGAGGCTCGAGGTGAGGGTGGCAGGTTCATCCTTGCCAAGATTCTTTGGCTGGATGTGTTGTACCATGCTAGCGGTATCTTTAGATCTATTTCCGAAGCAGGTCTTCTGAAATCCATTTAACTTTTATAATGGCATCTTAGCTTATATTTTTTTTCAAATTGAATTTCCTTTTATTCTTTATTCATTAAAAACGATTTTTGCGTCAATGACCTTCGATGTCAGGATGCCAGATAACTCAAAATTGATCAATCAATCAATCAAAATACCGAATTCGCATTGAACAAAAAGTATTTCAAAATCATTGATATCCTGCACTCTTTATCAATCCTGTTTTTCCAACTAGGGCTGTAGTCTTGCTGGTAATAATAATAATAATAATAATAATAATAATAATAATAATAATAATAATAATAATAATAATAATAATAATAATAATAATAATAATAATAATGACCAAACTGAGATCTAAAGCTTGTAGATCTTTCCAAGTTACTGGTGTCCATTTGTCTTTGCTTCGTGGATGACCTCCGCCCAGTCGTCCTAATTGGGCAAAACTCTATCACAAAAAAGAATATTTGTAATATTTTGGGTAGTTACAGAGCCTCTGTCCCATGGGCTTCCACTGTCTTGGGTTACATTTCACTTGCTTGAGGGTACACTCAGAGGCACACTATTCTATTTGTTTCCTTATTTCCTTTAATCACAGGTCTATTTCCCCTGTTGAGCCTTTGGGCTTATAGCATCCTGCTTATCCAACCATTTTGTAGCTTATCTGATAATAATAATAATAATAATAATAATAATAATAATAATAATAATAATAATAATAATAAAGTATTCAATAAGCTTTGCATTATGGTTAGGAATCCCTAAATGACTACATTTATTCGGGTAAAAGCAAAATCACTCCCACAGTCAATGTCTTCGGGCGGATAAACACGTGCCCATAAAGAATCAACAGGTTTAATGATCGTCATCATAAACGACATTATTACTGATATAATCATCACTTATCACACTCGCTATGGCTCTCCAAACCCTCAGCATTTGTTTCTGAATCCCTATAAAACTCAACACCAGCCAATAAGATAAAAACAAACACTTAGGCTATTTTTGCATGAAAATCAAGTTATCTTTTACCGCGCCAACAGAAAACGAAAAACTAGATGGATAAGCCAAGCTATGCTCATCCCCACCTCCAACCGCGCATGCGCGTTACACACCTGTAATCTCAAAAGTACAAAATGTTTAGCAAATATGCCTTGTAAACGATCGTTGATTGGTTATAGTAGACTGTGACGTCATACACATCGCAGTAATTTCGTTGTGGTAATTTCATGGTAATTTCATCTCATACATTTGCACTTCATTGTAATTTCATTGTAATTACATCTCATACATTTTCATTGCATTGTAATTTCATGGTAATTACATCTCATACATTTTAATTACAGTGTAATTGAATCGCAAGTGACTGGTTGCAGTAGCCTGTGACATCATGAACATCATAGAAATTTCATCGTGGTAATTTCATAGTAATTACTTCTCATATATTTTTACTGAATTGTAATTTCATGGTAATTACATCTCATACATTTTACTGCATTGTAATTTCAGGGTCATTACATCTCATACATTTTCAATGTATTGTAATTTCATGGTGATTAAATCTCATACATCTTTCTGCATTGTAATTTCATGGTAATTACATCTCATACATTTTACTGCATTGTAATTTCAGGGTCATTACATCTCATACATTTTCAATGTATTGTAATTTCATGGTGATTAAATCTCATACATCTTTACTGCATTGTAATTTCAGGGTGATTACATCTCATACATTTTCACTGCATTGTAATTTCCGGGTGATTACATCTAATACATTTTCACTGAATTGTAAATTCATGGTAATTACATCCCATACATTTTCACTACATTGTAATTTCAAGGTAATTACATCCCATACATTTTCACTACATTGTAGTTACACCACAATTGATTGTACAGTAGCCTGTGACGTCATAAACATAGCAGTAATTTCATCGCGGTAATTTCAGGGTAATTATCTCATACATGTTCACTACATTGTAATCACACCACAATATGTCATATTGCTAGTAATTTCATTGTTAGGTTTCTTTCACCACAAGTTATTAAACAACACAAAGACAAACAAATAAATGAATGAATCGCTTGTTTGTTGATGGGAATCTAACCATCAAACTATTCTCAAACAGCCTGCTTGTTGACTTTTCCTATATATGAAATTGTTCATAGAAATTTTTGCTTTTTGTTATCAGCTTGTATTCCAAGCAGCAAACTTTTGAATGAACTCAAACTAAACATTTCAAGATGCCTCTTCAGTATCTCTTAAGTATAAAAAATAAAAACAAAAATAATTGACAATAGTTATCTATTTGCGAACGAGTAGCAAAAAAAAAAAAAAAAAAAGAAACTATTTGAAAATGTGACCAGTTTTATAGAATAAAGTGTCATGCAATTGTTCGTTCAAATAAAGTTTATATGACGAAACTATTGGGAGAAAACAATCATGCAGGCAATAGTGCTCGTGTTGAAGCTGATAAAGTGATTAACTTTACTACTACTACTGCTACTACTACTACTACTACTACTTTTGTTATTATCACTATTATTATTATTATCATTATCATTATTATTATTATTATTACTATTATAAACTAAGCTACAACCCTAGTTGGAAAAACAGGGGGCTATAAGCCCAAGGGCTCCAACAGTGAAAAAATATCCCAGTGAGGAAAGGAAATAATGAAATAAATAAACTACAAGAGAAGAAAAGCAATGACAACTCAAGAAACAACGCATTGCATTGCAACCCAAGCATAGACCTACGTTGGAGTATCCCAAGCAGTTGCGAGCTAGCTCCCAGTACATCAGTAGGCCTACTTAAAAAAGGAATATACAAAATGCTGGAAATCTAGCAGCACAAATTCCTGCAAATCCAGATGTTTACTCCAGTGAAGCATTTCTCCTGAATGTATGATAACACGTTGAAATTTAGCCTAGTGATTTAGCTTCTCCTAAATTATCTGGCTCATTGATATTGGGTAAAGGAACTTTTCAATGTTTTAGTCAGTGCTGTATTATCCCTAAGGCTAACTAGGCCTAGGGGCCTAGTAAGAGAAGGGTCCCCACCTAAAGCAGAGGCTTATGCAACTTTTTCTTTTAGTGTTAAATGTTAAAACTATGGATTATATACTTTATTTGTACTATTATGGATTATGTAATTCATTTATCATTGTAACAAATTGAATGAAAGGAGAGCGGGGAGGGTGTTAGTATTGTGGCCGTTGGAAGATTCGAGGAACCCAAGGAGGCTCGAAGCCTCTGGGTCCTATCATGTTTTTTTTTTTTATATATACTTTTATTAATAAAATATACAATTTTACATGTTAATTTTTACAAATATATATTCATAATAGATTTATACATTGATATTGATTTGCACGATGTGATTTATAATTCACCATTTCACAAGACTGGCTTTGTTGGCTTCAAAATTAAAAGTTACAGATATCATGGCTTGAATTATATTCTACTCTCTATGATTATTATTGACTAAGATTTCATCTGTTGTAAAATTGTATATTTTTTGGAAACACTACATCTCATACGATAAACTTTTTAACAATTTCTTCGAGAAACCAGTTCCCACCGTAATATAAATGATCACCGTCAACTGGGACGAAATGAAGTTTACCTGCGTTGTCCATTTGCTTCAGGCCAAGGCGATCCTGTAAAAGAACTATTATTATTATTATTATTATTATTACTTGCTAAGCTACAACCCTAGTTGGAAAAACAGAATGCTATAAGCCATGGGGTCCCAAGAGGGAAAATATCCCAGTGAGGAAAATAAACAAGGAAAAATAAAATACTTTTAAGTAAAATAAGAAAAATGTAATACTTCCTAAACTAGATAATCATATATCACATATATATTGAAATGAAAACTCACATTTCCATTACTTTTACCTCCGCCAACTAAGTTGGAAGGAGGTTATGTTTTATTTACCCCCTGTTTGTGTGTTTGTTTGTTTGCTTGATTGTGAACAGCTTCAGGGCACTATTTAAAATCGTAGAGTAATGAAACTTGCAGGGATTAACTTTTTTATAAAAGCTGGAAATTATTATATTTTGGAAGGTCAAGGTCATATGTCAAGGTCACGGTCAAGCAAAACGTCCAATTCACGTAATCAGCCATATGCTTGGACATCGTTATCACAGAGTCTTCAGACTTGGTTCATATTTGAACGTATGAAAGTCCACGCCATTAATAGGCGTTGAGGTCAAAGGTCAAGGTCAAGGTCGAACGACGGTGCCAAAGATAGTAAAAACATAGCAGCACCAACGTAGAATCAACGATAGACAAGAACATAAATTAATATAAATCAAACCTCTTTGTAGGTTCGAGTTTCTCGAAGAGGCAACACCACGTGAGATTGGCCAGGGGCGTAGAATCCAAACCACTGGCTCTCTCTTGGGTGTACTATGCTGTCTCTCAGGAATTTTACCATTACGAAGTTTTTCAGCTTTTGCAGGTTTCTCCTGTAGGTTTCATTTATTTCCTGTAGGAAAAATTATTATTATTATTATTATTATTATTATTATTATTATTATTATATGTTTGAGTGGGTCATTTACATTTAACTTTTCAAAATATAATTTTCAAGTACCTCCTTTACTTTCTTTTAAAGGTAAAGGAGGAACTTGAAAAGGATATTATTATTATTATTATTATTATTATTATTATTATTATTATTATTATTATTATTATTATTATTATTATTATTATTATTATTATATGTTTGAGTTGGTCATCTACATTTAATGAACAAATCAGACTATTTAAAAGAGGTAAAGGAGGTACTTGAAAAGGATATTATTATTATTATTATTATGATTATTATTATTATTATTATTATTAATTCTAATAGTCAGGCCTTCTCCATCATGAGGCTCAATACTACATGGTATTCTAGAAGTTTTATTCCAGCTGTGACCAGGTTGTGGAATGATTTTCCTAATCGGGTAGTTGAATTACACTAATTACACTGACCTTTTCATTATTAATATCTGCCAAGAAGATAGAGTGTTGCCGGTATGTAGCTTCTTTACGGGGGTCATGCCAGTACTGGGCGGATACATACCTATGCTGGAAGTAGCTGGAAGAAAAATATCTATCTATAGAATATTTTTAACAATTTATTTCGTGGAATAAATGGTTAAAGGGTGCGTTTATGATTGCTCAAATACATTTTTTATAGTTTGGATAGAGAATATTTATCTTAATGTTGTTACTGTTCTTAAAATATTTTACTTTTCCTTTCCTCATTATTATTATTATTATTATTATTATTATTATTAATTGCTAAGCTACAACCCTAGTTGGAAAAGTAGGATGCTATAAACCAAGGGGCTCCATCAGGGAAAATACCCTAGTGAGGAAAGGAAACAAGGAAAAATGAAATATTTTAAGAACAGTAACAACATTAAAATAAATATTTCCTATATAAACTATAACAACTTTAACAAAACTAGAGGATGAGAAATTAGATAGAAAAGTGTGCCTAAGTGTACCCTCAAGCAAGAGAACTCTAACCCAAGACAGTGGAAGACCATGGTACATAGGCTATGACACTACCCATGACTAGAGAACAATATTTTGATTTTGGAATGTCCTTCTCGTAGAAGAGCTGCTTACCATAGCTAAAGAGTCTCTTCTACCCTTACCAAGAGGAGAGTAGCCACTGATCAATTACAGTGCAGTAATTAACCACATTGGTAAAGAAGAATTGTTTGGTAATCTCAGTATTGTCAGGTGTTTGAGGACAGAGGAGAATCTGTAAAGAATACGCCAGACTATTCGGTGCATGTGTAGGCAAAGGGAAAGTGAACCGTGACCAGAGAGAAGGATCCAATGTAGTACTGCCTGGCCAGTCAAAGTATCCTATACCTCTCTAGCGGTAGTATCACTAGGCTATTATCTCTGTTGGGACCCCTGGGCCTATAGCATCCTGCTTTTCCAACTAGGGTTGTAGCTTAACAAGTAATAATAATAATACTTTTTTTTTTAAAGAATTAAAGAAAAATAATATGTCTTTGATAAAATTTTCTTTATTCGATTTATTTCAATTAGAAAAACTCTTTGGAGATTTAAATGAGTTTTTAAAACTTCGTCTGAAGCAAAATTAAAACATTTATTTTTGTAAGAAAAAAAAATCAATAATTTTGAGTTTCTTAAAACTTTCTCTGAAGCAGAATCAAAACATTTGATTTTGTAAAAAGAATAAAAAATAACAATAACTTTGAGTTTTTAAAGCTTCGTTTTGAGCAAAACTAAGACATTCATTTCTGTAAAAAAAAAAAAAAAAAAAAAAAAAAAAAAGATACTTTCCTGTTATTGCCCCACCAATAATTTCCGATATAACCCAAATACTATTTTTTAGCTTAGGTTAGGTTAGGTTGGAAATTATTCAATCTGTAGGTGGATAACATTCTAGCCTATCCTAACCTAACCTAAAAAATACTATTGGGGTTATATTGGAAATTAGTGGTGGGGCAATAACAGGAAAGTATTTTTTTTTTTTTTTTTTTTTTTTTTTTTTTTTTTTTTTTTTTTTTTTTTTTTTTTTACAGAAATGAATGTCTTAATTTTGCTTCAAACGGAGGTTTAAAAAACTCAAAAGTTATTATTTTTTTTTTTTTTTACAAAATTAAAAGTTTTAATTTGTCTTCAGAGAAAGTTTTAAGAAACTCAAAATTATTGTTTTTTTTTTCTTTTTACAAAAATAAGTTTTTTAATTTTACTTTACACAAAGCTTTAAAAACTCATTTAAATCTCCGAAGAACTTTTTTAATTTAAATCTTCTCAAAATAAATCGAATAAAGAAAATTCATATCCTTTTTCTTTAATTCTTTAAAAAAACAGTATTATTATTATCATTACTGGCTAAGCTATAACTCTAATTGGAAAAGCAGGATGCTATAAGCCCAGGGGCCCCAACAGGGAAAATAGCCCAGTGTGGAAAATACCAAAAATTGATATGAGGGTTTTTAAAATATGGACATGGGAGATAAAAACAAGTAAAAGGAGAGAAAGTTCAAGTGAATTACTAAATCAAATTCTACTCACGAATAATAAACTAAATGACGAAACCACCATTGGATGAAGTATTTACATGCAGAGCCGCAGCCGTAGATGCCCTGATGTGGACTGCCAATTGTTATCAGATTCTTCATTGGAGGAGATGGACAGCGCTGGGCCACTGCACGGCTTGGAAAGATATGAAAGATAAGAATTATCACTTTTCTCAGATATTATTATTATTATTATTATTATTATTATTATTATTATTATTATTATTATCATTATTAGCTAAGCTACAACCCTAGTTGAAAAAGCAGGATGCTATAAGTCCAAGGGCTCCAGCAGGGAAAATAGCCCTGTGAGGAAAGGAAACAAAGAAAAATAAAATATCTTAGGAATAGTAACAACATTAAAATAAATATTTCCTAAAAAAACTAAAACTTTTAACAAAACAAGAGGAAGAGAAATAAGATAGAATATTGTGCCCGAGTGTACCCTCAAGCACTACCCAAGACTAGAGAACAATGGTTTGATTTAGGAGTGTCCTTCTCCTAGAAGAGCAGCTTACCATAGCTAAAGAGTTTGTTAAGGCATTAAAGATAACCCAAAGGGAACTGCTGGACTGGGGTTCGAGACCCGCTCAAGCTCGGTAGTTTCATATAGTGTCTGTAACCTCAGTACACTTGTGAGCGTAGGATAGTTTGTGGGAGACTATAGGTCTACCTGCTGAGGTATCAGCAGCCATCGCCTGGTCCTCCCTGGTTCTAGCTTGGGTGGATAGGGGCTTGAGTGCTGATCATATCAATATGTAGTCAAGTCTTTAGGGCACTGTCCTGCTAGGGCTCTCAATAGATTCTTGTAGTGTCTATAACCTCACTATCCTTGTGACCTAAGAATGGGGTGCTTTGGGGTATCTGTAGTTCTAACTGTTTAATCATCAGCAGCCAGTGTCTGGCCCTTTCTTGTCCTAGCTTGGGTGGAGAAGTGGCTTGGGCGTTGATCATATGTATATATAGTCAGTCTCTAGGGCATTATCCTGCTAGCAAGGGCATTATTATTGTCTCTTGCCTCTGCCATTCATGAGTGACCTTTAAAACCTTTAATTTATGATTGCGTATTAGTTTTAGTTTTATAAAATAATCAAATCATAGGAAACAGTAATTGAACTAAATATATTACTTGAATTTAAACTTATTGAAATTGATAATATCCACTGAACATGACATTTCTTAATAGATAGTTTTATATTTGCAACGCTACTTACAAAAACAGACCTCCCTGGGAGATGCCAATTGCATGGTATCCATTTTTAAGTTTTCTATCCTTCGCTAACATCTGGCAAACTTCTTCAACCTGATCGTTTACGTTTCCATTGAAGCTAAACTCTCTGTCCTGCAATGTAAACGTTCTGGTGTAACACTAATTCAAGAGCAAATCAACTGATATGTAAAATGTTCTTTAAAAGACTCTCTCTCTCTCTCTCTCTCTCTCTCTCTCTCTCTCTCTCTCTCTCTCTCTCTCTCTCTCTCTCTCTCTCTCTCAGGTGTCAAGGTGAAATTAATAACGTTATTGCATTATTAGAATGTGAAAAAACCACAATGAATTATCCTATAATGAATCTATCAAGTCTTTCCTTTTGAATTCAAAATCTAAATATAATATATAAATTTCGATGGTACTGAAACTTCAATTGAAAATTCATGCATTTGTAGCAACGTATCTTTAATTATCATTTCGTGAAGAAGATAAAACAATGACTTTCAGTGGAACTTTTAAATGATGAAATTCAAATTTTGAGAAAAGCTAATGGTTACAACTTGATAAAGGAAATAAAAAAAAACATTTAGTAAGAAAATACAACTAAAATTAAAGATCAAAATTCAATTATCCTAATCAAAGGTTATAAAGATTATAAAGGATTCATGAATCTAAAAATACTTTAAAATAAGACTAATCAAGAAAGTCCTTATTTCAATTATGAATACACAATAAATCTTAATGCATACATAACTAAAGGGGCACTCAGTAGACTGCAGACCTCCGCCCCAACAGCTTATTTCTCGAGCTTGATCTTTGACCTTAACATTTTTTAATTGGTGTGGATTTCCTTAATCAAATATGAACCAAGTTTGAAATCTCTGTGACAATGATGTCAAAACTTATGGCTGATTACTTGAATTGGACATTTTCCATGACCGTGACCTTAACCTTTGACCTTGACCTTTCAAGATTTAATAATTTGCAGCTTTTTACGTATCAATTAATCCCTGCAAGTTTCATAACTCTACGATTATGATTGTGACTGGGAAGCTGTTTACAAACAAACACACACACGAATTACAAACAAACAAACAAGGGGTAAAACATTACCTCCTTCCAACTTCGTTGACGGAGTTAATAAAGTACCTATGAAAGGTAAAGCGAAATGCATTTCTTATAAAACCCTAAATCTTGAATTAATTCATAGAATAAATATGATTTAAAAATGCAATTTGATTTGAAATGTAGACAAATGCATACTTACTGCTTCAATGCTCTCGCCGATCATGATACTCCGAACACAAATACCAGGTTTATTTTGTTT
>NC_090742.1:12093794-12111294 GCF_036898095.1 Palaemon carinicauda
CTCTAAGGCACTGTCCTGCTTGATAAGGCAATGTCACTGTCCCTTACCTCTGCCATTCATGAGCGACCTTTAAACTACCACTGTCATAAACTCAAACATTACTATTCTACGAATGATCATAAAATTTACTTTCATATAAATGAAAATGCGACAGATGATTTGTTAGGTCACACGTCATTCTCAAATTATTATTAAAAGGTCTATATAATATTATTTAATAATACCAACAAAATTGACATTGATGAATAATGAAACGGTAAACGACTAAGTATGCAATTACTGTGAAATTGCGTATTTCAAATAACATCTATTTGTTCCCGTCTGTTTTATTGTCAAAGATCAAGAATTTCCAGATCATCTTAAATGCTACGGACACGATTTTAATTAAAGGTTAGGTCACAATATAATACTTTATAATTACTTTTATTGGGAATTATTGCTTATAAAGTATCTATAGCCCCTGAATTAGTTCTCCAGAACTCTCTGGCCCATTATTATTATTATTATTATTATTATTATTATTATTATTATTATTATTATTATTATTATTATTATTAATACCTAAGCTACACTCTAGTGGGAAAAGTTCAAAGGCTCTAAGAGGGGAAAATAACCCAGTGGGGAAAGGAAACAAGGAAATAAATAAACTATATAAGAATTAATGACGAATCATAATAAAATATTATAAGAACAGCAACCATATTATAACAGGTCTTTCATATAAAAACTATAAAAAAAAGACTTAAGTCAACATGTTAAATAAATGACTTACCAATGTTTCATTGTGTCCCAAATAAAAATATATAGATCTGATTAGCTCCCTCAGTAATTAATTAGATTCGACTCTCAATTATTGTTAAACTAGGAAGTTGTCAATCGTCTTCTTTTATTCCATTCTACACACACTCCTTTTCAAACAACAAACTTGCTAACTAGGAAGTTATCAGTCATCACTTGTTATTCTATTCTGACAAACTTGCTAACTAGGAAGTTATCAATCATCACTTGTTATTCTATTCTGACAAACTTGCTAACTGGGAAGTTATCAGTCACCAATTGTTATTCTATTCTGACAAACTTGCTAACTAGGAAGTTATCAGTCATCACCTATTATTCTATTGTGTCAACACTCATTTTCAAACAACAAACTTGTTAGCAAGGAAGTTATCAGTCATTGCCTGTTATTCTCTTCTGACAAACTTGCTAACTAGGAAGTTATCAGTCATCACCTGTTATTCTTTTCTGACATACTTGCTAACGAAGAAGTTATCAGTCATCACCTGTTATTCCATTCTGCCAACACTCCTTTTCAAACAACAAACTTGTTAACTATTTCTTGAAAAAACCAGTCCACACCAAAACGTAAATGATCGGCTTCCACGGAGAGGAAGTGGAGTTTGCCTGCCTCGTCCATCTCTTTCAAACCGAGTCGGTCCTGCAAAGAACGGAAATCAAATTAGCTCACAACGAAACAACGTAAAAGTTTACTGTGTGGAAAAAAAAATACTATCATGGAGTATTTCTTATTTTAAGAAGGTCTCAGTAATTACAGTCAAGTTCTTTCCAAAATATATTTTTCTTCTTTTTTTTATTATTGAATTAGACGTTTATAGAATGAATACATTCTACATATAATGATCAGAGAGAGAGAGAGAGAGAGAGAGAGAGAGAGAGAGAGAGAGAGAGAGAGAGAGAGAGAGAGAGAGAGACCCATTTGTATTTTGAGTGGCCCACGAACTATGATTTAATGATGTATCATATGATTCTATACATTTTGAAGCAGACTTGCCAAAAGCAAAAAACTATACAAGATATATATATATATATATATATATATATATATATATATATATATATATATATATATATATATATATATATATATATAATAAATATAATATATATATATATATATATATATATATATATATATAATTTATATATAGATAGGGATATATATATATATATATATATATATATATATATATATATATATATATATATATATATATATATATATATATATATATATATATGTATATATATAATTAAATGCTGCCTAGTTATTGCTATAACCAAAACAATAACTCAATTACTAAATATAAATTCGTCTTATTTACCTCAATAAAATAGAAAATATTCTCCAAACTAAAAAATAGAAACATAGCTGTTCCATGAATAGATTCTACGAAGTTATAAAGACTACACTCAATTTGTTTCATTTACTCTAATAAAACCCAAAATATCCTCCAAACATGATGGAACTATAGCAGCACCATCAATAGATCCTTGGAAGTCATAAAAAATCTTGGAAAGTACGAGACAAACCTCTTCGTAGAGCCGAGTTTCTCGAAGAGGCAACACCTCTTCATTCTGACCAGAGGCGTAAAATCCAAACCACTGAGACTCGTTCGGATATACAGTCGTGTCTTCGAGGAATTTCACCATCACGAAGTTTTCCAGCTTCTGCAGGTTTTCTCGGTAGGTTTCGTTTATTTCCTGCAATGAAATATTAGAAGATTTAGTTATTGCTATAGTTATTATGTAAATAGCGTACAAGAAAACAGCAATTAATTAGAATCAGAGTTTCTTTATTCGACGTTGTAGTTAAGATTATTATCATTATTTAAACTATTAATATCACTATAATAAAAATCATTAAAAGTGTTATTATTAGAATATTTTTTTTCTTGAAACTGTTTTCATTACTGCAATCTATCAGCCATCTCACCTCATTGTCTCATAAGGCTCTCGTTGTTTCAGGTTAGCCACATACAAAGCACTCTCAAAACAAATAAACATGACTGCCTAGATACATAGGTAATAAGATTTTACTAATGTATGCAGTACATAAACTTACTGTTCCTTGGAAATTGTAGGCCTATTTTTTTTAATAAAAATATGGTTCAAGCACAATAAGTGAAATTTAAGTACTCATTGATATGTAAATAAGATTATTATTATCTATTTTTCTTAGAAAGTTAATGACTTATGACAATCTAATTACTTAAGTTGTCTATTGAATTTTCTGTTTGATTTATCTATTAATCTATGACAGTCTTTCGCAAGTAGTTAATATGTACATGACAAGATACCGTCTCTCTCTCTCTCTCCTCTCTCTCTCTCTCTCTCTCTCTCTCTCTCTCTCTCTCTCTCTCTCTCTCTCTTACGTACAGACATATACATAGACAAATATATATATATATATATATATATATATATATATATATATATATATATATATATATATATATATATTATATGTATATATATATATATATATATATATATATATATATATATATATCTTTATGTATCTCTATATACAGTATATAGTTATATATATACATATATACATATATATATATATATATATATATATATATATATATATATATATATATAGATAGATAGATAGATAGATAGATGGATAGTTGGATATATAGATAGATAGATAGACAGATATTCCTAATCCGTATATACAGTATAAACGCATTCATTTATATAAAATACTCTTGGAGGTGTAAGTATTTACTTGTTAATATATAACTTGCACAGATTGATCTGTAGATTTTTTTTTTGCTAGATAGAAGCGTCTGAAAAATATATAGAACTAACTCTACTAACCTTTTCATTATTGATATCTGCTAAGAAGATAGAGTGTTGGCGATACTTATCCTCTTCGATGGGGTCATGCCAGTACTGAGCCACAACATACGTCTGCTGAATGTGACTTGAAGAAAGAAAAGATCTTTTTGAATTGTTGGTAACAATTAATGTAGTGATATAAAAAAATGGTTAAAGTGTGCATTTATCTTTTCGAAAATATCTATTATTTGTGAGAGATGTAAATAAATATCTATGGATATTATATATTTAATGATATTTATATTTTGAGTAGTCCAGTTTCGGATACGTTCTTCGGAAATGTCAATTTAATTTGAAATTTTAAACTTTATGTTGTAAATAAAAAAAACCTGAACAGTCAATTTTAATAAGAAGGTTTTCAATATATGAATATATCACAAGAAGTGAAAAATAAGGAATAGAGAATTTTAGAATTCGGTGGAAATATCACTTTAATTTGAAATTGGGAACTTTATGTTGTAAATAAAATACCTGAATAGTCCATTTTGATAAGAAGGTTTACGAAATATGAACATATTACAAAAAATGAAAAATAAGAAATAGAGAGTTTTAGAATTCTGTGGAAAAGTCAATTTAATTTGAAATTTGAAACTTTATGTTGTAAATAAAAAACCTGAATAGTCAATTTTGATAAGAAGGTTTTCGAAATATGAATATATCACAAAAAAAAAAATGAATAGAGAATTTTAGAATTCGGTGGAAATGTCACTTTAATTTGAAATTTGAAACTTTATGTTGTAAATAAAA
Source organism: Palaemon carinicauda (assembly GCF_036898095.1). Lineage (NCBI taxonomy): Eukaryota > Metazoa > Arthropoda > Malacostraca > Decapoda > Palaemonidae > Palaemon > Palaemon carinicauda. The sequence goes on from NC_090742.1 coordinate 12,098,190, forward strand.
TACTTGAATAGTCCATTTGGACAAAAAAGGTTTTAAAAATATGAACATATCACAAAAAAAAAAGGAATAGAAAATTTTAGAATTCAGTTGTCCTTTTACTCACGAATAATAAACCAAACGACGAAACCACCACTGGATGATGAAAGTACAAGTTGAGCCGCAGCCATAGATGCCCTGATGTGGACTGCCAATTGTTATCAGATTCTTCATTGGAGGGGAAGGGCATCGCTGGGCCACTGCGCGACTTCGAAAGATAAGAAAGATAAAGAATGTCACTATTTATCCGACAGTATGTTAAGGTATCAAAGATAACCCAGATGGAACAACTAGACTGGGATTCAAGACCCCGCTCCAGCTCGATAGTTTCTTATAGTGTCAGAAACTCACTATCCTTATGAGCTAAGGGTAAGGGTTTGGAGGAGCCTATAGGTCTACAGGATAAATCATCAGCAGCCATTGCCTGGCCCTCCCTGGTCCTAGCTTGGGTGGAAAGAGGGCTTGGGCGCTGATCATATGTATATATATTCAGTCTCTAGGCCCTTTCCACTGTTCCTTGCCTCTGCCATTCATGAGTGATCTTTAAACCTTTAAATGATTGTGTATAATTTTGTTCATGTATAATAATCAAATCAAAAGAAATTAAATCATTAGCAGTCATTGTATAATATTTTATTTTGTTGAGAAATTAAAAATAGGAATAAAATTGTTAAATATTTTAGTAGAACTTATGACAGATGGAATTGACAATATATTATTATTATTATTATTATTATTATTATTATTATTATTATTATTACTTGCTAAAAAGCAGGATGCTATATACCCCAGGGGCCCCAAACAGAGAAAATAGCCCAGTGAGGAAAGGATACAAAGAAAAATGAAATACTTTAAGAACAACAACAACATTAAAATTTGTATATCCTATACAAACTATAAAATCTTTAACAAAAACAAGAGGAAGAGAAACCAGACAGAATAGTGTGATCTCCTGGAGATTACACTTGGTTAAGAATGATTTCGTATTTGGTTTGGTACTTACAAAAGCAGACCTCCCTGGGAGAAGCCCATTGCATGGTAGCCCTTCTGAAGCTTTGGATCACTCGCTAATTTGTGGCAAACCTCTTCAACCTGGTCGTTCAAGTTTCCGTAGAAGCTGTACTCTCTGTCCTGCAATGTAAACATTGGGATGTGACACTAGTTCAACAGCAAAGGAGCTGATATATACTCGTATATTGTTTCCTTTAACACACATACACACACATATGTATATATATATATATATATATATATATATATATATATATATATATATATATATATATATATTTATATATATATATATATATACATATATATATATATATATATATATATATATATATATATATATATATATATATATATAATTTACAAGCACACACACACATATATATATATATATATATATAATATTATATATATGCATATATATATATATATATATATATTATATATATATATATATATATATGTATATATATACATATATATATATGTATATATATATATATATATATATATACATATATATATATATATATATATATATATATATATATATATATATATATATATATGTGTGTGTGTGTGTGTGTGTGTACACGCAAGGGGAAGGACATGTCAGAGGCATTTGTTAGGATGTACTAGTAACTGCTGATGATATATATATATATATATAATATATATATATATATATATATATATATATATGTATATACAGTATATATATACATATATATATATATATATATATATATATATATATATATACATATATATATATATATATATATATATATATATATATATATATATATATATATATATATATATATATATATATATATGGGGATGTACAGTAGGTTGCAAAACTCTCTCTCTCTCTCTCTCTCTCTCTCTCTCTCTCTCTCCTCTCTCTCTCTCTCTCTCTCTCTCTCTCTCTGAGATGAAATTAAAAACAACACTGAATGATTTCTATCCTTCGAGACTATAAATTTACAATGGATAAATTATATATAAATTGAAATTGTATTGTATCATCATCTATATAGTTTCTTAAAGGTCAAAATGGTACGGTATTTTTTTGTCATTCATGTTCTATGAAATTCACTGTGAAATAAGATCACGAAGTTGTAATTTTTAAAACAAGAAGAGTTGGAACTGTTTAAAAAAAATATGAAAACTGAATTAATCATTGAATGTTAATACAAGAAAATCGAAGTCAAAATGAAAATGAAAGACCTGAAGGATTGATTTATAAAAAAATATTTTGAATTTATATGTAATTAACTTTTTGAAATTACAGTTAAGGAAGAAATGTCTTTTAAATGAGTACACAATAAATACCGATGCATAATGCATACAATAAATTCAGATATATAATGCATGCATCATAGAATACCTATAAAATATAAAGTGAAATCCATTTTGTTGTACAACTTTGAAACAAAAACATCTTAATGAAAGTAATGCTTTGAATAAATGCTAACAAATTTATAAAAAAAAAAAAAAAATCAATAACTCATACTTACTTCTTCAATGTCCTCGCCAATCATAATACTCCTAATATAAATGCCGGGTTTATACATTTCAATAAAGGACTTCAGAGCTATCATGTGATTGGAACAGCACGTGTCTCCTATATAAAAGATAATTCAGATTTATATATCTCATTAGTATCGTATTTCATGATTATACATACCTGTGCACACACACACACACACACACACACATATATATATATATATATATATATATATATATATATATATATATATATATATATATATATATATATATATATATATATATATATATATATATACACGTATGGATGATACCCAACACAATATCGTGCCTAAATAGAAATAAATTTCTACCTCATACCGGGTTCGAACCCTAGCCCCTTCAAATGAAGGGCCAGGTCGCTTCCAACCTGGTGGCATGGTTGGAAGCGACCTGGCCTTTCATATGAAGGGGCTAGGGTTCGAACCCGGTATGAGGTAGAACTTTATTTATATATATACATATATATATGTATATATATTATATATATATATATATATATATATATATATATATATATATATATATATATATATATATATATATATATAATATATATATATAGTATATTGGCAGTATATCTTTTACACATTTCTGATTCAATATTTGGAGGAGTGTGATTTTTATCACGTGAACCCATCAATAATATAAAACATTTAATTAAGCCTATATTATTATTATTATTATTGCTGTTAACCTACAACAGCTATAACCCCAAGGGTTCCAACAGGGATAATATATTTAAAAACTACACTGAAACGTAATGATTTTCACCCTTGATACTCACTGAGCCCATGCCACATCACCAGGGGAGTGAATGGTTCGCCCTTACAGACCGACGAAGAAGCAAATAAGATGGCAATATATCCAATCCACTTCATATCTTGTTTATTAACTCTTCAAGAGCTTAGCTGAGTTCACGATGAGGAACTTGCACCGTTCAAGGAGTGACTGAAGATGGTATTCACATTTCAAGAGGTCTTATACCACGAGTAGACCCTTGAGTTGCCAACTGTTATTTTTATCGTTATGAGAAGAGACTCTTTAGCTATAGCGAGCAGCTCTAGGAGAAGGACACTTCAAAATCAAACCATTGTTCTCTAGTGTTGGGTGATGCCATAGCCCCTGTATCATAATCTTCCACTGTCTCTTTAGCTATGACGAGCGGCTCTTCTATAGGAGAGGGACACTTCAAAGTCAAACCATTGTTCTCTAGTCTTGGGTGGGGCCATAGCCCTTGTATCAGAGTCTTCCACTGTCTTGGATTAATTTTTATCGTTATGAAAAGAGACTCTTTAGCTATAGTAAGTAGCTCTTCTATGAAAAGGACACTTCAAAATCAAACCATTGTTCTCTAGTCTTGGGTAGTGCCATAGCCCCTGTATCATAGTTTTCCACTGTCTTGGGTTAGAGTTTTCTTGCTTGAGGGTACACTCAGGCACATTATTCTATCTGTTTCCTTATATATAATGCAAAGTAGTTTATGGCAATATCTTCAATCTTTGTTGTTTTTTTTTTTTTCTTCCGATTCTGTCTTTTCGGCTTCACCTTTATTACAAATCACTAATTTCTTGTATTTGTCTACAGGAAACATATAATATTCATATACTATATACTATGTACTTAAAGTTTTCTTCATATTGAGCACAAAACTGATGTGTCCTGTATTTTTCTCGGGCAAAATTTGGTTTCAAATCACCTGGGGTATACTTATAAAACGACATAGAGACCTATTTTTGTAATGGAAATTTTCATGGAAACATTTCTGATATTCAAGTATAGATAAAAATCTATAACAAAAGAGGGGGGGGTGGATTTTGGAGGATCTTGGGGGTGCACGTAAATCTAATTTACATAAATTAAATGTGTGAGTTTTAATTACTGTTTCAATGATTTATCAATAACGGTAGCAATAACAATAACAATAAAAATAGTAATGATTGATAATTTTTATTGTTATTTTTATCTTTATTCTTATGGACATTTCATTAAAGTTTTCATTTTTTCCGGCGTTGTGGTTGTTGCCATTAGGATCTACATGTTAAAATATTGAACATCTTCCAGCTATAGTCAATTCTTTTTAGTGAGGCAGATTTGCACCGACTCGCTGGGACGTCCTTTTCACTCGGATCATTCTAACCAATCCGATAGCAGGACTCTTTTCCGAGCTAAAAGGGTACCGCTGCGAGTCAGTGCAAATGTGCCTCATTAAAAAAAATTGAGTATAGTTCATTTGACTTGTTTATCGGCAGAAGGAATAGTTTGATCTTATGTGGTTCTAACAAAATATCAATCTTAGTTATTCAAAGAAAATTATATACAATGCATCCTTTTTTAATAAGTCGTTTTTTCCAAACTTTGGTTTTCATTAACCTTTTTTTTTTTTTAGACATGAAGTGTTTATCTACAAAAGGAAAAGTTTGATCTTATATAGTTCTAACAAAATATTAATCTTAGTTATTAAAAGATAATTATATACAATACATAATTTTAATAAGTTTTGTTTTTCTTCAGAACTTTGGTTTTCAGCATCTTTGTTTTATGACGTGAATTATTTATCTGCAAAAGAAGTCTGATCTTACATGGTTTTCTCAAAACATCATTCTTAGTTATGAAAAGAAAATTATAATAAGCATACTTGTTTTCAATAAGTTTTTTTTTTTTTTTTTTTTTTTTTTTTCAAAACTTCGGCTTTCAGAGGCATTGTCTTTTGACCTAACTTGTGTATCCGCAAAAATAAAAAGTTTTTTGGGGTTAAAACTTTTTGTCCTTGTAGCATAGAAAATTGCTCAATTTTTTTGAAGTTTGTCATCGTAAGGCATTTTTGGGGCCCTTTTGTAATATTTTGGAAATAGGTATGCTTTATTCCTTGGTGAACATTCACTTGTACTGTTTCGTTATAAGGTGAACAATACAAAAGGAACTAGTCTAAGCTTTAGTACCAGCTCTTTTAACCTTCCTCTTCCTTCAAACTCTCTGATGTGGGTCGAAACCTTTCTTATTTGAAGTTACAGTTCTGGAAATAAGATATATCACCTTTCATAGCGGCGTAGACACAACTCGTTCAATATTCTCCAGTCTTCCTTTTTTTTACGATTATTTCTTTATTTCTTCTGAGCTTTTAATTCCTTACACGGTTAAAGATTTACATCAGAAACGGCAAATGTTTGGCAGCATTTACTCCAGGATTTTTACCGTTTTAAAACCCGATATATTGACGTAAAGTAGTGATATTACGCTCACCAAACCGTGAAAAAAGGATAACTATGTAAGGTAAAATTACGGTCTCTCTCTCTCTCTCTCTCTCTCTCTCTCTCTCTCTCTCTCTCTCTCTCTCTCTCTCTCTCTCTCTCTCTCAGTGACATTGCTAGATGTATATCTACTTGGTCTCTCCCCCTCCCTTGGGTCGTGGGGAGGGAGAGTAGTCATAACCTGGTGAAAGGGGCTATCCGGAGGGTACACTCGGAAAACACAATCTCATACAAATATGTGTGCGTGTGTATGCATATCTAAATAATTATCCATTATTATTGGCGGGTCGCGTATACTATTTACTTATGTTAGAAGATATCCCCAAATTAAGTGGGTTTAACGAAGATACAGTATGTGTGTGTGTTTATATGTGTGTGTGCGTATGTGTGTATGTTTGCAAGTTAACCATCATCGCTGTGGTAACACTCCAATAACAGCCGAGTTATATATGTATATATATTTATATATGTATATGTATATATATATATATATATATATATATATAATATATATATAGTATATATATATATATATATATATATTGAATTCCTATCCGTATTATTATCTTTCGTGTGAAATTAACATGAAAATGCGAGTAAATAAATGCAATACTTTTTTGAGAAGATAAAAATCTATCTTGTAACTACAAAACTGATCTTGAATATTGTAACCTTTTCAAGAAGATGAGAATCAGTCTTATATTTAAAAAACTGGTCTTGAATACGGCAACTTTTTCAAGAATATGAACATCAGGTTTGTAATTACAATACAGATCTTGAATACAGCAACTTTTTTTCAAAAATATGAAAAATCAGTTTTGTAACTTTTTCAAGAATATGAACATCAGATTTGTAATTACAATACACGATCTTGAATACGGCAACTTTTTCAAGAATATGAAAATCAGGTTTGTAATTACAATACAGATCTTGAATACACGCAACTTTTTTTCAAAAATATGAAAAATCAGTTTTGTAACTTTTTCAAGAATATGAACATCAGATTTGTAAATACAATACAGATCTTGAATACGGCAACTTTTTCAAGAATATGAAAATCAGGTTTGTAATTACAATACAGATCTTGAATACAGCAACTTTTTTCAAAATATGAAAAATCAGTTTTGTAACTTTTTCAAGAATATGAACAACAGATTTGTAATTACAATACAGATCTTGAATACGGCAACTTTTTCAAGAATATGAAAATCAGACTTGTATCCACAAAACTGATCTTGAATACGGCAACTTTTTCAAGAATATGAAAATCAGACTTGTATCCACAAAACTGATCTTGAATACGGTAACTTTTTCAAGAATATGAAAATCAGACTTGTATCCACAAAACTGATCTTGAATACGGCAACTTTTTCAAGAATATGAAAAATCAGACTTGTATCCACAAAACTGATCTTGAATACCGGCAACCTTTTTCAAGAATATGAAAAATCAGACTTGTATCCACAAAACTGATCTTGAATACGGTAACTTTTTCAAGAATATGAAAAATCAGACTTGTATCCACAAAACTGATCTTGAATACGGCAACTTTTTCAAGAATATGAAAATCAGACTTGTATCCACAAAACTGATCTTGAATACGGCAACTTTTTCAAGAATATGAAAATCAGACTTGTATCCACAAAACTGATCTTGAATACGGCAACTTTTTCAAAATATGAAAAATCAGTATTGTAACTTTTCAAGAATATGAAAATCAGTCTTGTAACTACAAAACTGATCTTGAATACGGCAACTTTTTCAAGAATATGAAAATCAGACTTGTATCCACAAAACTGATCTTGAATACGGCAACTTTTTCAAGAATATGAAAATCAGACTTGTATCCACAAAAACTGATCTTGAATACGGCAACTTTTTCAAGAATATGAAAATCAGACTTGTATCCACAAAACTGATCTTGAATACGGCAACTTTTTCAAAAATATGAAAAATCAGTATTGTAACTTTTTCAAGAATATGAAAATCAGTCTTGGTAACTACAAAACTGATCTTGAATACGGCAACTTTTTCAAGATATGAAATCAGTCCTATTACAAGAAAACTGATCTTAAACGTAATCCAGGACTTTAATGTCAGCCTCCCAAATTCTCCTCTGGCTCATCAGAAACACATCAGAGTTTGCATATGAGAGACAGAACCGGAAGTTCGTATAATAAGCGGCATAAATATTCAGTCTCTGACATCCCTATAGCATATTCCAAAGGAAACAAAGCATTTTACATCAAGTGTAATAATAGATGCTTTGAATTATTCATTCGTTGTGAGGACTATGGTAATGAACAGAATTTGTAGAAGCCTAGAGATCTGATAACTTTGAGGTTTTGATGCTTAGAGCTCTTTGAAGCTTCACGCAACACAAATCTGTTAACATGAATTCGGTCTATTCATAACTTTTGTATATCTGCATTATATTCTGAGAGAGGAGAGCACATAAGTGTGTATTGGTTGTATATTTTCGTACTGCATCCACTGTTTAGCCTTCTACCTTACTTTATTTACCACTTTCTTTTCTATGAATGTACAATTCATTTTAACTTGTACATCATTATGCAGCTACAATGTTTTCCCTGCGTTGAATGATCTCCTCACTCCCTGTGCTGCTTCCCCGGAACCTTCCCACTCCCTGTGCTGTTTCCCCTAGAACCTCCCCATCCCCTGTGCTGTCTCCCAGAACCTCCCTACTCCCTGTGCCGTTTCCCCAGAACCTCCCCACTCCCTGTTGTGTTTCCCCAGAACTCCCTACTCCTGTGCTGTTTCCCCTGAACCTCCTCACTCCCTGTGCTGTTTCCCAGAACCTCCCCACTCCCTGTGTTGTTTTCCCAAAACCTAATATGGCAGGTTCATCCTAGCCCAAAATTCTTGGACATGATGTGTCGTTCTATGCTAGCGGTATTTTTAGATTTATTTAAGAAGCAGGTCTTCTGAAAGCTATTTAAATTTGATTATTACATCTTCGCTTTTATGATTTAAAATTGAGTTTCCTTTTATTCTTTATTTATAACAAATGATATTGGCGTCAATGACCTCAGATGTCAGGATGCCAGAAAACTCCAGATCAAACAATCAATCACCATTTCCTTTGGCTGTTTCCGTGGAATCTTCCAACTCTCTGTGCTATTTCCCAGAAACTTCCCACTTCTTTTGCTGTTTCCCCAGAACCTTCCAACTCTCTGTGCTGTTTCCCCAGAACCTTCCAACTCTCTGTGCTGTTTCCCCAGAACCTTCCCACTCCCTGTGCTGTTCTCCAGAACCTTCCAACTCTCTGTGCTGTTTCCCCAGAACCTTCCAACTCTCTGTGCTGTTTCCCCAGAACCTTCCAACTCTCTGTGCTGTTTCCCCAGAACCTTCCCACTCCCTGTGCTGTTTCTCCAGAACCTTCCAACTCTCTGTGCTGTTTCCCCAGAACCTTCAACTCTCTGTGCTGTTTCCCCAGAACCTTCCAACTCTCTGTGCTGTTTCCCCAGAACCTTCCCACTCCCTGTGCTGTTTCTCCAGAACCTTCCAACTCTCTGTGCTGTTTCCCCAGAACCTTCCCACTCCCTGTGCTGTTTCTCCAGACCTTCCAACTCTCTGTGCTGTTTCCCCAGAACCTTCCCACTCCCTGTGCTGTTTCTCCAGAACCTTCCAACTCTCTGTGCTGTTTCCCCAGAACCTTCCAACTCTCTGTGCTGTTTCCCCAGAACCTTCCAACTCTCTGTGCTGTTTCCCCAGAACCTTCCCACTCCTTGTGCTGTTTCTCCAGACCTTCCACCCCCTCTGTGCTGTTTCCCCAGAACCGTCCCACTCCCTGTGTTGTTTCCCCAGGACCTTCCAACTCGCTGTGCTGTTTTCCCGGAATCTCCCTACTCCCTGTGCTATTTCCCCAGAAACTTCCCACTCCTTGTGCTGTTTCTCCAGACCTTCCAACTCCCTGTGCTGTTTCCCCGGAACCTCTCGATTCCTGTGCTGTTTCCTAAGAACCTTCCCACTCCCTGTGTTGTTTCCCCAGGACCTTCCAACTCGCTATGCTGTTTCCCCCAGAACATTCCAACTCGCTGCGCTATTTCCCCAGAACCTTCTCACTCCCTGTGCTATTTCTCCAGAACCTTCCAACTCTCTGTGCTGTTTCCACCAGAACCTTCCCACTCCCTGTGTTGTTTCCCCAGGACCTTCCAACTCGCTGTGCTGTTTCCCCGGAATCTCCCTACTCCCTGTGCTATTTCCCAGAAACTTCCCACTCCTTGTGCTGTTTCTCCAGAACCTTCCAACTCCCTGTGCTGTTTCCCCGGAACCTCTCTATTCCTGTGCTGTTTCCCCAGAACCTTCCCACTCCCTGTGTTGTTTCCCCAGGACCTTCCAAACTCGCTATGCTGTTTCCCCGGAATCTCCCTACTCTATGTGCTATTTCCCCAGAAACTTCCCACTCCTTGTGCTGTTTCTCTAGAACCTTCCAACTCCCTGTGCTGTTTCCCCGGAACCTCTCGATTCCTGTGCTGTTTCCTAAGAACCTTCCCACTCCCTGTGTTGTTTCCCCAGGACCTTCCAACTCGCTATGCTGTTTCCCCAGAACCTTCCAACTCGCTGCGCTATTTCCCCAGAACCTTCCCACTCCCTGTGCTATTTCTCCAGAACCTTCCAACTCTCTGTGCTGTTTCCCCAGAACCTTCCCACTCCCTGTGTTGTTTCCCCAGGACCTTCCAACTCGCTGTGCTGTTTCCCCGGAATCTCCCTACTCCCTGTGCTATTTCCCCAGAAACTTCCCACTCCTTGTGCTGTTTCTCCAGAACCTTCCAACTCCCTGTGCTATTTCCCCGGAACCTCTCTATTCCTGTGCTGTTTCCCCCAGAACCTTCCCACTCCCTGTGTTGTTTCCCCAGGACCTTCCAACTCGCTATGCTGTTTCCCCGGAATCTCCCTACTCTATGTGCTATTTCCCCAGAAACTTCCCACTCCTTGTGCTGTTTCTCCAGAACCTTCCAACTCCCTGTGCTGTTTCCCCGAACCTCTCGATTCCTGTGCTGTTTCCCCAGAACCTTCCCACTCCCTGTGTTGTTTCCCCATGACCTTCCAACTCGCTATGCTGTTTCCCCGGAATCTTCCTACTCCATGTGCTATTTCCCCAGAAACTTCCCACTCCTTGTGCTGTTTCTCCAGAACCTTCCAACTCTCTGTGCTGTTTCCCCAGAACCTTCCCACTCCCTGTGTTGTTTCCCCAGGACCTTCCAACTCGCTGTGCTGTTTCCCCAGAATCTCCCTACTCCCTGTGCTATTTCCCCAGAAACTTCCCACTCCCTTGTGCTGTTTCCCCAGAACCTTCCAACTCGCTGTGCTGTTTCCCCAGAATCTCCCTACTCCCTGTGCTATTTCCCCAGAAACTTCCCACTCCTTGTGCTGTTTCTCCAGAACCTTCCAACTCCCTGTGCTATTTCCCCAGAACCTTCCCACTCCCTGTTTGTCAATTAATCGTATCAAGTAATCCTTGATAAGTTGGAAGTCCCACATTTGTATCCGTATGGCTATGATAGCCTATTAGAAACGTCCCCGACTCACATTCCGTGAGTCAGGAATTCGAGACCTGATGAAGCTCGACAGTTTCTTGGAGTTTCTTCAAGCACACAGCCCTTGTGAGCTAGTAATGAGGGTTTTGAGGGAGCCTGTGAGTCTACCCACTCAGTCATCAACGACCGTTGACTGGCCCTTCCAGGTTATAGCTTGGGTAGAGTGTCTTGGACATTAATCATATACATAAATGGTTAGTATCCTAATATTCAATTTCTTTAAAATATTCTACTAAGTTATTTAATCTTAATTTTCAAAAATATTCTAATGAGTTACCTAATCTTTATTTCCTTAAGAATTCTACTGAGTTATCTAATCTTCATTTTCCTTTAAAAAATAATTCTACTAAGTTACATAATCTTAATTTACCTTAAGAATCTTATTAGAATATCAAATTTTTATTTTCTTTAAACAAGTCTACCGAGTTATTTAATCTTCATTTTCCTTTGAAATATTCTACCGAGTTATCTAATCTCTATTTTCGAAAATATTCTAATGAGTTATCTAATCTTTATTTTTAAAAACATTATTGAAAAATAGATGACTAAAAAAATATTTCCCACAATACTCTTAGATCAACACATGCATAACTAAACAAATATATATTATTATTATTATTACTATCCAAGCCACAACCCTAATTGGAAAAGCAAGATGCTATAAGCCCAGGGGCTCCAATAGGGAAAAATAGCCCAGTGAAGAAAGGAAATAAGGAAATAAATAAATAGATAAATAAATAAATAAATGAATAAATACATAATTTTCTGTCATGAATAAAATGAAATGAAATGTGAAATGAATCATGAAGTGGTATAAGACTCATCAGCTCATTAAAACCCGAGTCTAAGCAGCTTGAATGAGCCAGTCCAATTATAAATCCAAAACAGGACAGCAAAGACTGTGTGCCCTGAATACTAATACTTGCTGGAAAATTGCGCTGAATAATCTCCGCTGGATATAAGCGAGCATACTCGAAGTTGAGAGCTTTTGATATTAACCCGTGATGCATTGAGCAATATTAATCTGCGGTAATTTCACACAACTTTTGCCTGATTAATCAAAGAACACTCTTGATAGACACATGACGTCCTTAATGAAGTGATCTTTTTGAGTTTTAGCGATTCATTAGTTTCCCAAAAACTCAAATGGAATATTTCAATTAAGGGATGACTCGTCGGTTGATTATTAATTGAAAAAAATATTTAATACTTTTTTGGAAGTGTACGTTTACATGGAAATTATAATAAATTACGTTGGTTAAAATTCCAATATAAGGATTTTTTACAACTTTAAATGATATTTAGTTGTTAAATAATATTAAGCTTACGATATTTATTCTACTTCATAACTGATGACAGGAATGTTGTAATAATAATAATAATAATAATAATAATAATAATAATAATAATAATAATAATAATAATAAGTAATAAATAATAGATGATAAATGATAAAGAGAATAATAATATAAATAATGAAAATTGAAATAATGAATAATAAATAAAAAATATAATAATAATAATAATAATAATAATAATAATAATAATAATAATAATAATAATAATAATAAAAAGAATAATGCTGTTAATAATAATAATCTTAATAAAAAGATATACACATTCTATATTTTCACAGGAGAAAAATAAAGCTTTGATTGCCTTTATTTTCACATAAGAAAAATAAATGAC
>NC_090742.1:12116294-12117708 GCF_036898095.1 Palaemon carinicauda
AGAGAAACAAGATAGAATAGTATGCCTGAGTGTACCGTCAAGCAAGGTAACTAACCTAAGACAGTGGAAGACCATAGTACAAAGGCTATGGCACTACCAAAGACTAGAGAATAATGGTTTGATTTTGGAGTGTCCTTCTCCTAGAAGAGCTGCTTTCCACAGCTAAAGAGCCTCTTCTACTCTTACCAAGAGGAAAGTAGCCACTGAACAATTATAGTGCAGTAGTTAACCCCTTGGGTGAAGAATTTTTGAGTAATCTCAGTGTTGTCAGGTGTATGAGGACAGAGGAGGATATGTAAAGAATAAGCCAGACTATTCGGTGCATGTGTAGGCAAAAGTAAAATGAACCGTAACCAGAGAGAAGAATCCAATGTAGTACTGTCTGGTCAGTCAAAGGACCCCATAACTCTCTAGCGGCAGTAGTCAATTTTTTTAGTGGGGCAGATTTGCACCGACTCGCAGTTGTGCCCTTTTAGCTCGGAAAGTTTCCTGATAACTGATTGGTCGGAAGTATTCGGACAAAAATATTTCTGACCAATCAGCTATTAGGAAACTTTTCCCGAGTTAAAAGGGCAACCCTGCAAGTCGGTGCAAATCTGCCTTACTGAAAAAAATTGACTATAGTAATTTGGCTATCATTGTTCAAATTTTAAGTGTTCTAAGGTCTCTCATGAATGGAAGAGACAAGGAACAGCGATAATGCCCTAGCAGAACAGTGCCGTAGAGACAGACTACATATTATTATGAGCAGCTCCCAAGCCCTCTATCCACCCAAGCTAGTACCAGGAAGGGCAAGGCAATGGCTGCTGATCACTCAGTAGGTAGACTTATAGGCTCCCCAAAACCTTCCATCCTTACCTCACATGAATGGCATAAAGACACTAAAAGAAACTATCGACCTTGAGCGGGTCTAGAACCCCAGTCCAGCACATCACCAGACAGACGACTTAAAGGCTATTTGGTTAAAAAGTAATTTGCATGGCTAACAATATATTGCCGAACGAATCGTTAAAATGGGTTAAGTAAATCTCAATTGACGGCATAGCCTCTGTACCATGGTCTTCCACTCTCTTGGGTTAGAGTTCTCTTGTTTGAGGTACACTCGGGCACACTATTCTATCTTATTTTTCTTCCTCTTATTTTGTTGGAGTTTTATAGTTTATATAGGAAATATTTATTTTAGTGTTGTTACTATTTTATTTTTCCTTGTTTCCTTTCCTCACTGGGCTATTTTCCATGTTGGACCACCTGGGCTTATAGTATCCTGCTTTTCCAACTAGGGCTGTAGCTTAGCAAGTAATAATAATAATAATAATAATAATAATAATAATAATAATAATAATATAATAACAATAATAATAATAATAATAATTTGTATACATTACTGTTTAGGTAAGCTTGCATTATTTTGTTT
>NC_090742.1:12118208-12120708 GCF_036898095.1 Palaemon carinicauda
TATATATATATATATATATATATATATATATATATATATATATGTTTGTGTATGTGGGATTTTGAGGGATTTTGAAAATATGTGTTGTAACTAAATTCTTACCAATGTCAAAGGTATCAGACCATCCAGACTTCGTAAAGAGAGAGAGAGAGAGCGCGAGATAGTTTGTCTCCTCGAAATTATGCCCACTTAACTGTATCAGTATTTAAATCAAGCGAAGAATATGAATCTACAGAATCGTATTTTTTAGGATTTTCATAAGTTAGAGCTTAAGCGAAACCACCCTGCTACTAGTCTTATGTTGGTCAGCCAATGCTCTTAAAACACATCACAACGGGAGTTATCTATCACAGCTTACCGCTACTGAGTCTCAGACGGGGCTTTGTCGCCATAAGGAAGAAAGCTATGGTATCATATCTCTTCTCCTAAGTTTCGAGATGATGTAAAAAATGTAGATTGGAATAGGCTAGCGTCGCCACAGCATATTTTATAGGGTCTGTATCTCCGTCTCTTACATTATAATTTAAAATACTTTTAGGACTGTATATTTGTTTTTATGTTTAAAATACACCAATGAAAGTGAAGATACGTCTTTTCATGTATATTAGGAGTTTTTACATATTAATTTCTAATGTTGTAGATATAATAAAAATTCTCTCTTTATGATTAGGCGCAAGTGACTATATATATATATATATATATATATATATATATATACATATATATATATATATATATATATATATATATATATAAATACAGGTTGATAGATAGGTAAATAGATAGATTTCCATATATGATAGCGAGCAAGTGTCTTTGATATATACTGTATGTATATTATATATATATATATATATATATATATATATATATATATATATATATATATATATATCTATAATTTCCTTCCTCTCACTCTTAGCGGTATTGCCAAACGTATGTCTACTCGATCTCCCTCGTCACTCAGGTATGGAGGAGAGGGAATAGTCATACCTAATGAGAGGGAGTATCGCGAGAGATAAACTCGATAACCACAATCTCCCATAAATTGCCGAACTAGCGGGTTGTGGTTAGAAAGAGGCGGGGTGGGGAGGTGGGAAGGGTTGAATCTGAGTCTGTACGTGTGCATATCTCTCGATATATCTAGCCGTCAATTTTGACGGGTCACGTACACTAGTATATAGTGTATAATCTAAAAATCATAACTGTCATTATCACAGATGTTACTGCTAGTGTTACTAAACTAGAAATAAAACACCTGTCACTAAGCTATAGAGAGGATTCGCAAAACATTGCAATTACGAATCACTAAAACAAACAATACCTGTGATAATAGGGATTACACAACTAAGGACGTGGCTAATACGGGTGTATGCACATTTGACGCATTAGTTGTGTATATATATACACACACACACACACACACACACATATATATATATATATATATATATATATATATATATATATGTATATTATATATAAATATATATCATGTACAGTATATCATATGTATGTATATATACATATACCTGAAATATGCATAAAATATATACATACAAACAAATGCACCCATAGGTTGTAGCTTAGCAAATAATAATAATAATAATAATAATAATAATAATAATAATAATAATAATAATAATAATAATAAAAGTCTAGATTATTCGGCCTATCTGTAGGCAAAGGGAAAATGAACCGTAACTAGAGAGAAGGATCCAATGTAATACTGTCTGGCCAGTCAAAGGACCCCATAACTCGCTAGCGGTAGTATCTCAACGGGTGGCTGGTGCCCTGGCCATCCTACTACCTACATTAACTCACGGAAAGTCAAGCAAGTGTCTGTCGTTAGGTAATTCATCATCTTTTATGCGGCCATCGTTACTATTCCACCAATTCCTTTGCATATGCTAAAATGGTGGATTCTTTAACTTCCGATATAGATGCTATGAATATAGCAAAGGCCTTGATTAAAATTCACAGACTCCATTACAGTCCGACCTTTCGCCTTTCATATCAGCTTCCCGGTCAATTGTGGTCTTCCAATATGGATTCCCCTATCAAAATTTTTGTATATTAATCCTCTGAGGTAAGAAAAACGTTATACCAGAATTTAAAGGTTTAAAGGCCGCTCAGGAAAGGCAAAGGCAAGGGACATTGACATTGCCCTGTCAAGCAGGACAATGCCCTAGAGACTGACCATATGTACATATGATTAGCGCATAAGCACCCTCTCCACCCAAGCTAGGACCAAAGAGGGCCAGACACTGGCTGCTGATGACTCAGCAGATAGACTTATAAGCTCCTCAAAAAACCCCATCCTTAGCTCAAATGGATGGTGAGGCTGCAGCCAACAAAGAAACTAACGAGTTTGAGTAGGAGCGAACCCTAGTCAGGCGATTACCAGTCAGGGACGTTACCACATCGGTCGCTATATGTTATTAACGAACTAACCAACATCTTTAACCAAGTCTTTGTATTAATTTACATTTAACTTCAA
>NC_090742.1:12123208-12140708 GCF_036898095.1 Palaemon carinicauda
GGCGCAGGTAGAGAGACCACCCCCATTCCCCTTCCCCTTGAGAATATGTTGTAATTTTAAATATAGAGTGAAGCTTGAATCTAAGGAGGTAATATAAAAGGACGAAAATGTGGATCTACAATCTGAAGCAGCAATATGAGAGGCAGAAAAGGTGTAGCTGGAATCTGAAGAGGTAATATAAGATGACAAAAAGGTGGAAATAGATTCTAAGGCAATATGAGAGGCAGAAAAGGTGGAGCTGGAATCTGAAGAGGTAATATAAGATGACAAAAAGGTGGAAATAGATTCTAAGGCAATATGAGAGGCAGAAAAGGTGTAGCTGGAATCTGAAGAGGTAATATAAGATGACAAAAAGGTGGAAATAGATTCTAAGGCAATATGAGAGGAAGAAAAGGTGGAGCTGGAATCTGAAGAGGTAATATAAGACGAAGAAAAGGTGGAAATAGATTCTAAGGCAATATGAGAGGAAGAAAAGGTGGAGCTGGAATCTGAAGAGGTAATATAAGATGACAAAAAGGTGGAAATAGATTCTAAGGCAATATGAGAGGAAGAAAAGGTGGAGCTGGAATCTGAAGAGGTAATATAAGACGAAGAAAAGGTGGAAATAGATTCTAAGGCAATATGAGAGGAAGAAAAGGTGGAGCTGGAATCTGAAGAGGTAATATAAGACGAAGAAAAGGTGGAAATAGATTCTAAGGCAATATGAGAGGAAGAAAAGGTGGAGCTGGAATCTGAAGAGGTAATATAAGACGAAGAAAAGGTGGAAATAGATTCTAAGGCAATATGAGAGGAAGAAAAGGTGGAGCTGGAATCTGAAGAGGTAATATAAGATGACAAAAAGGTGGAAATAGATTCTAAGGCAATATGAGAGGAAGAAAAGGTGGAGCTGGAATCTGAAGAGGTAATATAAGATGACAAAAAGGTGGAAATAGATTCTAAGGCAATATGAGAGGAAGAAAAGGTGGAGCTGGAATCTGAAGAGGTAATATAAGACGAAGAAAAGGTGGAAATAGATTCTAAGGCAATATGAGAGGCAGAAAAGGTGTAGCTGGAATCTGAAGAGGTAATATAAGATGACAAAAAGGTGGAAATAGATTCTAAGGCAATATGAGAGGAAGAAAAGGTGGAGCTGGAATCTGAAGAGGTAATATAAGACGAAGAAAAGGTGGAAATAGATTCTAAGGCAATATGAGAGGCAGAAAAGGTGTAGCTGGAATCTGAAGAGGTAATATAAGATGACAAAAAGGTGGAAATAGATTCTAAGGCAATATGAGAGGAAGAAAAGGTGGAGCTGGAATCTGAAGAGGTAATATAAGACGAAGAAAAGGTGGAAATAGATTCTAAGGCAATATGAGAGGAAGAAAAGGTGGAGCTGGAATCTGAAGAGGTAATATAAGATGACAAAAAGGTGGAAATAGATTCTAAGGCAATATGAGAGGAAGAAAAGGTGGAGCTGGAATCTGAAGAGGTAATATAAGACGAAGAAAAGGTGGAAATAGATTCTAAGGCAATATGAGAGGAAGAAAAGGTGGAGCTGGAATCTGAAGAGGTAATATAAGATGACAAAAAGGTGAAAATAGATTCTAAGGCAATATGAGAGGAAGAAAAGGTGGAGCTGGAATCTGAAGAGGTAATATAAGACGAAGAAAAGGTGGAAATAGATTCTAAGGCAATATGAGAGGAAGAAAAGGTGGAGCTGGAATCTGAAGAGGTAATATAAGACGAAGAAAAGGTGGAAATAGATTCTAAGGCAATATGAGAGGAAGAAAAGGTGGAGCTGGAATCTGAAGAGGTAATATAAGACGAAGAAAAGGTGGAAATAGATTCTAAGGCAATATGAGAGGAAGAAAAGGTGGAGCTGGAATCTGGAGAGGTAATATAGTAGGGTGAGGCAATTTTGGACACCTTTTTAGTAACCTTTGTTCAAAATCTATATTAATAATTTATGGCCAAATACCAAACATGTTTTCAAGAGAGGGAGGTCTCATCCATAAAAATGGCTTGTTTCATAATCATCAAAGAATTAGAAATAATCGTATTACAGTAATAAAAAAAATATCTCAGAGGCGAGGCAATTTTGGACAGCGAGGCAATTTTGGACACGTCTGTATCTCCGTTAAGCGCCAATGCTCAGTTAGGAAAACTATGACAATTTGTGGTCCCTATCAATATAAATATGCTAGAAAAAAATTATTGACTTGCATAAATTTTTGTGTCCGTAATCCAAGATTGTCCAATTTTGTCTCGCCAAGAAAAAAGTGAGAAGTTTGCCTGTCCAATTTTGCCTGACCATGGTTTTGAAAACTGTCCAATTTTGCCTTACTATATGAATATGTAAATCAAACTTTGTATTCGAGCACACAAATATACTTTTATATATAAATATGCATATATGTAATCATAAAAATTCAAAATAAGACATAAGGGGAGCAGTAAAAGGGGTGTCTGCCCAAGGTGACACCCTAAAAGTGAGTGACACCCTGAGATTTACATTAAAAAAAAAGTTTCTTTCTAGCTCGATGGTTACGATATGATTTTCAAAAAGTTATTTAATACTGGGGACACTCTTAAAGCTATTGACAATCAGGGGGTGAAACCTTAAAAAAGATTGACCAAAACATGGTAACATCCTCGAGAGGGGTGTCAACCCAAATGCTAGAAATATCTAAAAAAAAAAACTCTACTATATACATTATTCCTATAATAATTCACATATCCAAATGGAAATTTTAGGAATTGAAATAGAATATATTTTCACTGTTCCTGCTAATTTCCATGTTGATAACTGTCATGTTGCCTTTTTGATATGGTGTTAAATGGAGCAACATTAGAGTGAACAGCATGATAGATACATCAAGGAGGGGCAAAGCTGATCCCATAAACAATATTCGTCCTAAGTTGTACTTATCCATTTTATTCTTATCATTGTTACCTCATACTATGAACGAGCCATCAAAGAGATACTTTTACCTACAAAAGAAAGGGATACAATCGAAGATATAAGAAAAAAAATGAAATAAAGAAAAATAAAAGGAAAAACACAAAGAGAGATAGAAACATGACAAATCGTGGAAATACAAAGCAACCAAATATCTCTCGCTTCTTTAAGGAAAAATGTCTGCAAACACTAACATAAATACAAAAAAAATCTAAATTGACCAGGTAATAAATAGTGACAATTGAACCGCTAGGATAGTCCAGATAGTGAATGATAAGGATTTATTTATACCTAAAATAAAAGAAACAAAAAAGAAATTCAAAGTATTTTGGAAGATATTAAGGATCGTCCATTATTTTGCATTGGTAAAGCAACAAGAGGGTTTTTAGAGGAAGAAGGAGGCTAAGTGACTCGCCTTGAGCTAGATGCTTGAAGCCACTGCCCACATATCATCATCATCATCTCCTCCCACGGCTATTAACGCAAAGGGCCTCAATTAGATTTCGCTAGTCGTCTCTATCTTCAGCTTTTAATTCAGTGCTTCTCCAATTACAATATCCTACTTCATGCTTTATATTCCTGAGTCTTCCAACTCTTCTAGTGCCTTGTGGAGGCCAGTTTAAAGTTTGGTGAACTAATGTCTCTTAGGGAGAACAAAGAGCATCCCCAAACCCATCTCCGTCTACCCCTCACCATGGTCTCATCCACATGTGGCGCTCGAGTAATCTCTCTAGTTTCATTTCTAATCCTGTCCTGTCATTTAACACTCAATATTCTTCTGAGGGCTTTGTTCTCAAATCTACAAAATGAGTTTCATTAATATACCAAGATTCACGACCATACAGTAACACCGATCTCACTAAACTGATATATAGCCTGATTATTATATGTAATTTTAGGCGACCTGATTTCCAAATTTGACTTAACCTAGCCATCCTCTGATTTGCTTTTTTTAATCTTTCATTAAACTCAAATTCTAAAGCTCCTATATTAGATATCAAAGTTCCTAAATATTTAAATAATTCTACCTCATTAATCCTTCATCCTTCCAAAGATATTTCATCTTCCATCGCATATTCCGTTCTCATCATCTGTCTTTTTTCTATTTATCTGGAGCCCAACCTCATGTGATTTTTCATGCATTCTGGTAAGCAAGCTTTCCAAGCCCTGTGGTTTTCTACTAATCAAGACAGCGTCATCAGCATACTCTAGGTCTCCTAATTTTCTGTTACCAATCCAGTCCAATCCTTCTCCACCATCCCCATACGATCTATGCATTAAAAAATCTATGAGGAGGATAAACAACATAGGTAACAAAACATTCCCTTAGAGTACTCCACTTTTCACAGGAAATTCGTTTGATAAGACGCCACTAACATTAACTTTGTATTTGCTATGCTTATGAACAGACAATTAAATTTACATATTTGAGAGGAACTCCATTATGTCGCAGGACTCGCCACAAAATTTGCCAAAGCACATAATCAAAAGCTTTTTCATAGCCCACATATACCACAAAAAGTGGAATTCTATATTCTAGATATTGCTGTACCACATGTCTGAAATGAAAATTTGGTTAGTACAACTTCTATCTTTTCTAAATTCTGCTTGTTCATCTCTCAACTTTTCATCAATCTTTCTCTCTAGTCTCTTTAGAATGAGCATTCTATATATTTTCATGACAGCTGACTAAGTGTGATGCCTCTGTAATGATTGCTATCAGTCAGATCTTTTTTTTTGTCATTTTCACCAGCACTCCTAGCTCCCATACATAAGGCTTTGCCTCTTCACGCCACATTCTACAAAATAATCTTTTAGGTAATGTGGGAGTCACTTCATTTTCAGGCAATATCATCTCAGCAGTTATTCCTTCGTATCCAGGGGCTTTCCATCTTTTGAGTTTTTTTTTTTTTTTAAGAATAGCTTCGACTTCAAACACACCTAATTCATTCATGGGCACATCAAGGTCTTCATCAGTTTCAGGTATATCAACCAAATTATTCCCTTCGTATTTCCTATTCATGACCTCACCAAAGTGTTCAACGTTACTTTTCTTCATGTTCTTTCGTTATAACAGATCCATCTTTCTTTTTGATGGGTATATGCTTCTTTTTTTCCCGTAGAGATTTCATTAATAATTCCAAGAGCAATTCCTACAACAAAGCCACTCCCTGAATTCATAGCTTTGTCAGCCTCATCTGCTTTCCTGTCTAAATATTCTCTCCAATCACTCCTGATATTTCTTTTGACCTCACTATCAATACTGAAATACTTGACATGTTCTGCCTTGTAATTTTCATTACTTCCTCGAAAACTTTAAGAAATCAATTTCTGTCTTTGTCTTCTTTTTATAGTATCCCAAGAATCATTTGATATCCATGGTTTTCTCCTTGTAACTGCATGTCCCAAAACTTCGTCTCTTAAAGTCTCTTAAGACTGTAAATCGATTCCTACATTCAGTTACAAAGATTTCTGTGCCCATCCTCTAGAAGCTTAGTTGTATCAAACTTAGGTATTCTATCTACATTTCTGTTGGGTTCTTTCAGTTTTAATATTTGTGTGGCAATGGGGAGCTGGTGATCACTACCAATAACTGCTTGTTACATTTCCCAGAGTCCTCCTTCTCTTGTTATCAATGGCTATGTGATCTATTTGATATTTGTAATTGCCACATGGTGAAGTCCTTGTGGATATCCTTGTGCTGGAAAAGAGTACCTCCAATAACAAGATTGTTTGTTGAACAATAGTTCATAAAATGTGCCCCATTTTTATTTGCAACTTCGCCAAGAGCCTCAACACCCATCACATTTTTTTATCCCTTGATTATTCCTTCCAACTTTAGCATTGAAGTCATTAATCACAATTTTCATATCTCTCTAGGTTCTCACATATTATACTCTGCAGTTTTTCACAGTATTCATCATTCCTTTCTTCAGGGGAATCATTTGATTCACCTTGGAAGATGGAATCTTCGGGATCTGGAGCCCTTCTGTGAAGCCTCTTCCCTTTTTGCTCGGCGGGCATGATGTCATGCGTTTGCGGCGAGGGGAACGGGGCAATTTTAACCTGTCAAAAAGTTTTCATTCTTTTTGCCTCTCGCGCGAGTGCGAAGGAGAGTACTGGAGCATTGGCGCACAGGATGCTGCTGGTGCTCAGTTTCTGCTGAAGTACAGTTTTTGGTGAAGGCGCAGAAAAGCGCTGGCGGGCAGGAAACCAATGCATAGGGTGAATATACAAAGAATAGGCCAGACTATTTGGCCTCTTTTTGAGGTACCTTACTTCTAGCATTAGAGGCTCTTTGACCTTTTATTTTGATGTGCCATACTTAACATTAGAGGATATTTAAGCTCTTTTTTGAGGTGCCATACCTTTAGCATTAAGGGCTCTATGACCTCTATTTTGAGGTACTATAATCTTAGCATTATATGTTCTTTGATCTCTAATTTGAAGTGCTTTACCTCTAGCATTAGAGGCTCTTTGACCTCTATTTTGAGACTCCTTACTTTTAGCATTAGAGGGTCTTTGACCTCTATTTTGAGGCTCCTTACTTTGAGCATTAGAGGGTTTTTTATCTCTATTTTGAGGCTCCTTGCGTTTAGCATTAGAGGCTCTTTGGCCTCTATTTTGAGACTCCTTACTTTTAGCATTAGAGTCTCTTTGACCTCTATTTTAAGGCTCCTTACTTTTAGCATTAGAGGGTCTATGACTTCTGTTTTGAGGTTCATTACTTTTAGCATTAAAGGCTGTTTGACCTCTATTTTGAGGCTCCTTACTTTTAGCATTAGAGGCTCTTTGACCTCTATTTTGAGGCCCCCTACTTTTAGCATTAGAGGCTCTTTGATCTCCATTTTGAGGCTCCTTCCGTTTAGCATTAGAGGGTCTTTGACATCTATTTTGAGGTTCCTTACGTTTAGCATTAGAGGGTCTTTGACCTCTATTTTGAGGCTCATTTCTTTTAGCATTAGAGGCTCTTTGACCTCTATTTTGAGACTGCTCACTTTCAGCATTAGAGTCTCTTTGACCTCTATTTTGAGGCTCCTTACTTTTAGCATTAGAGGGTCTTTGGCCTCTGTTTTGAGGCTCCTTACTTTTAGCATTTGAGGGTTTTTGACCTCTATTTTGAGGCTCCTTACGTTTAGCATTAGAGAGTCTTTGACCTCTATTTTGAGACTTCTTACTTTTAGCATTAGAGTCTCTTTGACCTCTATTTTAAGGCCCCTTACTTATAGCATTAGAGGATCTATGACCTCTATTTTGAGGTTCATTACTTTTAGCATTAAAGGCTGTTTGACCTCTATTTTGAGGCTCCTTACTTTAAGCATTAGAGTGTCTTTGACCTCTATTTGAGGCTCCTTACTTTTAGCATTAGAGGCTCTTTGACCTCTATTTTGAGGCCCTTTATTTTTAGCATTAGAGGGTCTTTGATCTCCATTTTGAGGCTCCTTACGTTTAGCATCAGAGGGTCTTTGACCTCTATTTTGAGGTTCCTTACGTTTAGCATTAGAGGGTCTTTGACCTCTATTTTGAGGCTCATTTCTTTTAGCATTAGAGGCTCTTTGACCTCTATTTTGAGACTGTTCACTTTCAGCATTAGAGTCTCTTTGACCTCTATTTTGAGGCTCCTTACTTTTAGCATTAGAGGGTCTTTGACCTCTATTTTGAGGCTCCTTACTTTTAGCATTTGAGGGTTTTTAACCTCTACTTTGAGGCTCCTTACGTTTAGCATTAGAGGGTCTTTGACCTCTATTTTGAGGCTCCTTACTTTTAACATTAGAGGGTCTTTGACCTCTGTTTTGAGGCTCCTTACTTTTAGCATTAGGGCTTCTTTGACCTCTATTTTGAGGCTCCTTACTTTTAGCATTAGAGGTTCTTTGACCTCTATTTTGAGGTGCTCTACTCTAGCATTAGAGTTTCTTTTACCTTTATTTTAATCCCCTTGCCTCTAACATTAAAAGCTCTTTGACCTTTTTTGGGGGGTGCTTTATTCTAGCACTAGAGGCTCTTTGAGACCTCTGTTTTAAGGCGACTAGCCGCTAATAGTAGAGGCTATTTGACCTGTTTTTAGGTGACTTACCTGTATAATTAAAGGCTATTTTTTATACTTCTTCATATAAAGGGTTTCCTTCTCTATTCTCTTCTGTCTTATATAGTTGTTCAAGATCTTCTTTGCTTAGATCGCCAGTGTCCTTCGAGATTTCAAGAGACATTTCAGTGCTGCTTGTCCTCGGTTCGTCAGATTCCTCGGAGAAATCGATGGCTTTCATGTCTTTACCTATAAGGGCGATGGGTAAAGACATGGATGCCATTGATTTCTCGGCATACACTATACACCATCATACTAAAGTCAACGAAGAGCAACACATTATATTTACCAATGCCGTCCTGATATGTTCTATCTTCAATGCCGAATTTTGAAGAAACACACGTCACTCACCGCTTTGCACCAATGCAATCCAATTATAGGACATCGTCGCCAAACTGCAAGCAAATTATCCCTCAAGGCGCTTACATTATGATCTTCAAAGCTCGCCAACTTCGGCAGTACCTATCCAAACTATCTGTTGATGAAGATGTTCCGAATAGCCTCCAGTTCATCCTGTAGCTGTAACAAAATTCTCACAGTCGGTTACCTGTTCCGCCAGAACGCGAGCTCTGTGAGTAAAGTGAAAGCCTCCTCCCAATGTTCACTGCGTAAACTTCAATAGCTTACAGTACATACAGATCGTGAGGTGTTGCAAGGTATGTTTAAAAAAAAAAAGAAAAAAAGAGAGAGATCAGGTCTTCAGAAGTCTTTTGGAATCCGGGGCGGAGCCGTTGAGAACTACTCCGGGAAGATTCCGTTCTGGAGCCATTCAGAACTCTATGCTAAGTCTTCGGCTATTTCTTCTGAAGTCATTTGGAGAGGAGATTCAGGAAGATTTTCTTCCGAAATCGTTCAGAGATTTCTGGAATCATTCAGAATTCCGTGCTAAGCCTATGGAAATTTCTTCTGAATCCTTTTGAAGATGCACGAAGATTTTCTCCCGAAGCCGTTTGGGACTCGCGAAAAATTCTCTTTTTTTTTCTTTGGTTTCAATAGGCCCTAATAACAAAAACAACAACAACAACAACTATAACTATAACTATGACTATGACTATGACTATGACTATGACCATAATTATAATCATAATTATAATTATAATTACAATTATAATTATTATTTTTGTAAGTAACAATCTGCTACCTACAGCTCTCCATTTGGTTAAGGCCTTTTCTGCTCTTGGTGTTATCATCATTATTCCTACCCCTTTCTTTTCTAACTCCATCTGTTCCTTAGGGCCAAGATATCCAAACTATATTTCATAAATTCATTCTCTACTAGCTGTAACTTCCCAGTTTGATTCATGGTTCTAACATTTCAATTACCAATTTTCAATTTTTCTTTAGTATTTACAAACCGGGAGTTTCGTAGCAACCCACTACGGCCGGGACTGGGGGCAATTCTTTCATTTTCGCTTTCCATAGACTGACTAAATCCATCGAGGATTCATAGACTAAATTCATCAAAGAATAGCCAGTTTCTTAGTGATGCGCAGCGCCTATCTAAATAAGGCAAGTGACCCCTGCCGGTCCATACTTATTCCAGTAAGATCAACTGCCGGGCATTAGAAGTAGAGGAGTATCCAGAGCACCAAACGGATACATACGTTTTTCAAATTACAGATGGAATTAATGGTCCTTTATTTATGGAACCCATGCCTCAAAGAGAATGTTTAGTGCCATATTTAACAGAACTGAAGCTGTTTTTTGAGCAATCGGTTGAATTAAATAGATCCGTCATATATTCAAGCATTTAAATTGTCACGTATATGGCTATAGTATATATTGAATTGTTCACCTTTATTTCCAATTTTGTACTTGTCCCTATTTTCTCATTAATAATAGGTTTGATTATCATTTTCTATGAAAAGAAAACTTTTTCTTTTTTATTTTTTTTATAAATCAATATGATTTTCTATTGAAATAAATGATAGAAAATATTTTCAAAGAACCATCATTTGTTTATATTTCTAGTTAAAATTATTAAGAATATATATATATATATATATATATATATATATATATATATATATATATATATATATATATATATATATATATATATATATATATATATATATATAGATAGATAGATAGATAGATAGATAGATAGATAGATAGATTGATCTACAAAATCTATTACTTAATAACTCATCATGAATTGATGTTTTTTAAATTAAGTGTCCAAAATTGCTTACCATTTTTCAAGGCGAGGCAAAATTGGACACTAGATATTCCATATTTTTTCATTCATTTTCTATTTTAAACCTTCCTTTAGAATCATCCACTAATTTGTTTTTAGAAAAAAATAATTTCATGCATTAATTCTGAGAAACCTTAAAATGAAGGTGAGGCAATTATTGGACACCCATATTCAACAATTTATGTAGGGGTACTTGATACTTTTTAAAAACTAGACATACTAATTGATATACCTTACATATATATTTATTTATAATAGAACAAGGGAGTGTAACTGGCTGTTATTAGTAATGTAACAAAGTGCTTGTTTAAAATAGACCAGTTTTATAAATATGTTAGTATATTGGGTTGTTGATCATTTACCAAAGAGCAGTTAACATTTACCTCTGGTTATGTAAATACTTATATCAAGAGTCTGTATATAGATATTGTATTAAAAGGATTACTGTAACTTCGGCTAAAGGAAATAAAGAAGGTTTAAGGACAACGGCATTATCTCTTCAGTATTCCACCAAGTACAATTGGGATATAACAAATGGTAGCAGAGACGTCATCGAATCTCGGACCTGGACATCGAGATTAACAAGTGTTTTCTTGTGATTAACAAGTTCCGAAAGTTTTGTGAAAATTTTTGTAAAGTCTAAAATGCCAGAAAACATGGAGTAAAACACCCTTACCAGGGGGTGGAGGGGTCAACCATCAGCTATGTTTAGAAGAACAAAGGAACTTGAACTTTTCCCGCCAAAAAGCTCCCCTTAAGATGATATGCGGAGTGTAAGGTTCCTCATGTAGGAAGAAGACAACAAGAGGTATTACTTATATTACCAGTATTACTACTTCTATTGATAAGTTGACGCTGGTTGACATAAGTTGACGCTTCAAAGAAAATTCTGAGTGAGAAGTTTTACACCCAAGAAAATTTACGAGACCTCTAGTATGCGTGTATATTTTTCTTATAATTTTCTAAAGATAAATTAAGTTAATATTTTTCAAATTTAAACATTTCGAAAATTTAAGCTGAAGGTTACCCTGAAAATTCCCCTGGTGTTTAAGAAAAATTAAATCAAAATGGATGTTATGTACAGAGAAAGCATGGACTTGAACAAAGAGATTTGTGAACTTGAAAAATATGGTCATATTCAGAAAACCGATGGTAGTTTTGTCTTTCATCATTGTAAAAATTGTGGAGGACCTTTGCTTGGTCACAAAAACGATGAAAAGGATTGTGACCCAAATAGGAAATGGACCCAGGACGAAGTAGATAGGATAGAAGATATTTTATCTGCACATGGAATGTTTTCTGTAAATGTGGCGCGTATGGACACAAGAAAAACAGCTATTAAATGTGATATATGTAAAAAGAATTTCCTGAACAGGATGGAAAAGGAACAGCATATCAAAATTATGCATAAAGATATTTCGACAAGTGTGGTAAAAGAAGGTGCTTATGATTTAACAGCAATCATTACAATGGGAAAAACTATTGGTGAAGAAATTGCTAAAGGATTGGAAGCTAAAAGATCAACACAGATTACTAAAGCGAAACCTCCTCCAATCTGGGTTGGTCAAACTTTTGAAAAGTTTTTTCAAGAAGTAGAAGCGTGGAATACCTCGAACAAGGATGATGATTTTACGAAGTATACTGATTTAGTAGAGAGCCTGAAGAAAAATACTAATGTTAAAGATTATGTTGTTTCTGTGCTATTGGATAAAACATCTGAAGCTCTAAACAAAAACGTAGCAGCAGTTTTGGAAATTCTTAAGCAAAAGTATGCAAAAACTACAGCTGAGAAGTGTATTGATGTTCTCAAGTCAATCTTGGAATTTTCCGTAAAGGAAGAGGATACTAATGAAACTTACTGGGACAAGTTTGAAGTCTTGATCTGTGATTGTATGAGAGAGGAAGTTACTGTGCATTTGTATTACTTGTTAGGTGTTATGATGGTAGAAAAAGCATATAATCGGGGGAATATTAATGCAGAAGAGAAAAGAAGACTAATGGATGCTATGGAGACACATGATGGAACTGATAGGAGACCAAGAGAAGACAATGAAGTTTTTAATCTTCTAAAGATCGAATACAGAAAGTTAAAAATCGAAAATAACAGAAATATCAGAACAGACTTGTGTAAAGAAAAATTACAGGTTTCAAAGATAGAAAAGAATAAATTTCGGTTCACAGGGATAGATATCAACAAAACAGAAACTGGAATAACAATCTCAATGGATGATTATGCGAGGAGTCTTGAGAAAGTGGAAGATATCAGGAAAGGAAAAGCTGGTGAACCTTTGACTAGTCAGGAACTGAAAGTATTTCGCAAGTATGTAGGAAAGTTTAGCTGGTTAGCAGCCAATGCAAGACCTAAACTTTCTATCACAGCATTGCAGATGTCCAAGAAAAATAGTAGTGCTACATTGAAAGATCTTAAAAAGGTAAATTTTGTGATTGATAAGATAAATGAGAGGCCAAATAAAGTAGAATTTACAAGAGTTGACAAAAAAGAATATTTGAAGATATATGGATTTACAGATGCTTCCTTTAATACACATGAGAGAAGCATAAGTGGCAATCTGATTTTACTAGGAAGTAAGAGAAATGGACGTGTGGTCCCTATTTACTGGAAGTCAAAGACTATCCAGAAGGTATGTCATTCTGCAAAGGCGGCTGAAACCAGAAGTATGACTAAGATTATTGATAACAGTCAGTTTTTTGCGAGTCAGATTGAACAGTTATTATTTGGTCAGTATGGAAAGAAAATTCCAATCAAATTGTTCACAGATTCAATACCCCTGCTAGAATCTGCTGGGAGTACCAAGCAGGTTGAGGAAAGGCTTCTCAGGAACAGCATACAGGAGATGAAAGACATGTTGACTGAGGGCTGTATTGAGTCTTACAGTTGGCTGGATGGAAAGAAAGACATGATTGCAGATGTTCTAACAAAAGAATGCAAATGGAATGAAGATCTTGAAATGATAATGCAGGAAAATAAATTTAAGTTTGCAAGTAACGAGGATAATCTTGTGAAATACAAAGATGGAGAGATCATGTTAATTAACAAGACTGAAAATCAGGGAAAGTAGTATTAACACTTTTAATGCTTAGATCATACCTGCATTAGCTATTCAGAATTGGTTTTGCCCGATGTCTGGTGCAGTACAAAATTATGTAATAATGTCATACCATGTCTTTGTGAAGTATCTTATGTTATGCCTGTTTGAGTACCAGACTTTGCTTTTGAATATTGATATATAATATTCTTTAGTAAGCTTGTATATAGAGGAAAAAGTTTTTTTGTTAAGAGCACTATTCAGATTTTGGATAAAATGTAAATACATGTACATACCTATGTTATCTGATACAAAAAAAAAAAAAAAAAAAAAAAAAAAGGCCCCCCGGAAATATGATATACCTTACATATATATTTATTTATAATAGAACAAGGGAGTGTAACTGGCTGTTATTAGTAATGTAACAAAGTGCTTGTTTAAAATAGACCAGTTTTATAAATATGTTAGTATATTGGGTTGTTGATCATTTACCAAAGAGCAGTTAACATTTACCTCTGGTTATGTAAATACTTATATCAAGAGTCTGTATATAGATATTGTATTAAAAGGATTACTGTAACTTCGGCTAAAGGAAATAAAGAAGGTTTAAGGACAACGGCATTATCTCTTCAGTATTCCACCAAGTACAATTGGGATATAACACTAATATTTATAAAGTAGAAGGTTGGGCAATTTCTAATAGCATTATAGTTTTCGAAAATTATAAATAGTTTTAGAGATATTGTATCTGTCCAATATTTGCCTTACTTGTCCAAAATTGCCTCTGTCCAAAATTGCCTTACCCTACTATATAAGACGAAGAAAAGGTGGAAATAGATTCTAAGGCAATATGAGAGGAAGAAAAGGTGGAGCTGGAATCTGAAGAGGTAATATAAGATGACAAAAAGGTGGAAATAGATTCTAAGGCAATATGAGAAGAAGAAAAGGTGGAGCTGGAATCTGAAGAGGTAATATAAGATGACAAAAAGGTGGAAATAGATTCTAAGGCAATATGAGAAGAAGAAAAGGTGTAGCTGGAATCTGAAGAGGTAATATAAGAAGACAAAAAGGTGGAAATAGATTCTAAGGCAATATGAGAGGAAGGAAAGGTGGAGCTGGAATCTGAAGAGGTAATATAACACGAAAAAAAGGTGGAAATAGATTCTAAGGCAATATAAGAGGAATAAAAGGTGAAGCTGGAAACTAAAGAGGTAATATTAGAGGTAAAAAGGAGGAGCTAGAATCTGAAGAGGTTATATTAAGAGGAAAAAAAGGTAGAACTGAATTATGAGGAGGTAATATAGGACAAAGAAAAGGTAGAATTATATTCTAAGGCAATATAAAAGGAAGAAAAGGTGGAACTAAAATCTAGAGCAGCAATATGAGAGGAAGAAAAGGTGAAGCTGGATTCTGAGGAGGTAATATAAGACGAAGAAGAGGTAGAACTAGATTCTAAGGCAACATATGAGGAAGAAAGGAGGGAGCTGGAATCTGAAGAGGTTATATTAGAGGGAAAAAAAAAAGGTGGAGCTGGAGTTCTATTTTATGACCTTTCTTTGGAGGTCCCCTCTCTTACGAATTATTCCTATACAAAATTGTTTCAAGATATAACTGCAGTTTATTTTTTAGTTTTTATTAGAAAAAGAACAGTGAAGACACTGACTTCATCGGCACCATTCTACATCTTACTTTACAACACATGTTCTAAATAGTCTGTTGTATGGTGTACGATAATCCAAAATCGTTTTTATTCAGAATATTCATTAAAATGATCGACAAACATCAACATGTATGCTGAAGACTTTAAAGGTTTGAAGGTCAGTTATGAATGGCGGAGGCCAGGGACAGTGACAATGGCCTAGACTAGAGAGTGCCCAAGTCCCCTCTCCACCCATGCTAGGACCAGGGGGGCCAGACAATGGCTTTGATGACTCAAAAGGTAGACCTATAGGCTCCCCCAAACCCTAGTCCTTTGCTCACAAAGATGGCGAGGTTGCAGATCTAAGAGGATTTTGATGTTGTTATTGTTCTTAAACTTCTCTTGTATATTTCTTTATTTCCTTTCCTTACCGGGCTATTTTTCCGGTTGGACCCTTTGGGCTTATAGCATTCTGCTTTTTCAACTAGTGTTATAGCTTAGCAAGTTATAATAATAATAATAATAATGATAATAATAATAATAATAATAGTTGCAGACACTACAAGAAACTATCGACCTTGATCGTGTCTCAGACCCCTGTCCAGCATAACCCAGGCAGGGACGTTTTCAATAGGCTACCACACGATAGGCTAACAGACGACCATCCTGGCGTAAATATAATGTGCTGGGCTGAATACGAAGGCTTATAAAACACACGTTACACTTTGAGCAAAATTTGTATACTTAAAAAAAATCTTTGGCCTTTGAAGCGTGGCATTTTCCTCCCGTAGATTAATGGGACGTTTCCCGAAGATCAATGGTGGGACATTATCATATTGGGATTTAGGAACAAGTTTAAATCTTTTCGAAAAGTGTTCGATGCAAGAGAAGATTAATATCGTTTCGGAAAATATTGGAGGAAAATCTTCGTGCGAAAATATGTTGAGGTTTAAGTGTTCTTTCTGATGAGATCAGTCTCGTTTTAAATCTACATTTAAGAAAATGTCTTCATTTTCGCCTTGGTGTATGACAAAAGATATAATCTAGTTGTGCATTAAATTATTTTTCTTGAATCATATCTACAACAAAAAAAAAGGGAATCAAACTTTCCCTCAAATTATGATAGTAAAATATTCAAAATATCATCTTATAAGTCCTTGAATAAGTCCTTGTTTTATACACACACACACACACACACACACACACACACACATATATATATATATATATATATATATATATATATAGAGAGAGAGAGAGAGAGAGAGAGAGAGAGAGAGAGAGAGAGAGAGAGAGAGAGAGAGAGAGAGAGAGAGAGAGAGAGAGAGAGAGAGAGTAATATAATAATAATAATAATAATTCTTTATTTCCAATATTTACATTGGGTATTCATAAAATATAAAGCAACAATTAGTAAAATCATCTTACGAATAGTTCAAATATTTGTTATTTTAGACATACAAAAGTTGTTTTAGGAATCAACAAATCGGCTAAAACTTTGTAATTGAAATAATTCATCGGTAATAAAAGAATATCATAAAGTCAGAAAGAATTTACTTAGAATATAGTGAGTACAAATTACTCTTCCCGAATATTGAAATACATTGTCATAGACCACATAAGTTGTGTTAAAAACAAGTCATGTACAAATAGTATTAAAATAACACATAGCAATCAAATAAGCATACTAGATTATAAGGAAATCTTAATTTGTAAATAAAAGCCATCTTATACATAAATATTATCTAAAACTAATTCCAACATCTATAGAAGTACAGTAGTGCCTTCAAAAGCACTTTTAATAAAACAATTAAGCATAACGTTCTTACATTAATCGGAACCATTTAAAATTAGTTTGTTTAAGTGTACATTAAAAGCAGCGAGAGAGGATTTTTGTTTAATTGTGCCAGGTACTTTATTGTATAATGCTGGGCCTCGAACTCTAAACTGGCGGGAGCCTATCTCTGTTTTCGCCCTTTCTACGTACAGATTTTCCTGCTGTCGAGTAGAAACCCCATTAACTGCGTATACTGTTGGAAAATCGTATAACCATTCAGGAGTTATTTTACCTATTGTTTTGAATACCAAATTACAGACATCTATGGTATATTTGTCTTTTATCTTTAACCATTCTAATTTTTTGAGGTAAGGGGATATGTGGTCATGTTTTTTTACATTACCAACAGCCACTCGGGCGGCAAAGTTTTGAAGTTTTTGAACCCTCTTCATTTGTGTAGAGCCAGTTACTCACCAAATTCTTAAACAGTAGTTGATTATACTCATAGCCAGCGACTGAACAACTATTTTACGCGTAGAGGAATCAAATGAGTCTTTTACTCTATTTAAATAAATTAAAGTGCCCACCACTTTCTTATAAATTTCATCTATATGCGTTTCAAACGTCATATATCTGTCAAAATACACCCCTAGATTTTGTACAGCTTTCATGGGTTTAATCATATTTCCATTAAAATCTATTTGTACATTATCTCCAATTTCTGATATATATTGTCGGGAACCTATAAAAATTAATTGTGTTTTTTCTTCATTAAGAAGCAAACCATTGGCTAAGA
This sequence comes from Palaemon carinicauda, assembly GCF_036898095.1. Classification (NCBI taxonomy): domain Eukaryota; kingdom Metazoa; phylum Arthropoda; class Malacostraca; order Decapoda; family Palaemonidae; genus Palaemon; species Palaemon carinicauda. The sequence continues at coordinate 12,140,689 of NC_090742.1, forward strand.
AGTAGTATTTGGCCTTCTTC
>NC_090742.1:12150708-12216296 GCF_036898095.1 Palaemon carinicauda
ACACAAACAAACGCACAAACAGGGGCGAAAACATGAACTCCTTCCAACTTCGTTGTTGGAGGTAATTATTACTTCGTTAGAGCCTGGTAGACACCTGGATTACTCCAATAATGCGTATAATGTGAATCATCACTACATCACTAAATATATTGGGATCATTTGCTTGCCATACTGACTGCTTCATCACCAAGAAGATGACGTTACCTTTTAATTTAGGAATCATAGTGGATCCTTTTCATCATCATCATCATCATTATCATCATCATCTCCTCCTAGGCCTATTGACGCAAAGGGCCTCGGTTAGATTTAGCCACTCGTCTCTAACTTGAGCTTTTAATTCAATACTTCTCCGTACATCATCTCGTACTTCACGCTTCATAGTCCTCAGCCATGTAAGCCTGGGTTGTCCAACTCTTATAATGCCTTGTGGAGCCCAGTTAAATGTCTAGTGAACTAATCTCTCTTGGGGAGTGCGAAGAGCATCACCAAACCATCTCCATCTACCCCTTACCATGATCTCATCCACATACAGTATGACACTTGAGTAATCTCTCTTATAGTTTTATTTCTAACCCTGTCCTTCCATTTAGCTTCCAATATTCTTCCTAGGGCTTTGTTCTTAAATTTGCAAAATCTGTTGTATATTGTTTCATTGTCATACCATGACTCATATCTATGCAATAACACAGATCTCAGTAAACTGATATATAGTTTGATTTCTATATGTAATTTCCCGCGATGCAATCTTACGTTAAACTCCAATTCTGAAGACCCTGTATTAGATATCATAGTTCCCCAATATTGAAATGATTCTACCTCATTAATCCTTTCTCCATTCAATGATTTTTCATTTTCAATTGCATATCCTTTAGCTTAACTTTACGTTATGGCAATATCTATTATATTTGTTAAACCAGGAGTTCTATTTTTTTCGTGAAGGGAATAAAAAGAAAGATTTTAAGGCAATCATTAAAGGGGCTTAATTACTTGGATGACTACCAAGGATTTGTTCTATTAAATTAATTATCTACAAAGAACGCATAATACTCAAGTTATAGATATTAATACAGTATTTATGGTGATATATAGAATGGAATTTTTAAGTGTTCATAGGCACATATTCAATGTATATACATATATATATATATATATATATATATATATATATATATATATATATATATATATATATATATATATATGTATGTATGTATATATATATATATATATATATATATATATATATATATATATATATATATATATATATATATATGTATGTATATATATAAATATATATATATATATATATATATATATATATATATATATATATATATATATATATATATATATATATATACATATATTTATATATATATAACGGATTTTGAGCGAAGCGAAAAATCTATTTTTGGGTGAGATGGCCATGTCGTCCTGATGGAAGTTCCTATAGGGTAGCTTCCTAGGGTATATTACAACTACGGCGATATTCCCAGAGAATTTACCTTAAGGTACCAGAATTCTAACTCCTGGAGCGAGTATCCCTCATGAAAGGGATATCGCGACATATCAGAGGACGTATTCTTGACACGCCACATGGCAATCTACATCCTGGACACAGATTTCGTCTCGTAGGAGGTGATTGGCGAGATACGAATTCGGGAAAGAAAAAGGGGAGCCGCTCCCAAGGCTTCCCTATCCTCCGATTCGTATGCGTGCCTGGCGCCAATCCTGGCGCCATCTGTATTCCTTGTAGCGTACACGAGGTGCTACAGATACTGTATGTAGGGACGGGTCCTACAGCCCTTTCTTAGAAAGGCAAGGGCGGGTCCATCAGGACGACATGGCCATCTCACCCAAAAATAGATTTTTCGCTTCGCTCAAAATCCGTTTTTTGGGCTAAAGCCATGTCGTCCTGATGGAAGTGTACCAGAGCATTACTGTATCTGTGGATTCTCAGAATGTGCCGTACTCCCCGGATGTAATTTTTCCCGGTCGACTAGACCTAGAGACCTAAGATGTTACCGTTATACATCTTTTCCACTAACTATAAACCATGTTAGAGCTTCCTGCCCCCTACAGGGAAGAGTCCTACTAGACTCTGGAAAAGTCTCGAAGAGTACATATACCTATGTATGAATACCAGGCAAGCTAATATAGTGGTCTCGCCCTATATTAAGTAAAGCATAGTTTGTAAAGAACCACTGCGTCAATATGAAATATCGACCAGTTCTCCGCACAATACTTGTATTGGACAAAGGTTTTATATCCGCATAGGAGGAAAACCAATGCAACATAGCTTGCATAAAGGAACAATTCTATTAGAATTATCCCAGATAAGGTACATAGAATGAATGCTCAATTATACCAATAAATTGACACAGGTGAAGGAGACGCAAGGTTCTCAAGAACCAGATTATTGACAGGCAATAAATAGACAGGTTAACCACAATTATATATATATATATATATATATATATATATATATATATATATATATATATATATATATATACATAAGAAGAGGATAACCCAAAACTTTAAGCATAAGTATGATAGTAAACAGAGCTTGTTTGTCTGAAAGAAAAACATTAAATGCTACTTTTAAGATACCGAGGTATCAAAGTCATAAAAGCCTGTATTACAAATCAATAACATTAGCGTTAGAAACGCTCGGCACACATGTCTGCACTTATGCTAGGTTCACCTTCGGAAATGGAACAGTCTGCATGGGCAACACAGTGCCCTCACTTAGTTTGTAGTACAGTATGTAACTACACACTCACCCTGGAATTAATCGTCCCAATTAAGACCACTGTTCCTCGCAGAGTTAAACAGTAGGGTTAACACCGCGACCCACTGCTACCACAGATCTCTTTTAGTTCCTCTACTTGCTTCGCATAGTGGCGAAAGAACACTCTGGAAGACTTCCAGCCAGTGTATGAACGGAGATGTTCAAAATCCATACAATTAAAGAAATTTAAGGATGAGGCAACTTTCCTCGGATCGTGACCTGCGGGTGTATTGTCAGGATCCGCTCTGCGAATAAAATATGTGATTTTTGCTCTGAGTTGATTCAGAGATAAATTTGAGCCTGATGTTTCTCCCCTGAATAGTTGACCACCCTTGAAGTCTGAAGTTCTATGAAGATAGACCTTTAGGCATTCTACTGGACATAGAGATGCATCTTCTTTCAGAGGGCAGATTCTCCAGGGACCCCACCTGTTGGTGGGTAACTCATTCTTGGCGAGAAACGTAGGATCCGGAAACAGGTTCAGTTCTCCCCCATCCAGGAACTGAACACGACCTGCCTCTCTCGAGAGGCTACAATCTCACTAACCCTGGCCCCGGACGCGAGTGCAAAATAGGAAAATAACTTTTTGTGTCAAATCCTTTAACGCACACTCTTCATTGCTCAACAGAGAAGCGAAATGAAGAACTTGTCTAAAGACCATGAAATGGGCTTTGGAGGTGCTGAAGGTCTGAGCCTAGCACAGGCTTTCGGGACTTTATTAAAGATCTCGTTACCTAGGTCGACCTGGAAGGCATATAGAATGGGTCTTGTCAAAGCAGACTTACACGCTGAAATCGTGTTAGCTGCCAATCCTTGACCATGGAGGTGGAGAAGAAAGATAAGCAGAAGTCTGTCAAGATCTTCTGCGGATTCTTCGCCTTGACAAAAGGCCATCCATTTTCTCCAAGATGACTCATATTGCCTTCTAGTAGATTTGCACTTATATTCCTCTAGGAAGTCTATGCTGGCTTTCGAAATCCCGAAACGCTTTCTCACCGCTAGGGAGAGAAAATCATGAGCTGCAGGGTCCGGGTTTTCTGTAATGAAGCGCAGACAGTTGACTTCTGGACTCGCTGGGTCAGAACTGGATCTAGTAGTGGTACAAACTTCAGCTACAGTTCCAATGCCAGGGAACCACACGCTGTTCGGCCACTTGTGGGCCACTATTGCCGCTACCCCTTGAAGGATCTCAGTTTGTTGAGGACCCTCAACAGAAGGTTGTGAGGAGGGAACAGATAAATCTTGGACCATCTGTTCCAGTCGAGGGACATCGCGTCCACTGCTTCCGCTAAGGGGTCCTCGTACGGGGCACGTACAGGGGCAACTTCTTGTTGTCTTTCGTCGCAAAGAGGTCTATCTGCAGTTCTGGGACTGATTCAGAATGAAGGAGAATGATCCTGCGTCTAAGGACCATTCCTACTCTATCGGTGTGAACCTGGATAGAGCGTCCGCTGTCACATTGCGGACTCCTTGAAGGTGAACTGCCGACAGGTACCACTTCTTCTTTTCCGCCAATCGGAAGATGGCCAACATCACCTGGTTGAGAGGTGGTGACCTCGATCCTTGTCGATTCAAGTATCTCACAACTACCTCGCTGTCTATCACCAACCTTATGTGGATCGAGTGACGCGGGGAGACTTTCTTTAAGGTAAGGAGCACTGCCCTAGCTTCTAGAAAGTTTTATGTGAAAGGTCTTGAATAGCTTGGACCAAGTCCCCTGGACTTTTTTCCGATGAGAGTGACCTCCCAATCCCTCCTTCGAGGCGTCTGAGTGAATCGTCACCGACGGGGGAGGTGGCTGAAGAAGAACCGACTTCTTTAGATGTCTGGCTTGGGACCAAGGCCTGAGAAGAGTACTTAGCCGAAGCGGCTGGTCTTCTCAGATCTCTTCGCGCGTTTGATGCATAACTTCTCCAAACTCCGATTGCATCCTTTAGCTGTGCTCTTAGCACTGGGTCTGTCACCGAAGCAAACTGGAGAGAGCGCAGTACCCTCTCCTGCTCGCGTCTTGATATCCTTTCGGAATCTAGAAGTCTCTTGACAGAACCCGCTATCTCCTTCCTTTTCTTCGCCGGGGTGGAGAAACGGTGTGACAAAAGGTCCCAGTGGATTCCCAGCCACTGGAACTTTTGAGATGGAGAAAGTCGAGACTTTTTCTGTTGATCTTGAAGCCTAGGTACTCTAGGAACTGGATCACTTGACTGGAAGCTTGCAAGCATTCTGTCTCGGATGCTGCCCACACCAACCAGTCGTCCAGGTAGGCTACTACCTGAATTCCCTTTAGGCGTAATTGTTTGAGAGCTACGCTCGCAAGCTTCGTAAAAATCCTTAGGGCTATGTTTATCCCGAATGGCATGGCTCCGAAGGCGTATAGTCTTCGTTGTAGCCTGAACCCTAGGTAGGGGGAGAGTCGATGGCTAATTGGAATGTGCCAATAGGCGTCTGACAAGTCTATAGAGACGGAATATGCCCTCTTGGGCAGTAAGGTCCTTATGTGTTGCAGTGTTAGCATTTTGAATTTGCAATTCACTATGAACTTGTTGAGTGGCGACAAGTCCAGAATGACTCTGAGCTTTTCCGAGTCTTTCTTGGGAACACAAAACAGCCTCCCTTAGAAATTGATGGGCTTCACCCTTCGGATCACCTTTTTTCTCCAACAGTTCTTGAACGTACTCCTCCATAACGGGGGTGGAGTGTTGGAAAAACCGAAGGCACGGGGGTGGAGTGCTGTACCAGCTCCCGCCCAGTCCATTCTTGAGTAGGCTGTGGGCCCAGGGATCGAAGGTCCACCGATCCCGAAATTTCAGAAGTCTCCCTCCTACCGGTATCACCTCACTTGGACTGCCGTCCTGAGGTCTTGCCTTCCTGACCACGACCACCCCTGAATCCCCTTCCCCTTGAGGGGCATCTAGACGAGCCTCTGGCTGCTCCTCTAGGCTTTGCTCGAAAGGAAGTAGACTGCCCTTCGAACGCTGGGGTGAATGCCGTGGACTGTGTCGACACGGCCTGGGGTACCCACTGAAAAGTGGTCGGGGTTTGTGCCACGATCTGGGGCACTGGGGGCAATGCCAATTGCAGTTGCTGTTGCTGTCTAAGAGGCTTGGCTGGCCGAGACGGTAGCCTAGTCCTCATAGTCTTCCTCTTTGGTTGAGGACCCTCATCCGGGGAAGACTTTCTTTTGATAGCCAGGCCCCACTTCTGGAGAAGGTTTCTATTCTCCAAGGCGGCCTTATCAACAACTTCTTTGACCAAGTCGGTAGGGAAAAGGTCTTTTCCCCAAATTTTGTAGGAGATTAGTTTCTTTGGCTCGTGCCTCACCGTAGCCGAGGTAAACACGAACTCCCTACAAGCTCTCCTTGCCTTGACGAAGCCATAAAGGTCCTTCGTCACTGTGGCCAGATGAGACTTGGCCACTACCATGAACATTTCATGGACCTTGGGGTCACTTGCCATCGTCTCGAGAGTAGTCTGAAGAGACATTGAGGCAGTCAGTCTTTCTTTTGTATCGAACTCTCTTCGCAAAAGAAAGTCAGACAGCTTAGGGAGGTCCTTGTGCCGAACTGACGTCCGGCAATATCAGCCTCCAACTTTCCAACTGAGAACGTAAGATGGACGTCCTTCCAGTCTTTGTGGTCCATAGGCAGGGCCAGCGACAAGGGTTTACACTCCTCTAGGGAGGGGCAAGACTTGCCGGCCTCGACTGCTTTTAGTACAGCCAGAAACCCTTTCTGTAAAAAGGGGAAGGCTCTAGTAGGCGAGGACACAAAGGAAGGGAGCTTCCTATTCAATGCGGCTACCTTTGAGTTAGAGAAGCCCCTCTCTTTCATCGAGGATGAAAGTAGAGCTTGAGCCTTAGCATGGTCCATCACTATGACCTCCTTCGGCTCTGTCTCCTCCTTTGAAGCTGGTTCCTTCCTCAGCCGGACATAACAGTCCGGATATGATGCCTTGCTGGGCCAGAATTCCACCTCCTCCAGGGGAACTGAGCCCAGCTTATCCGAGATGACGATGTTTCCAGTCGTCATCAGCATGTGCTCAGCATACCTCCATGGGTTAGCATCTGAGCACAAGGGAAGGTCTTTCACATTGAGCTTTTTCTGGGGCCCATGTGATTCTGCAAGGCACTGCATTCGCAGTTCCATTGCAGCCGCCTTCTCCTGATTCTCCTTCTGCATTTGTTGGATCATTCCAACAATAGAAGAGAGGGCCTGTCCCAGCTCTACTGGGAGACCGGCCGATGTAGAGGGAATAGGCTCCGGAATCTGAACCGGAGTAGCCGACACCTCGTCGACGTCTACCTCTACAACGTCTGGGGCTTGAACTTCATCCTGGGCTTCTGCCAGGAGGTCTTCCTCCCGACACCCGTCCACATCAGACATCCTGTCATCTAACTGGATGTCTTGCATCGCGACCGCGACTTCAGCATCCACCTGGATCTGAACTTAGGGGATCTCCTCTTGAGGCTGGGGAATCACTGCATCAACTGATGCCTTAGGGAAAAAATACGCCCTCATCTTCTCAATTGGAAGATAAGGGCCAGAAGTGTTCTTTTGGAAGCCCCTTACCCAGGTACGAAGCTTCTTCCTAGCTATATCCCTTGATTCCTCTGTCCTAGGGGAATTAAAGGTCTCAGTAATCAGGTTAGTGCACACAGTACATACCTGAGGGTCCCAATACCGGAGATCATCCTTGGAGACAGCGTATGCTGCGTGTCTCCTACAAAACTCATGTCCGCAGAGGTTCTTGCTGTGGACGTTCCAGAAAGCACTTCCCCACTTCGGAGTGTCCTTCTGTAAAGAGAAGAAATTTCCATGAGTATCAAGTGAACTATGTATCACTGGATATGCATAGTATAGCATAACAATTCAGAAAGGAAAGACACACACTTGTGTTTCCCTCACAACCCATTGTTGCAGCCTTCCAGATAATAAAATCAAATGGTTAATCTCTTCTAGAGTAACCAAAGCAAGGTTTCCAGAGGAAACAGGTGGAGCTCACACCTAAGCAATGATTTTAAAATCCTGGATAATAGACAGGAAAGAACTCACTTTCCTATCTGTAGGGCAACAGCAAAGGGATGTGCGAGAAAACACAATAGTGTTAGATGACACAGCGCTGTACCAAAACCCTTACCATAGTTTTCTTCTTACTGTATATGTTATACTGAAGAATACTAGTACAGTATAGGGGGATGCGTGCCGGCCTGCCTTTGCCGGCTGGCACACACCATAACTAGCTTTAAAGTATACTACTTAACAGCTATAAGGCGGCAGCACTCTGGTTCAAATGCATGTGCCGGTCGGCAGCAACTGCCGGCCGGTAACAGCCAATGTTGGCCGGCAATGGCTGCCGGCCAGCAACTACACAAGGTAGTACCCAGCTGCCGGCCACACTCTTGGTGACCGGCAGACAAGGGCTGACATAAGCCGGCCGGCAAAGGTACAAGACCGATGCCAGCCGGCAGCAAAAGAACCAGAGGACTACACCTGCCCGGCTGCCGGCCTCATAGGCCGGTAGCCAGGTCAGGTACAGCACTAGAAGAAAAAATAGAATGGATGCCGGGATAAGAGTGTACACAACCTCCAAGCCCGGCAACCGAAAGAGTGCATATAAGGAAGGGGAGAAACTAATTCAGGCTTCCTGACCAATGCCGTCTGGCTCTACAGGCAGGCATGGATGAGGGACCAAGAGAGGTCCGGGCAGCACTCGAAAACATAAGACCCTTGCCGGCCAGCAGCTCTGCCGGCCGGCAAGGGGCTGAGTCAATTCCACATCCTAACCTATACTAGGTCCAGATGTAGAACGATGTACAGTACAGTAATGGCTAGGCCATTACGGAGAAAGAGGGGGAAGGGACAAGAGGGTCCTACCAACCTTGCTTTAGTGACAGATCACCCGCAGCCAAGAAACTTATCTTAGCCTAAGGGAGATCTAAGGGGGAAGGCCAGCAAAACTTGCCAGCTCCCAGAGCACCAAAGCAAGGAAGGTGTTGCTACTCCCAGGGAAAGAAACTTATCCTCCCCCGAGAACAGCAACAAGGACTAGTCTGATAGATCACAAAAGAAGGAATCATATCCACAGAAACCTTCGGTAGTGACCTAAGGGAGCTAAGCTCCCTTTGTCTGTGTTAGGCCAGCGAGGGGGACTCAGCCCCAAGCCAGACAACACAGACTCAGACTAAAAAACTCTGTTGTTCTGTCCCTCTTGAACCATACTACAGGAACAGGAAGGTACAGTAACACCCCAGTATAGTTTTATCGAAAATAAATTCGGAAAAAACCACTTAGGGATAAGCCCAAGGCTTAAACAGAGGGAAAGGGATTGCATACCTTCTCCGAAGAAAAGAAAGCAACCGGGGAGTATGATAAAGTATACTAAGGCTCCATAAGCAACTAGCCTAGGCACCAAGAGAATAAATTACCTATTTCACCGAAACTCACTCGTATACTATCTTGGAAATATTCCACACAGTCTTAAATGTATAAAATATAGCCTAAAGCTTCAATAAAATTTTAATTACACTCGGAAAAACCAAAATCATGCATGAAGCACTAGGACCAAACGACTAGGCTACATGGCCTAGCGTAGGCCAGAATGGCGAATACTTCGCCAAATAATACTAAGCACGAAAGGAAATCCTATGTAATGCTAAATAGCTAAAATTTATTAAAGCAAAACAACCAGGAATGTCGCTCTGACTAACTAAATTTATACCTAGCGAGCGACAGCGTCCAGGACGCCTCTGGTAGGCTACGGCTCTTGTATCAAAGGTTAATCCTATTAATCACTCAAAATTTTACCAAGAGCCTACATTTATACATAAAAGACATTATACTCAACTTATCAGAGGCCAACGAAGACGGAGAAGCCATGAAAAAGTAGAATAAATCCGAGATTTGCGAGAAACACAGGAAAAAACACCGAGTTGTTAAGCTACGCAAAAAGGAATACAGATGGCGCCAGGATTGGCGCCAGGCACGCATACGAATCGGAGGATAGGGAAGCCTTGGGAGCGGCTCCCCTTTTTCTTTCCCGAATTCGTATCTCGCCAATCACCTCCTACGAGACGAAATCTGTGTCCAGGATGTAGATTGCCATGTGGCGTGTCAAGAATACGTCCTCTGATATGTCGCGATATCCCTTTCATGAGGGATACTCGCTCCAGGAGTTAGAATTCTGGTACCTTAAGGTAAATTCTCTGGGAATATCGCCGTAGTTGTAATATACCCTAGGAAGCTACCCTATAGGAACTTCCATCAGGACGACATGGCTTGAGCCCAAAAAAATATATATATATATATATATATATATATATATATATATATATATATATATATATATATATATATATATATATATATATATATATATATATATATATACTGTATACACACACACACACACACACATATATATATATATATATATATATATATATATATATATATATATATATATATATATATATATATATATGAGCATTGTTGTTTACGTCTCTATCCATAATTCAAAGTGGTTTGTCTATTTACATACAAATATCCTAATTGTTCAGTATTCTGTAAAAATGTGATGATCCCTTTTAAATCGAACCATATCTAGTACCAAAGATAAATGGAATAAGGTACAAGAAAATCATGAGTAGGCCTACAGCAGCAAAAATGCAAGAAGGTGTTTGTACAGCTTTGCAAACCTCATTAAATCACGTAATTCATTCTGCTATCTAATATCCCCGTCCTTATATTTGTTTACAAACTCCATCAAAATAATGGGAGTGTCTATCCTCATGATAGAACGCGCCATCTTATTACCATACGTTTGCCTAATATGAATACCATTCAAAGGAGTAAGGCATTTGCGTAACTGAGTCTATGAATTTCAAATTTGGTGTCGAATGGGGTCCTCTCGGTGTCCTTTATTAGAAGCCTTATGGTATATGATCCGAGTTACTCGAGGAGAGAGATGACTAATAGCGGTTGGGAAAGGATAATGGGAGAACCATGTGGTCCCACAGTGTGTGTTTGTGGCTTGATTAAATAGCTGTAAGGGCAAGGCCAACACCCAGTTCTGTTTCAGTGAATCAAGTAGAGGTCGTAAGTCGCGCTCCCATAAACATATATCGAAATTGCAGAGTGGACTTACATAGGATTTAAGTTTTCAACTTCGAAAACTGTAGTGATGTACTTTTGCTGTATATGACCCTGGCATATATATATATATATATATATATATATATATATATATATATATATATATATATATATATATATATATATATATATGTATATATATAAATAAATATATATATATATATATATATATATATATATATATATATATATATATATATATATAAATATATAAATATATATATATATATATATATATATATATATATATATATATATATATATATATATATATATATATATGGGAAAAGAATTTCTTGCATTTTGATTTATATTACATTGGTTGTTTTTTAAATTATTCAAGATGTATTATTATTATTATTATTATTATTATTATTATTATTATTATTATTATTATTATTATTATTATTATTATTATTATTGCTTGTTAAGCTACAACCCTAGTTGGGAGAGCAGAATGTTATAAGTCCAGGGACTCCAACAAGGAAAATAGCTCATTGAGGAAAGGAAACAAGGAAAAAATAAATATTTTAAGAACAGCAACAACGCCAAAATAAATATTTAGGAACAATCGAATGAGTATGATGCTAATTATGTGAAGTAGATGATAATGAGAGTTCAATTTTTCCTCCTAAACAAACTTTTTGTATAAGTAGTCCATTGTATTTTCTATATTTTACAACATAATGATCATTATTGAATAAATATTTACTGTGCTTATGCTTACTCTCTTGAAGGAGGTGATGAAATAAGGGGTGAAGTGATGAAGGGTCATTGAAGATTTAGTTACGACTTTGGTGAATGATATAAAAAGGAGGCATATGTTGTTCATGGTCTCAAGGTCCACATCAGACTTCCCCTAACCATTCGTATCTTATAGCACTTAGGGCAAGTACCCAGGTTGTCCTAAGGCATTTTTAATCTCTCTCTCTCTCTCTCTCTCTCTCTCTCTCTCTCTCTCTCTCTCTCTCTCAATAGTGAACATGCATGATGTCTACACTAATTTAGATAAGTTATTTTAGCATCCTACAGAACTTGAGACACGTATGCCTAGTCTCTAAACCCAGTTTGATGCTCTTTTGTAAAGAAACTACATTTAATACAATGATTTTTGCAACTCAATAGAGAAACCACAGGGAGTTGTTTTGAATATAAATTAACGTAAAATCCTTGAAAAGTTTGTGAAATATTTGATGAGCATAAACAATTTCAATGGAAGGGAGAATATGAATATCATTTGAATAAAAGACATTAAATCACATATGGTGGAATTAAAATGTCGTTCATTTCATCCGATGAAGGATTTAACATTTACTGACAGAGTAACATTTCAATTTTATCAACTGCATTGATTAGCTCTAAAGTTTCATTTTGGATCTCCTACTGTAACAGAGGCAGAAGTAAAAGAAGACGAAGAGGACGATAACAAAGAAGAAGAAGTTTAAGTTTGTGTTTGTAAAATTGTAACAGTAATGTTTTGATCTTCCGTCACCTGTTACTCCCCCCTGGCAGAAAAGAACGGCTATATATTGAATTTTGGTGTCCAATACTTCTGTTTTCCATTAGTGTGAAGGTAATACGTAATAATTTATTTCATATTCAATTTATTTTACAATTAGAGTGGTCTTCTTTCGGTAACTTAGTGTGATAGAGGTGTGTATTAGGTTTATTATAGTTAGGACAAGAAAAGTTCCCATTACTGTGAAGGTAAAGCGTAATAGATTCCTTCATATTCAACCTATTTTACAATTAAAGTGGTCTTCTTTCGGTAACTTAGTGTTAAACTAGTTTGATAGAAGTGTATATTTAGTTTTATTATAGTTACGGACAAGAAAAGCTTTCCAACTAAAACTATAATTTTATCATATATTATAGCATAGTCTTATACTGTGTTTATTTCAAAATCTAGCAGTTTCATGCTAGAGTAGGCTTAACAGTTCAAATTTGCGTAGGTATCTTGGAATGTTTAAAAATAAGATTAAAAAAAGCATTGAAACAGAGATTGAGAACAAATGACGAAACATTACAAAATAAACTCAACTGTTAATATTGTAGTTACATAACCTCACTTTAGTTATCCTTGTCTTACGTACTCTTAACATATCTACTCTTACCTTACCGTGCCTACCATCATTTTACCTAAGCTTACCTAACCTAGCCTCATTTTACCTACCCTTCCCTTACCTAACCTCATATTACATACCATTTCCTAATCTCATATTACATACCCTTACCTAACCTCATCTTACTTCCCTTTAGCTTACCTAACCTCACATTACATGCCTGTACCTCACTTGCACTTATCTTACCTACCCTTACCTTACCTACCCTTACCTTACCTACCCTTACCTTACCTACCCTTACCTTACCTACCCTACCCTTACCTTACCTACCCATTCTTTTCCTACCCTACCCTTACCTTACCTACCCATTCTTTTCCTACCCATACTTTACCTAACCTTGCAAACCATAACATTACCTTTAATACCCATAGCTTACCTTTTCTACACATAGTGTACCTTTCCTAGACACAGCTTACCTTTCCTACCCACAGCTTACCTTTCCTACCCACAGCTTACCTTGCTTACCCATAGCGTACCTTGCTTACCCATAGCGTACCTTTCCTACCCATAGCGTACCTTTCCTACCCATAGCTTACCTTTCCTACCCATAGCTTACCTTGCTTACCCATACTTGAATGTTATAGTTATATAAATTTATCAATTCACCAGAACAAGAGGCACGAACAGCTCCACAACTTGCTGAAAGCAGCTATGTTGTACCTTCACCCAACAGTACAAAGTGGACTCCAATGAATAGTCCCCGTAGCTACAGAGAGATCTTGATCTTCAACAACCTAGACCTAGGTAAGGAACAATTTGAATTTGATACATTGGGAAATGTTTTGATTATAGGTATGTATGTGAAACAGTTAGGGGATTGGAAGGCCTATTCAAGGCAGTTGTAATCCCTTGGCAAATAAAGAGAAAGACCTGGAATCCTAGGATAGGTTATGTTGGTATGGTTATGGTAGCTAAAATTCCTTTATTCCTTCACAAATACAAACCTTTGTTCTCTATGTATGAAATATGTTTCAGCGCAAGCTAGTTTAGCCAAAAAAATGTTTCTGCACAAATACAAGCCTTTTGTTCCATAACTGAAATACAAACTACGCTATTTAATAGGGGTATTTCTTTTGGCGTAGTTGAAATGACGAGCCATTAAAATTTAACGAGGGTTTACTACCCACACCGCTAGTTAGCGGGGGTAGGGGAGGGTAGCTTGCTAACCCCCGCCTCACACACACCTGTGCTTGAGCTCACTTTGCTCTCGGCTTGGATGGTAGTCGGATGTGTCCGCTGTCATCTTCGCCGCTCATTGGCAGCCATTTTTAAATATACTTACCCGCTGGTTATATAATGGCTAAAATCCCTGACGCCTCGGCAGGAAATTCAAAATCAAGCGCGGCTAACTGCAGATATTCCAGGTGTACCCTAGCGCCCTCGTGGTACTACAGGTAGAACTATACTCAACCAATTCAGATTTTCTCTGCCGACCATAGCCGTCAGTACTATTGGAAATTCTCTCTCGTTTTCTTACTCTGTTTGGACGTTATTTGATGATGTATTAACGTTTTTGAGTTTGGGCTTTTGCTTATTTGTTTTATATGATCTGTGATCACGTATTTATAACTTAAAAGATAGGATTAGAAAGTTTTTCAAACTAGTTTAGACCTCACGAAAGCATAAGGCCGGAATGTAAACATTTCGTCCATTGATGACGTCACAGCCTCTTCCGCAGGCTAAAAGTCTGTCTTGCTTTTTTTTTTACAAAGAATGATAAGTGAATATGATTTTGAAGTATTAAGTTATAAATTAAATTAAAAGAATTATTTTGAGAAAATTTTATCCTTTTGATAGTTTTCTTTAGATAATCTTCGATCTGTTTGCAAAGATTAACTAGCGTTCAGTTTATTTTTGTTACGCAGTAGTCAGTATCGTTACGATATTACAATATATTGTAGCGATTTTATGAATAGTACATTCTTCTTACTTCTCAAGTTTCAAGTTTTACTATATAAAAGGAACATTTTATTTTGCAATTAATTGGTCCTTTCAATATTTTTTTCTTAGAGATTAAAGGAAGTTGCAGTTCAGTTTATTTTATACGATGCAGTATTCTTTACAATCGATGTAGCGCACGATTCTATGTATCGTTGTTGCCTTGGTGGTTTTTGGAATACTAAAATTGTTCGTATATTATTTGTAGATGTATCAATGGTGCGAGTGATGATTCGCCTTTTATTGGAACCCCTTAATTTAAGGGTTTATTTTAATTTATAAATATATCTATTAAGGTAATATTTGATATTTAATATTTTGTTGCATTTATATGGGATTCGGTACTTTTGCATTCCCATTCAAACCAGTGACAGAATTACAAGTCTCTCCCTACGGAGTTCATTTCGTTTGAGAAAGCGTATACTTTGGTTTTCAGGTAATTATGAAACTATCTTTGTACCAAAGAGTAAAGTGCAAATTTTTTAGTGATAATTTATGCAGAGAATTTTATTCAGTAGAGAGTGCTTCTATTTGGACCTGTCGTTATCCTATCCTTAGACCTCTGTCGAGCTCCCGGACCCAGGGGAGAAGTTAAATCGAATGGCGAAAGGAAGTGAGAGGGTAACCAGGCGTTACAGTCTTTTAAGACCCAAACTGAAGTCCTCTTGAGTGTTTTCTGTCAATCACCAGAACGCTCACCCTCGCTATAGATAAAGCGTGGTACAGTGAGCCCTCGTTTATCGCGGTAGATAGGTTCCAGACCCGACTGCGATAGGTGAAAATCCGCGAAGTAGTGACACCATATTTACGTATTTATTTAACATGTATATTCAGACTTTTAAAACCTTCCCTTGTACGTAGTACTGTTAACAAACTACCCTTTAATGTACAGAACACTTAATGCATGTACTGCAGTACCCTAAACTAAAACAGGCACAAATATTAAAGGCGATTTTATATCATGCGTTTCCTAAACACGCCAAAAAGCACGATAAAAAATGGCAACCAATGTTTTGTTTACGTTTATATCTGATCATAATGAAGAAACAAACGCATTTACACATCTGTGTATAGGTTAGTTTTTGCATTGATTATATTGATTATTCAGTACAGTATGTTGATTTTGTTACTGTATTACCAATGTTTTACTTAATTTTTCTTAGGACTTCAAAATGAAATTTTTTTCTTTATGACGCCGCCTGAAACGGCGGCGTCATAAAGTACGCTCAGTTAACAACCACGCTCAGTAAACAAACGAAGGCATTTAACGCGCATGATGAAAGTGATAAATAATGATATTATAGTAAAAGCTTTTAGAAAATATGTTATTACAAATATTATTTACCGTATCTATATAAAATCATACAGTACTGTACATACGTAGCAAAGCAGGAAAACAATTTACGAGAGAGAGTGAGAGAGAGAGAGAGAGAGAGAGAGAGAGAGAGAGAGAGAGAGAGAGAGAGAGAGAGAGAGAGAGAGAGAGTTGTTTTACGTACGTAAATGTAAATTTTAAACAAAAAAATATGATAGGTTTTAATATGTATATTCAGACTTTTAAAATCTTCCCCTTAACTTAATGTATACTAAACTAAAACAGGCACAAATATTAAAATGTTAGAATATTAAAGTAAAACATGTATAAAAAAAATAAAGATTGTTACTGTACTCACCACGAAAGAAGTTGAAGAAAAACTTGAATGATGGCGATGAATTTGCTACACAGTAGAAATGATGATGATGAAGCTGATGATGTCTTTTACTGTGCAGCCAATGATAGTATTTTACGTCTCTTCAGACGGAGGTGTCTTTTCCTGGGACACCTCTTCAACTTCTTCCTGGGACACTTCTTCAATTTCTTCCGAAGGCGTAGTAGCAGGAGGAACTGGCTCTTTTTTGCGAGGCTGGAAGAATTTGTGATCGGAAGTTGCTGCCGCTGCTTCTTTTTTCGCTCGAAGAGCATACTGTAGGGAGTCATGTCGTCATCGATCTTGTTTCAGAATTGCATAGACCGAACCATATCCTCGTCCCACTCTTGCAACATTTCTTTCAACTCCTTCGCATGGTTGCAGAACTTGGCAAGCCGTTCTAATGTTAAGCCCGTTTCTTCGACATTTTCTTGGGTCTCTTCCTGTGTTTCGCTCTCTTCTTCACTGGCCGATTTCGTCAGGTCTTCTAGGTCTGCGTCAGTTAGCGGCTGGGAATGGCAGTCCAACAACTCGTCGACGTCTTCAGTTGTCATGTCGCCAAACCTGTCACCTCCAATTATCGCATCAACTGCACAGATTTGCGTATTGCAGAGTGTTGAATTTCAGACGGAGTAAATCCCTCGTCGTCGTAAACAATCTGGGGCCACAACTTCTTCCAGCTCGCATTAACGGTTGCAGGTTTCATTTCTTGCAGTGCCTTCTGAATGTTCTGCAGGCACGTGGCTATTGTGTACTTCTGCCAGTACTCCTTCAAATTGAAATTTTCATCTTCATCTTCTTGGGCAGCATCCACACACGCAACGAGGTCCGCCAAGGTATTCTTCGTGTAGAGGGCCTTGAACGCCCTGATAACCCCCTGGTCCATCGGTTGAATTAATGACGTGGTGTTGGGTGGCAGGAACTCAACCAGAATGCCCTCATGCGACAGGTCAGTTGCGTGTCCACCAGCGTTATCCATAAGGAGAAGGATCTTAAATGGCAAGCCCTTCTCTAAGAGATATTTACTGACTTGCGGGATAAAACACTGGTAGAACCAGTTGGAGGTCAGCATCTTCGTAATCCATGCTTTTTGATTATGCATCCAGTACACGGGAAGGAGATTCTTATTTTTATTTTTCAAAGCGCGAGGATTTTTCGACTTGTAAATAAGCCCCGGCTTTAGCAAAAATCCAGTAGCATTGCCACACATCACGAGGGTTACGCGATCTTTGAACGCTTTAAAGCCAGAGGCTTTGGCTTCTTCTTTAAACAGGAAAGTTCGCGACGGCATTCTCTTCCAAAACAAGCCGGTCTCATCCATATTAAACACTTGTTCCAGCTTATATCCACCTTCAGCGATAATGTTCTTGAACGTCTCGTTCGCGTAAGTTTCAGCAGCGGCAGTGTCAGCGGAAGCAACCTCGCCATGCAGGGAAACGCTTTTCAGGCCGAAGCGTTTCTGAAACTTCGCGAACCATCCTTTGCTGGCGGAAAAACGTTGTTTCTGAGACTGGAAATCAGTGGATGTCCTGGTTGAGGTTCATCTACATCATCTTCTTCTTCAGCACGGTCGCCATCGTCGTCTTGAGATTCCTTTGCCGCAAAATTCTCATACAAGCTCAAAGCTTTGGTTAGGATGGTGTTCGTATCCAAGGCTATGTTCTTCTTCCGGCAGTCGGCAATCCAGACTGCTAAAGCACCTTCCATGCGTACGATCGTTTTATTACGCGTGGTAACGACTCGCTTCGCTGATCTGCTAAAGGTGATGGTAGCCGTCTTTCTAATGTTCGCCTCGTCCTTCTTGATGTAGCGAACGGTGGATTCGTTCACTCCAAAATGACGGGCTGCGGCCGCGTAACTTCTGCCTTCTTTTAACATATCAAGAAGCGTCACCTTCTCAGCAATCGTCATCATCTTTCGGTGGCGTTTAGGCTCACTACCAGCCTTAGCAGAAGCAGAACGCTTGGGAGCCATTGTACAGTAGGGGTTAAACAGAAAGTTCAACAAGAAGTTCAACTTAAAACAGTCACGCACAGCACAGATTAAAGTTCACAATAACGTAGCAGCATCTACACGGCGAGAGAGCGCCGAACGAAGTGGCGGCGAAAAGATGCTGGAGGTTGGAGAAGCGGTCAAAACACCAATCACAGGCTAGATTACAAAACTTGGGTTCTGATTCGTCATCTATCAGCGCTTGAACCAATCACAATCCGTCTTACATGCTATGTAGTAGTTACCAATTCAAATACAAGGTACCCTACGTATACAGCTTTACGTACGCTATTTTACGCTTGTTTTGTTGTAGGATATGTAAGCTTATTCGAGATATGATTTTTGCAACAAAGAATATTATTGGATGCAGTACTACGTAAGTATACATACAAAAGATTCATGGAAAAGATGCACCTCCATTACATTTGTAGTACAGTAGTAGCCATCAGCAGCCTTACACCATTCAAATACGGTATGACTGCATCTGATTTGCGTTTCATGTTCGATTTAATTTTACTACGTACTGTATACTGAATTATCGTATGATCACATTCTCTTTTCGTGTTTTATTTCTTTCTGTACTGAATTATATGTCATATGTAATGCAATGAACCATCAGTAAGAGCAGATATTACTAATTACAGTATTAATGGAATTACAGGTAACGAAATATCGTATTTGGGGTCTTCATATATCGCGGTATTTTCAAAATTTCAGGAAAATCCGCGATATGTTTTTATATATGGGTTATGAAAAAAGTCCGCGAAGTGGTGAATCCGCGATGGTCAAACCGCGAAGTAGCGAGGGCTCACTGTATTAGTGTTTTCAAACATCATACGCGCGATTCAGGCGCTAAGCTGAAAACAAAATTAGATTCGTTCTGCGTGTGTTACGTTTCATGCGGCGCGGACGCAGGCCGCCGCCTCCACCTGATGGGTGTCGTCTCTCGACAGTGGCAAGCGCTATGGATCGACGAAGATAATGCTGAATACGTTTCGCCTAAGGTTGATCCTTGATCTTTGCGGTTAGGCATGAAACAGCAACTATCTTTGTTTATGCAGTCTTTGTTCTGTAACCGAAATACAAACCACGCTATTTACATTGGGTTTACTTTCGGCGTAGCTGAAATTGATGAGCCAATAGATTTTAACGAGGGTTAACTACCCCCGCGCTAGTTAGCGGGGATAGGGGAAGGGGTAGCTTGCTACCACCCCCCCCCCCACACACACCGGTGATTTGCTTCACTTCACTTTTGGCTCAGACGATGTGCAGACGTGTCTGTCTACAGTATTGTCCTCGTTGTTGACAGCCTTAATCTTTTTTCTTTTCCTTTTCCTCAGCTGTGTGTTTGGAAGTTGGCCTCGCCCTTTGGTATTCATCATGCGCAAGTGCCCTGGGATCGCCGGCTGCCCTTGCGGTACCTTCATGTCGGCGGTGGATACCAATCCTCACACCCTTTGCCCTCAGTGTTGAGGCTGACGGTGTGATAGGGAAAATATGTGCAGTGATTGTAAGGAGTGGTCTGCCTCCCAGTGGGAGAGGTTTGCCCGCCGGCGTAAGAAGAAGTCCAAGAGAGACCGTTCTCCTTCTGGGGTTGCCCTGAAGGAGGAAGGCTCTAGGGACTCTTCTTCCGCCGCCCAAACCTCCTCCAATGCTCCCACTCGTCCGGCCTCTGATGAGAGGCCTCCGAGTGGTAGCGCAGACCCTTGTTCTGTTTCCCGAACTCGGGGTGCGGGAGAGGGCGTCACCTCCCATAGCGGGGCGGCTCCCCCTCTTCCTCCGGGGGAGGATTTTGATAATGTTGATAACTCTGTGTCTAACGATGATCTTTTTCAGCTTTGGGCTTCCTTGGGGCATAAGGGCCTGCCCTCCAAGGAAGCCCTGTTTGACCTTATCCAGTTGGGGGCCGCTGTCAAGCAGTCGCCGGTGATAGCAGAGGTAGAGGTAGTTCTGGAGAGGGAGGTCTCAACCTTCCGGACTCACCAGTGGTAGCTTATACACCCCCCCCTGGAACCCCCCCAAGCGGCGGCGCGAGCCCTAAACCACGCCCCCTTGGGCGGAGTTACCAGGGACGAGCGGGTTGACTCGGCAATGGAAGTCACATTTCTGAAGTTGACTTCGGCACAGAACGTTCTCCTCTTTTTCCCTCCCGCTGCTCCCAACATTTGCTGATTTTCATTATTCTGCACTCAGCAACCAGAGTAATATCTCAGCCCACGGCTTGATTATGTCTAGGCAAATTCTTACCTCCGCGGAGGTGCATCGGCTTAGCGAAGACTCCAGCGGAGAGGAGAACGTAATCAGTAACGAAAAACGCACACAATCGACTGCAGATAGTGATATGCCTTCTAATTCTGATATCGTAAATATGTTACTACAACAGAATCAAACTCTTATGCAAATCATCCAGAAAAGGTAAGGTTTTAAATTCTGTTTACAACGAAAACGTCATATGGAAAGCAGCTGATTTAGACTAATGACGTCACAAATGCAAATGGCGGCCCCCATACGTAAGCTTGTTATGATTTGAATGCTTAGAGCAGGCACTTCCGAACATAGCGTAAGTAGCTTAAGCAAAGCATGTGCATGATTACTACACGATTAATCGGTATAAACAAACTAAATACTCCAATTTTTATATATTACAAAATTATAATTAAACACACAAAACAAATTGCTTGCCTGACACATTAAAAGCACGCGCTTAATAGGCAGTAGGCTGGACCACAAGTAAGTTCGAGCTTACATTTCTCGCTTTAAACCTATCGACACTAGCCTAGGCCCTGGGGGGCTATCTGATAAGGGTTACATATGAGGCAGGTCTAGTTTATTAATAATAACAGATTTAAACTTATCATTCACTTAAATATGGCACTGAATTAACCTAAGAGGGCTATTTGAGTCGTGAACCCCATTGCCTGACTTCAGCCTTCTAGGTCCGCTGCTGTCCATATTTACTATACCTGTTGAACAAAATTTCAATTATTCTATGGTAAATAAATCACTGATATTAAACATTCATCTCGGCAGAAGTGGTTCACCTGCTAAGAAGAATGAGGCTCCCCCTCCTACTAAGCGCTCAAGACGATCACCTGAATTACCTGAAAGTGCAAATTTAGACCTCTTTTCCTTTTATAATAATGGAGACGAAAGTGATTACGAAGATTTCAACCTTCTTACCTTCAATAAACCCATTCCTTCATATATTTCCACCAATTTCAAAGCTGAACCATCTTTTCATAGAGAAGAGAAAATTCAATTGAATAATTCACTAGTAGCATTAACTTTCAGTGAAGGCCATAGTGATAACCGGGATAAATTCTTTGTTAGTAGTCAAAATAAGGAGTTCTCAGACTTTTTTAAACTAATTAATACTCCAAAGTTGAATTTCTGGCCTGAAGGTAAGGTATTTGATGACAGTTATAAGAGAAATTTTTTTTTTATGACATTGAAAATATTAAAATGAGTATTTCTGCCTTTCAAGGGCATGCAGCACTGGCACACATTGTATACCCCTCCAAAGTAAATGACATTGATTTTTTGTCCAAAATTATTATTGGTCCCCTAAGGAGGAGCATAGACCTCATACAAAATTTGATAAGAAATTTCAGAAGCAGAGCACTTCCTAGATACCTCAAGGAAGAAATAAGAGATCTTATAATCAAAGCAGACATTAAAGAAGTTTGGAATTTAACTGAAGACCAAAAATCAGCCATTGCTGCCTGCTTTCACAAAGGTCCCCTCCTCAGAGGAGGGGCAGCAAACTTCAGGGGTAGGAAATTCAACTTCGGGGGCAGATTTCAGAGAAGAAGGTTCAGTTTCCTCAAAGGTAACCCTAACTTTAGATTCAAGTCTCAGCCGCTTAGAAGAGGTAATAGGCGAGGTGGGTACAGGGGGGGGGGGAGGTCACAAAATGGACAAGCTAATAGTTCAGGAGCCAGAGAAAAGAAAGACCCTAGAAATTGAGCCATGCTCCGCACCAGTTCAAAGAGAGATTTTTTCAGCACCAGTATTCTATGCACCAGTTGATAACGATGTTTACTCTGCACCAGTTAATAATGAGCTTTGCTCAGCACCAGTTAATGAGCTTTGCTCAGCACCAGTTAATTACGAGCTTTGCTCAGCACCAGTGGTTAATGAGCTTTGCTCAGCACCAGATAATAACGAGCTTTGCTCCGCACCAGACCATCATGACATTGGGCCAAATGCTATAAATCAAGATAGAAGTAAAGAGACCTCGCCTTTGGCCTCAAAACCAATGAATAACTCCTCCCAGAGCCCCCCAGAGAATAGGATAGGTAAGTCATTATTGATGAATATTGATAGTTGGAGAAAGCTTCCTAATGCCTCTTTTGCTTGTAAAATTATCAATGAAGGGGTGAGAATTCCGTTTAATAATAAACTTAAAGCCCAGAGGTCATTAAAAAGAACAGGTAAAGATAGATTTTATTCAATTAACAAGCGTAAAATATTGGAAAGTGAATGTGACAGACTGCTAAAACTAGGTGTCATAGAGCAGATCCCCAGAACTTCCTTTTACTACTCCAACCACATATTTTATAAATTCAAACCAGATGGAACAGTACGACTAATCTTTGACATGAAAGTGCTCAACACCATGATTAAAAAACCTTCTTTTACCATGCTCAAGGCCAATACTATATTTCCCTATCTACATCTAAACTCTTGGGCCTGCAAACTAGATTTAAAAGATGCTTATTGGCACATTCCATTACATGCAAGTAGCCAGAAATTTCTAACCTTCAAACTAGGTAAAAGGAAGTTCAAATGGACTGTGATACCCTTTGGACTAAAGACAGCACCTTATATTTTTTCAAAAATAATGTACACAGTGATCAAGTATATTAGAACTTCATATAACATCTTAATATTCAACTATCTTGATGACATTCTCATATTAGCAAAAGATTATGTAAAATGTAAAAATCACATTCAGCTAGTCATTAAGATCTTGTCAGACTTAGGATGGAATATCTCACTTAAAAAATCTACAATTGAACCGACTCAAAGAATTGAATTTTTAGGAGTGCATTACAATATGATTAAGAAAACTATGAATCCCAGTGGGAAAAACATAGAGAAGTGTGTCGAATTGGCCAAAGCTTTCTCCAACTCTGTTAAATCCGACCTGCATTCCTATCAAATGTTAATCGGAGCTTTAAATTTTAGTGCATCCTATACAAGCTTGGGAAGATTCCATCTTAAATATCTCCACAGGTACCACAGTTATTTTAATTCAGGGTACAAAATCATTCCCCACACCTTCAAAAAATACCTAAAGCCATGGGAACAGAGACAAATGTACAGAGAGATTAACATTCCAAAACCACAGATAGATGCAGAACTTTTCACTGACGCTTCCAACCAGGGTTGGGGAGGTGCATTAGTAATAGCGGGTAATATGCTCTCAATAAATGGAACTTGGACAAATGAAGAATCCTCCCTTCACATCAATGTAAGAGAGTTATTAGCTTGCTTCTATTCTTTGGAACACTTCATCACAAGGTTATACAACAAGGTAGTCTTAATACATGTTGATTCAAAGGTTACTAATTGTTGGATAAAGAAACAGGGTAGTATCAGAAACAAGTTAGCCCATGAACTAGTCAGGAAAATACTTAGTACCATGAAGGATCACAACATACAGATAAATTCCAGATGGATCAGGGGAGTAAGTAACACCATCGCAGACTCACTTTCCAGGGACCTGGGTTCCATTCACACAGAAACTTCCCTCAGTGACAGTCTATTCTCCTTAATCTGATCTGACTTCAATTTCACCCCAGAAATAGATCTGTTCTCAAATGGCTTCAATACTAAGTGCAAAAAGTTTTGTTCATCTCTTCCAAATCAAAAAGCCATCAGCAATAATGCACTTACGATTAGCTGGAAGGGATCAACACCTCTCTATGCCTTTCCACCAGGATTCTTACTACACAAAGTAGCTTTTAAAATCAATAAAGAATGCAATAATAATATGCTTTTCTGCACCATATCGCAGGGGACGGAACCATGGATTCCATTAGTGAAGTCAGTCGCGAAGCAGCACAAACGATATATTGTGAAGATCGAAGACTACCAGATAGTTCTCAAGGATTGTATCTCACCCTCAGCAAAGCTCCAATCAACTTTGATCGCCTTCAAAATTTAAAGGATCAGCTCCCTAACGTCTTTCCTCCTGAGGTTTGCTCCAAAATTGCTGTCAGCTTGAGGGACAGCTCCTTGCACAAGTATGAAAACCTATACAACATTTTTAAAAGTTTCATTCACAAGGAGTATGGAAGAGACAACAAATTTCCCCTGTTAGCAATTATTTTATTTTTCAATCACCTTATAGACAAGGGTCTGTCTTACAACACCCTGAAGAGCTACAGAGCAGCTTTAGGTCCTATCTTGTCAGGCTATTTCCCAGGCTACTGTCTTGCAGAGGACAAATATGTCAAAGCAATGATATCGGGAGTTAATAGAAGGAAACCTAGAAATTCTCACCAGTTCCCTGGCTGGGATCTAGACAAAGTAATTTCATTTCTCAACACCACGAAAGATAACTCTACCTTACTACTGACACAGAAAACCTTGTTCCTAGTAGCCTTAGCTTGCCCTTTAAGAGCTAATCAATTTAACAATCTCAGCATTTCCAGGAGCACCTTCACCCCAGAACACATTGTCTTACGGAACCACCCTTCCTTCATGGCCAAAAACCAAAAGAACAACTACACGCCAATAGAGATCAGCTTTAGGAAGCTTCCTAACAGACCAAAAATATGTCCAGTCAGACAATTGAACTTCTATTTGGAATACACCAACAAAGTCTGCATGGAAAGAAACATAGACAGGAAAGACCACATATGGCTAGATGAACACTTCAAGATAATGTCTCTACAAAAAATGAGACAACTTTTCAGGGAGTGCATTTTCAGAGCCGACCCAAATGCAACTAAACAGTCAACGAATTTTCACTCTATAAGGGGGCAAGCTTCATCAAGACTGCTATATAATGGAGTATCGATACAAGAAATCATGTCCAGAATGAATTGGAGAAGCGACTCTGTCTTCAGCTCTTACTATGCTCTCCTCGGCTTACAGGGAGCTTTCGATGCTGTGGTCGCTGGACTTCATCTTCAAGCCCCCTGAAGCATCTGCCTAGCTACCACTGGTGAGTCCGGAAGGTTGAGACCTCCCTCTCCAGAACTGTAAGTTTACTTGTGAACGAAAGTTCTGGAGTGGGAGGTGAGACCTTCCGGACTCAAAGTCTGGGTCACCCTCCAACCCTTCCCCCGTGAGCCGAGGAGACCATGTACAGTACTTAGGAGGGAATATTCTAACAACTTCATAATTCAACAGAGTAGGCTATATACAAGAACACACACATACAATCACTATTATTCCACAGAAAACAAACTAACTGGAATCTTTCAATATTCATATCAACCAAGAGAGCACAAGAAGATTGAATTTACTAGTAAAAAGACCTTTATGTCCAACAATTTGCACCTTCACAGTAATTCCTTCATAACTTGCACTACCAAGGTAAGCTCAACCACTTCTGTGTTATTTTTTGTTCTATTACAACTTCAAAATGTGACTTCCATTGCCGAGTCAACCCGCTCGTCCCTGGTAACTCCGCCCAAGGGGGCGTGGTTTAGGGCTCGCGCCGCCGCTTGGGGGGTTTCCAGGGGGGGGTGTATAAGCTACCACTGGTGAGTCCGGAAGGTCTCACCTCCCACTCCAGAACTTTCGTTCACAAGTAAACTTACAGATCCTCTGTCTATTGTCGACGTCGTGGTGGCAGAGGCTTCCGACGGGTCTGGTCAAACCTCTGCAGCTCCTGAAGTTGCTGACGTTGCTGAAGGCTCTCCTCCCCCTTCCGAACATCCTTCGAAGGGGGAAGTGGGTCCAACGGTCTCTCCTGCGGCTACGTCTCCCCCTATGGGGAGCGCTTTGACTGAGACTTTTCTTCGGAGGACTGATGATCCCGATGACCTCCCTCATGGCCGCCTTCGCCGTAAGGCTCGTCGTCCTCTTCGCCGCAGGGGCCTCCCGTCTCCCTATAAGGGTGTCAAGAGGTGCCTCTTCGAGTCTTCGCCTCCTCCGTCCTCCGATGAAGATCCTCCTCGCCGGGAGCAGACTGTAGCAGCCGCGACCTTAGACCTCTCCGGGGATTGTTCGCGTTCTCCTACGCCTGCCAGACCTTCCACCTCCTGCGCTGATGGCCAGCAGTCTTCTGATCTCGTTAGCCGACGGGCACCGGTCCCTTCCGGGGCAAAGGGATGTCTCCCACGGTGTGGGGGCTTCCCTTGCGCGTCAGGGTTCCCCTACGTGCCCTCCTGCGCGTTCACGCGCAGTAGTGCTCTCCATCCTTGAAGTCTCCTGACTCACCTCGCCAGCGCTCTCCTGTTCGTCAACGCTCTCCTGATCGCCAGCTCTCTCCTGTTCGCCAGCGATCTCCTGATGATCAGCACCCCCCTGCTCGCCAGCGCTCTCCTGTGGACAACATACATCCTTCTGTTCCTGTTACGCGCCCAGCGCGCCAACGGTCACCTGAGCGCACAAGATCTCCTGCTCGTCAGCGCGCACCTGCGCATCCTGTTCCTGACACGCTCCCTGTGCGCCTACGCTCGCCCACGCGCCCTAGAACTACGGTTCTGGACGCGGGCAAGGATTTAACTCCTCCTCGCCCACGCGTTCCTGCTCGTCATCTTTATCCTGCGCAGCAACGCGCACGGTCTCCTGCGCAGCAACGCGTACGGTCTCCTGCGCAGCAACGCGTACATCCAGAGTTCCTGCACGCCCACGCCCATGCGCCTTCTCTTCCTAAGCCCGTTCGCGAGCGTTCGCCTTTGCACGTCGCCACTCTTGCTCCTGCGCAGTCTTCTACACGTCGTCTTCCTGCGCGCCAGCGATCACCAGCGCGTCAGCGATCACCAGCGCGTCAGCGTTCTCCTGCTCGTCAGCGTTCTCCTGCTCGTCAGCAATCTCCTGCGCATCAGTGTTCTCCAGCGCGTCAGCGCTCCCCTGAGTCCCGGCGATCTCCTGACCACCCGAGCGATCCATCGCCTGCGCGCAAGCGCTCTCCTACACGTCAGCGCCAATCAGAACTTGACAGACATAGGTCTCCCGCGATCAACTCGCCCACACGCGATTGTTCGCTTGCGCGTTCTACGCGCCATCGCTCGGCATCGCGCCATCACGCACCAACGCGCCATTACTCGCCAACGCGCCATCGTTTGCCGACTTGCCATCGCTCGCCCACGCGTCACAGGTCTCCAGGACACCATCGTTCCCCTGCGCTGTACTTTTCTCCTGGCCCTCAGCGGTCTCCTGAGCGCCCACACGTTCCTTCGCCAACGCGCCTACTCGCCAGATCGCACACGCGCCCGCGTGCGATCGCTCCCGCGCTCGTTTATCTCCGCGCGATTTCTCGCCTGCGCTCCAGCAGCCTCTCGCTCGCGATTCTTTGGAAACGTCGCCTCGTCAGCGCCAGCTCTACCCCCGTTCTCGTCGTGTTCCGCAGCTCGCGGCGGCAGCAGGGACGCATGTTTCCAGGTCGCAGTCAGGATCGCCTCCGTGTAAGCGCAGGTCTCTCTCGCAGGACAAGGAAGGATCGTCGGAGAGGTCAAGGCAACTTTCTTCCCCTTCTTTTTTGCAGGCAGGTCCAGTTGTGTCCACTCCGAAGGGTCGTCCGATCCCCTTCCCTCCAGCGGGAATTACGAACTCTGTGTCCGTATCTCGGCAGTCCTGGTTTGGTCCACTGATGCGGGCGTTAGTGAAGGCTATGAAGCTGGCACTCGCCGATCTAGGACTCAAGTCAACGATGGCCTCGCCCCCGCTGAAGAGAAGGAGAGGTGTGGACTTCGTGGTGACTTCTCCCAGGGAGAAGTTGGTTCCTAAGAGGTCCGCCAGGAAGGCTCCTTCCCCTTTGCAGTCGTTTTCTCCTTCTCTTGTAGACGAGGCCTTTCTGTCCTCAGGAGAGTCCAGCGAGGCGGCGGTCTCCCCCTCGGCACCAAGGGGGGGAGTCTCCTTCTCGTGGAGGGGAATCGTCTCGCGTGGAAGGTACCTTTCAGACCTCTTTGCTGGAGTCTTGTATCCCACCCAGGAGGGAACCCAAGGACTCCAAGACGATTCCAAAGTCTTCTTCGCGAATTCATCAGGAACCAGCCAGACCCCGGGAGAACGTCCACGTGTCTCCCCAGGAAGAGCTTCCGGGGACAGGAGACTTAGCTGCCAGTCCGCAGGGAGGAGAGCAGCATGAGTCTGAGCATGCCTTCTGGCAGGTCTTGGGCCTGATGAGGCAGCTCAACAGGTTCAAGGACCCGGTGATCGCCCCTCGTGAAGGCAAGGACACGGTCCTGGATCAGGTTTATGGAACTCAGAAGCCCTCAAAGGCCAGTGCGGCTCTGCCCTGGTCCCAAGGGGTGAAGAGTGCCAGAGACAGGGCCAACACTCAGCTAGCAGACCTCGCCTCCTCCAGTCGTTCCTTTGCCGGGAACAGACTCCTCCCATCTCCTCGTCTCCAGCAGAGCAGGTATTTTGAGATCATGGGGGAGTCTAGATTCGCTCTTCCCCTCCACCATTCGGTGGAAGAGCTTACTAGGGGAGTTCCTCTTGAGAAGCTCTCCGCCCGGCAGGTGACGTTCTCGGCGTCGGAGATCTTGAGCCAGGAGAAGGTCGCGAAGTGTGCCATGCAGGCCACTTCGTGGCTGGATGTCTGGCTGGGTTCTCTGGGCATCCTATTGCTCTCTGAGGATCTGTCTAAGGAGAGCAATAGGAAGGCCCTGGTGACCTTCCTCCTCTCGGCCACTCGCTCCATCGAGTTCCTGGCACATCAGGTTACCAAGCGTCGTGATACGGTGACCGAGAAGATCCACCCGAAGGTCCCCGCCGTGGACGTCTGCAGGCTCAGGCACTCCTCCATCCTTGGGGGAAGTCTGTTTGAGCCTCAAGATATGGAACGTACCGCTGAGAGGTGGAGGAAGTCTAGCCAGGACTCCCTCCTCCAAAGGGCCCTTGCATCTCGGCCCTACAAGCGTCCATCTCCGCAGCAACATAAGCAGCAGCCTCGCAGGACACCAAAGCAGGCGCCGGCAGCTAAGAAAGTGGTGTCTAAGCCCCAGCCCTTTCCTGCCAAGGACAAGAGGGGCGGTAAATCCTTCAGGGGAGGCAAGACTCCTAGAGGAAGCGGCCGCGGCCGCAAACACTAGGAGTGGCAGTCCCCCCGCGTGTCCACCTGTAGTGGGATGCCTGCAAAGTTGCATGCACAGGTGGAAGCAACATGGGGACGATTCTTGGACGGTCTCCATGATCGGCCAAGGTTATCGCGTCCCATTCATGACATCTCAACCTCCCCTGACAGCGAATCCAGTGTCGTTGAGCTCCTATGCCATGGGTTCGGCAAAGGGGCTAGCCCTTCGGGCAGAAGTTGAGACCATGCTCAAGAAGGATGCTCTCCAGGAGGTCGTCGACGGCTCCCCAGTCTTCTTCAGTCGACTCTTTCTTGTAAAGAAGGCGTCTGGAGGCTGGAGACCTGTCATCGACCTCTCAGCTCTGAACAAGTTTGTCAAGCAAACTCCGTTCAGCATGGAAACAGCGGACACGGTCAGACTTGCGGTGAGACCACAAGACTTCATGTGCACACTGGATCTGAAGGACGCGTACTTCCAGATCCCAATCCATCCGTCTTCCAGGAAGTACTTGAGATTCAGCCTAGACAGCCAAGACTTACCAGTTCAAGGTGCTGTGCTTCGGTCTCTCCGCAGCACCTCAGGTGTTCACCAGAGTGTTTACCCTGATTTCATCTTGGGCGCACAGGAACGGCATCCGTCTCCTCCGATATCTGGATGACTGGTTGATCCTGGCAGACTCGGAGTCGACCCTTCTTCGACACTGAGACAGGCTCCTGGGACTTTGCCAAGATCTGGGGATCTTGGTAAATCTGAGAAGTCCTCTCTGCAGCCGTCCCAACGACTGGTTTATCTAGGCATGTTGTTAGACACCAATCTCCACAAAGTCTTTCCATCAGACGACAGGATAGCAAGGCTGAGGAAGGTGGCGGAACCCTTCCTCAGGCGGGAAGAACTTCCAGCCCAATCGTGGTTGCGTCTCTTAGGTCACCTAGCCTCCCTGGCTTGTCTGGTTCCAAACGGCCGTCTCAGGATGAGATCCCTGCAATGGCGGCTCAAGTCCCAGTGGAGTCAAGGATCCGGTTCCCCGGACTTTCTGGTCCCAATAGGACCCGCGGAACAGGCGGACCTGCGGTGGTGGCTGGTCGACGAGAACCTGTGAAAGGGAGTGGATCATCTCGTCCTCCCCCCGGAATTGATACTGTTTTCGGACGCGTCAAAAGAAGGGTGGGGGGCTTACATTCTGAACCAGAGGACCTCAGGCCTTTGGTCAGAATCAGAAAAGTACCTGCACATCAACCTGCTAGAAATGAAGGCCGTATTCCTGGCTCTTCAATAGTTCCAACGGACCCTGGCGGGTCACTCCGTGGTGGTGATGAGCGACAGCACCACGGTAGTGGCTTATATCAACAAGCAGGGAGGTACTTTTTCACATCAGCTATCCCATCTTGCAGTAGAGATTCTGAGGTGGACCGAAGTCCACTCGATAACGCTATCAACTCGCTTCATTCCTGGCAAGAGGAATGTGCTCGCCGACAGTCTGAGCAGGGCTTCGCAGATAGTGAGTACCGAGTGGTCTTTGGATCCTCAGATAGCCAACAAAGTCCTGACTCTGTGGGGTTCCCCGATGGTGGATCTGTTTGCGACATCTTTGAATTTCAAGCTACCCCTGTACTGCTCCCCAGTCCCGGACCCCAAGGCTCTCTGGCAAGATGCTTTCCAACAACGGTGGGACAACATCGACGTGTACGCCTTCCCACCGTTCTGTGTGATGAGAAGGGTGCTCAACAGGACCAGACTATCGGTCAACCTATCGATGACTCTGATAGCTCCGCTATGGCATCACGCGGAATGGTTCCCGGACCTTCTGCAGCTCCTGACGGAGCTCCCGAGAGAGCTTCCCCCACGACACGAGCTACTCAGACAGCCACATTGCAACATCTTCCACAAGGCCGTAGCCTCGCTTCGGCTTCACGCCTGGAGACTATCCAGTGTCTCCTCACGCCTGGAGACTATCCAGTGTCTCCTCACGCCTGGAGACTATCCAGTGTCTCCTCACGCCTGGAGACTATCCAGTGTCTCCTCACGCCTGGAGACTATCCAGTGTCTCCTCACGCCTGGAGACTATCCAGTGTCTCCTCGCGCCTGGAGACTATCCAGTGTCTCCTCACGGAGAGAGGCTTTTCGCAACAGGTTGCGGAGAGAATGTCTCGGCACCTGCGAAAGTCCTCTGCGGGACTCTACCAGGCAAAGTGGAGAGTCTTCTGTGGTTGGTGTCGTGGGAGGGGCATCTCTCCGCTCGATGCCACTATTCCAGCAATAGCGGAGTTTCTCGTTTATTTGCGGGAGGAAATGCGCCTTTCGGTCTCAGCGGTGAAAGGCTATCGCTCAGCCTTAAGCCTGGCTTTTAGGCTGAAAGGAGTGGACATTTCTTCCTCGCTGGAACTCTCTCTACTCATACGTAGCTATGAGCTTATCTGCCCTCAGTCGGAAGTGAGACCTCCTCCATGGAACGTGTTTCAGGTTCTCAGGGCTCTTAAGAGACCTCCCTTCGAACCATTACGCCAGGCCTCTGATCGCCACCTGACTTGGAAGACAGCTTTCCTGCTCGCGTTGGCCTCTGCCAAACGAGTTAGTGAACTTCATGGTCTCTCGTACGACATCGCTCATTCAAGGGGATGGGGGGAGGTAACGTTCAGGTTCGTCCCTGAGTTTGTGGCCAAGACTCAGAACCCTGGAGTGCCGGACCCACGGTTCGACTCTTTCAGGGTCACGAGTCTCCGTTCTGTAACAAGCGACCCAGACCATCTTCTATTATGCCCAGTGAGGAGTCTGAGGCATTACTTGAAGAGAACAGCTGCAGTTCGTCCTCGCGTTCAAGCACTGTTTGTTAGCACAGGCAGGACGAAGAGGAGGGTCACCAAGAACACCATCTCGGCTTGGATTCGAAGGGTCATCCACCACGCCTTGAATCTGGACCCTCCTCCGTCATGTCGCCCTAGGGCACTCGACGTCAGGGGCATCGCTACGTCCCTGGCCTTCAAGAGAAACTTCTCTGTGACGCAGGTGCTTCAAGCTGGGGTCTGGAAGCGTCAAACGACCTTCACAGCCCACTACCTGCAGGACGTGACCTACAGGAGCCTCGATACGTTTTCTATCGGCCCCGTGGTGGCTGCACAACAGCTGGTCTAACCTCAGGCTCCTTGATGGACAAGTAGCAGTAGGTTGAGGGCGTTGTTATCGGTTTTAGTCTGTGTGAATGAAAGAGTATGTCTGGCCCTTACTTCTTTCTTCATCCTCCCCTCTCTTGGAGAAAGCAGCATCCTGGTCTCCGCATAGCTGACCTCAACCTCTGCAGGTAAACCATGCTCCCTTGTGTTCTTAGTATTAAGTTTAATACTGTCGCGTCCCCCATACCCTGACGAGGTGGTATTGGGAACATCCTAGCCTAGATTCCTATCTAAGGACTCAAGGTCAACTTCCTAGGACGAGTCACACTCTTTCCTCCACACACAACTTACGTAGGCCACTCGTTCTTTGCGGAGCAAGGAACTTGTGAAGTGCAGGGACTTCCTCTCTCGAGTGATACTCACTTGAAGTCGGAGACCCGGGTAAAGCCAAAGCCAGTAAGGCTGGGGACTTTCCATCCCTCCTAAGGGGTAAGTCACCCAATGTAAATAGCGTGGTTTGTATTTTGGTTACGGAACAAATGACAAATTCGGAGATAATTTGTATTTTTCCTAACCATACAAACCTTAGCTATTTACACATATTTGCCCGCCAGCCCTGTCCCCCAAGTCAAGTCCTACCTCTAAGTGAAGTGAAGCAAATCACCGGTGTGTGGGGGGGGGGGTGGAGGGGTAGCAAGCTACCCCTTTCCCTACCCCCGCTAACTAGCGCGGGGGGGGGGGGGGGGGGTAGTTAACCCTCGTTAAATCTATTGGCTCGTCAATTTCAGCTACGCCGAAAGTAAACCCAATGTAAATAGCTAAGGTTTGTATGGTTAGGAAAAATACAAATTATCTCCGAATTTGTCATTTTCAGCCTGCTGTTAACAGTGCGGTTGGGTGTCTCGATTCCAGTTTTTGACACAGTTGCACAGGCGACGTGTCTTTAACGGTGAGGACTCGTTGTCGCACAGGCGGCCTACCAACCGCAATGTTCAACGGTGGGAGAAAGTGGATGAATTACTTTGATTACCTGCTCAACGCAAACCGACCGCTCATAGCACCTAGTACCAGTCTATCCAGACGTGCCGACGTTCGCCAGGCAGCAGAGCCGGTGAAGCATCATCGGAACGGTTTGGCAACGGAAACGGAACGTCAATGAGATGGAGCGAAGCGCCACGTCGGTGTGGACGCTTCAGCGCCAGTGTGGACGGTTTCAGCGCCAGTGTGGACGCTTTCAGCGCCAGTGTGGACGCTTCAGCATCAGTGTGGACGCTTCAGCGTCAGTGTGGACGCTTCGCTACCTATGACAATAGACTTTGATGTCTACCTGACCATGACCGTCTAGTGTTGAGTTATTGTTGCTCCAGGCGCTATATTAAGAAATAAATCTTAACTAGAAAGATATTATATTCTCGGACCAAGGCCTGCTGGGCTAACTCTTGGTTGGGAGAACTAGAATTAAAACCTCTAAACATTGAGGTCTGAATGCAGAATAATAAGGAGTGGATTCCTAAGAATCAAGACTTCTCTTCCTAGGATAAAGATTGTAAAAGGAAGGGAATAACTTTCAGAAACTCATGAGAATTTTTCTGAAGAGTTTCCCTTATATTTTTTACCTGCTGCTCCTCGTTCCGACTTCAGAGTTTTCGCTAGTTGAGTTGATGGTGTGTCTATTTATTTTATTTTATTTTTATTACTAGCCAGGCTACAATCCTAGTTGGGAAAGCAAGATGCTTGAACCCAAAGGGCTCCTTTAGGGAACGATGGCCCAGTAAATTAATAGGAAAATAAATAAATAAATAAATTAACATTAAATCATTCCCAGAAAAATAACGAACCTTACTGTAGAGATTGATGCAGCGCCTGCAGCTGCAACAGCAGGAAGGGCATTAAGGCCTTTATGAAAATAGAACGTAAAAGTATATCTCCCATCACGGGCAGATCTTTAATGATTTAATTTATTATGTTTTTAAACCGCTCTTGTTAGTGACTCATAAACATACCGCAGTGCTCTGGAGGAGGTGTTTATTCGTGTTCAACTTGCCCTTAGTCCTATACCTCTTCCTTACGTTCCAACCCCTGGGAGAAGGAAGGTCGATAGGCTGAGGTACTTCGCAGACCTTGTGCTTTAAACGTTTGTTCCGCCGAGCGATACTGTTGATGCAGTCCAAGACGTTCCCTCTCCACTTTGGAATGATGAAGTAATGCTCTTTTCTTCGCCTATGATTGTCGGGCTATGACATCACAACCATGTGACATAGTATCTTGAAAAGAGCGAAGTTGGAATGTCTTGAAGCGATCAGTTCGTCATCGCTATGGTATCATGGATCTTGTAACTGTTTTCTGCGTATTAGAATGCAGTTCCCTGATGAGAATGACGTTCTACGTTTTCCTTGTCTACCAGACTAGGAAGTTACTCGTCATGTATGCACGCGAACAGAACTTACCCTCACAGCAGGCGTGTTATGATGCTGAAACAGGAAGCACTCGAGTGTGTTTTTTCTTCCGCAAGAGAAGTGGAAGTCAGACAAGTCACATACAATCCTAGCTCTTCCTCTGGAATTTGACGCACTTTCAGGGAGGAAAGACTTTGTCCTCGCCAAAGGACGCAAAACCTAGACTTGGTAGTCACCAATCAATATGTCCAAGACCTTTCAGGAGTCGTATGTTTTCTAATAACTTATCCTGAAGTAACTAATGTTCGCCGGAAGTTTTTTCTTTTCGGAAGAAGGCGACGTGTCAGCACCAGAATCGTGTAAGACACATAGTTCTTTGGGAGAAAAGGTGCTCAGTTTGCTTCTGTTCACACTTCTCCTCCTCCCCCAGTTTGGGGAAATGTCTAGTACTTTCTTCTGAGGTCTCGTGACTTCTGTTGACGGTATGTCACAGCATTTGATACATTCAGTTCGCGCTTAAGGCGCGCTTGAAATGTCATAGGGACTCTCCCAGGTCGCTCACAGGACTGCGGTTGATGTTCTGTCCTGGCTTCGCCCACGCTTGAGTTGGCGCACACACTACCCTGCGAGTGTAGGTTTGGTCTGAGCTAAAAGAGGTCAATTTCATCTGTTTTTAGCGTTTACGATTCTAGGGGTGGAGAAAATTTTTTCCTAAAAGTCTAAGGACTACCCTTGACCAAAGAAATGGTTTTCCGATTAGTGTCAGAAAGCATAGTTCTCCTATGCTTAGTAACGCTTCCTCGCAGACATATGCTCGTGTTACGAGAAGTGTTAGAGCGGGTGCTTGTAGCAGTCTGGTCTCTCTCTTACGACAAATGTCACGCAGACACAGATGCAAGTTCTGGTCTCTCCCTCATGCAGTCATAGACACAGACGCCAGTTTGGTCATATGTTGGACGCTGACAGTCAAAGTTGATCCTTTCAACAAGTTGTCCCATCTTCGCGGTCTGCGAGACGCGCGACTATCACTCATGCGGTCGCAGGCTACGCGCGGACAACTCTCGGCAAACAGTTACGTCTTTCCGCCAATGATCGGACACTATGCTGTCGCCTCCACGCAGCATGCTATAGATTTACAACAAGCGGGACACACACACAGCGCTGTATCCACACGACAAGGTGAACGCATACAGCATGCTGACACCTTATGGCAATGCAAGCACATGCGACATTATGGTCGCATGCTAGATGCATACAGTCAAGTCTTTTTTCTCACAGCAGTATAAACATACTATTGTCTCTCCTTTGCGTCTCTCTGGCCTCGCAGCTAATGCTCCCTCGTGTCAAGCTTTGGCTTTAAGTTTGTTGAACACTCGCTGGTTACACACGATCAGGTCTTAACCTCATAGCATGAGGTTCACGTTGTTGATGCTTCTTTTCAACAAGCCTAGCTTTAATATCGGTTTCTTGCGACCGATATGGACGCGTTTTGGGAGGCAGTTCTAGATCCTGATTCTCTCTCACGACATGTTGAGCGTAGGCAGCATGCTGGAACCATACTGGACTCATGCTGGGACCATGCTGGGTGCATGCTGGAAGCATGTCTTTAGTCCTTTTCCCAGTGTCAGGATCACAAACGCTTTATTTTAAACCATCAAGCTTTAGGTCTAGCTGCCTCCAGTATTTTGGAAAACCCCTAAGATCTAGAGGGTTGTTGGAAGGAGACAGCTGAGGCTATCGCTTGTACAAAGGACATTTGCCTCAAGGTTTTCCAACCCAATTAGGGTGTTTTATGGAGTGGTGTAGAGCTAAAGCCGGCTTTTCATTTGGTAACTCTAACACAAGTGGCCTATTTCTTCTTAGACCTTAGAAGAAACACATTTGTTTCTCCTCGACCACCAAAGGGTACAGGAGTATGCGGGCAGCTGTCTTCAGACGCAGAAGATTGGATCTATTAAATAGAGATCTTATAGATCTTCTCGGATCATTTGAGATGACTTGGAGGCGTCAGCAAGATGCGTCAGCCTGATATTTAGGGTTCGTTTCTGGAATTTCGCGGTAGTGACAGATCCAAGCCTTTACACTTGGTTTCTTTTTTGAGGCCTAACTTTGGAGGCTTTCTGAGTAAGTCTACCATAGTTGAGAGTCAGTGAAGTTCACTCTTTTAGCAAGAACATGGACTTCACAATGGTTAAGCCATAGGCACCTTGCAACCTGGATTCTTGGTCATTAACAAACGTCCTTCTCATCCATGGCCTAAATCTTCCGGGATCACTGTCCTCTCGAATTTGGTTTGTGAAGGGCTGAGAAGAGTTTTTTGCCCGGTTAAAACGAGGGAGTTTTATCGGGACAGGACCAAAGAAGTTAAGAGTCTATTCATGACTCTTTGGTGCACGGTCAAGAATCCTGCGCTATCTATGTCTAAAACACTTATCTCGCATAGACTTTAATTACAAAGGTTCTTTCACACGGTTGTGTGACAGATCATAAGATGTTGAAAGAGTAAAGACTCATGAAGTTAGAGCTGTAGGAACTAATGTAACTTTTAAACTACTGTAAACTGTTCTCTACAAGCATCGCGTATACAGCCTTGTGAAGGGGTAATCCTGTATTCGCCTTGCATTACTTATACCGTATCAAGTCTCTTTATGAGGACGTCTACGTTTTGGGATCACTCGTAACAACGAGTGCAGTAGTAGGTGAAACATCCACCACTACATTTCCCTAAATTCCTAGTACCCCTGTTCTTCTCCTGGAACTGCTATACAGTATATATTTGTTTCGTAACTGAAATACAAACCACGCTATTTAATGTGGGTAATTACTTTCGGCGTAGCTGAAATGACGAGCCATTGGAATTTTAACGAAGGTTTACTACCTCACCATTAGTTAGCGGGGGGGTAGGGAGGGGTAGCTTGCTAACGCCGCCCCCCCCCCCACACACACACACATAGCCTACCTGTGCTGAGTTCACTTTGCTCTCGGCTCGGGTGCTAGACGGACGTGTCCGCTGTCACCCTCGCCTACACTGACAGCCATTAATCATTGTTGACAGAGTGTTTGGAAGTTGGCCTCTGCGATGCGGAAGTGTCCCGGCTTACCTGACCGCCCTTGTGGAACTTATATGTCGACGGTCGACACGGATCCACACATCTTATGTACTTTCTGTATGGGCCAACGGTGTGATAGAGATAATGTATGTGGTGAGTGCAGGGAGTGGTCTACCTCCCAGTGGGAGAGGTTTTCCCAGCGCCGGAAGAAGTCCAAGCAAGATATTTCTCCTTCAAGGGCTTCCTTGAAGAGAGAAAATCCCAAGGACTCTTCCTCCGTAGCCCAAACCTCCTCTGAAGCTCCCACTCGATCGGTTTCTTCTCAGAGGCCGTCGAGTGGTAGCGTAGGCCGCATTTCCGTGGGCCGATTTCGGGGTTTGGGAGAGGGAGTTGCCTCCCATAGCGAGGCAGCTCCTCCTCCTCCCCCGGGGGAGGATTTGAATATATCATCTAATGTAAATGTTTCTAATAATGATCTGTTACAGCTTTGGGCTTCCTTGGGGCTTCAGGGCTCGCCCTCCAAGGAAGCCCTGTTTGACATAATCAGGTTAGGGGCAGCTATCAAACAGTCACCGACTTTAGCAGAGGTCGATCCTTTGTCTATCGTCGATGTTGTTGTGGCAGAGGCTTCTGATGAGTAATTTCAAACCTCTGCTCCTGTAGTTGCTGATGTAGCTGAAGGCTTATTTCCCCCCTCCGAACATCCTTTGGGGGAGGAACTAAGTCCAACAGTCTCTCCTGCAGGTGATTCTCCCCCTTAGGGGATTCACTGACAGAGTCTCCTCTTCGGAGGACTGCTGACGGTCAGCCTGCTGCCCCCAGAGGGCGTATAAGGCATAAGGCTCGCCTTCCCCTCCGCCGTAGAGGCCTTCCTTCACCTCACAAGGCTGTTAGGAGGCGCCTCTTCGGTTCGTCACCGCCGCAGAGGAACCTCGCCGTCGTTCATCGACCGTTCCAGCTGCATCCCAGGACCTCTCCACACATCGTTCGCGATCTCCTTCTCCTGCCAGCCCTGCTGACCTACCGTCGCCTTTCCTGGCCGCCGATGCGCTGTGGGTGCCTACGCATCCTGTTATCAAACGGGCAACGGTCCCTTCGGGGCAGAAGGGACTTTCTCATATTGTGTCAAAGTCCCTTAAGCGCCAGGTATCCCCTGCGCACAAACGTTCTCCTGAACGCCAATGCGCAATTGCGCGCAAGCGCTCTCCAGCTGCTGTTCCGGAGACAACGCACCAGCGAGCACCAGTTCCAGAGACAACGCGCCGGCGCTCACCTGCGCGCCAATGATCTCCTGTGTGTCAGCGCTCACCTGCTCGCCAGCGCGCCACTGCGCGCCCTCATCCTGATGCGCGCCCACGATCTCCTACGCTCCAGCGCGCCCACGATCTTCGGATCTGGGCGCAGGAGGGAAGATGCCTTCTTCCCCTGCTCGCCAGTGCTCTCCAATGCGCCAGCAAACACCGACGCGCCATCAGACCCCTCCTGCTCGCCAACCTTCACCTACGCGCCATCGCGCGCAGTCACCAACACGCGCCCACGTGCGAGCTGCGCGTTCTCCAGTTGCAGATGTGTGCCCTCTTGCGCGCCCGCGTGCTAGGGATATATCCCCTGCGCGTGCGCGTCCAACGTTATCACCCTCACGGGCTGATCGGGATCCTGCGCGTCCACGCGCGTGCGAGCAATTGCTTCCGCGTGCGCGAACGCTTGTCCAACCTACTGCGTCCCCTCGGCATTCTCCAGAACGCGCCCCTGTGCGCCATCGATCACCTGTGTGCCCGCGCGCTCCATTGTCTGCGCGGCATCGCTCACCCGCGCGCCATCGCTCGCCCGCGCGCCATCGCTCGCCCGCGCGCCATCGCTCGCCCGCGCGCCATCGCTCGCCCGCGCGCCATCGCTCGCCCGCGCGCCATCGCTCGCCCGCGCGCCATCGCTCGCCCGCGCGCCATCGCTCGCCCGCGCGCCATCGCTCGCCTGCGCTCCCCCGCGCACCCTTTCCATCGCCTCCGCGCTCGACCTAGTCAAAATCCCGTCGCATGAGCGCCAGCGCGACCACCAGGGCGATTCTCAGCGGGATTTCCAGCGCGATATCGTCCCAGCGCGATCCCACGCGCGACCAGGTCTTCGTTTTCACGTTCTCCCCCCCCGCAAGGGCAGACCAGCGCGCTTGCCGGAGGGAGGGAGAACACCGGATAGGTCCAGGAACTTTCCTTCTTCCTCTTCTTTTCAGGAAGACCCTGTTGTGGTTTCTACTCCTAGGGATTGAACGATCCCTTTCCCTCCAGAGGGAGTCTCTGACAGCACTGCTGTCAGTAAGCAGCCCTGGTTTGGGTCCCTTGTCAGAGCTATCATGCAGGCCTTTAAGCCTGCTTTCTCTGAGTTGGGCCTCAAATCAGTGGCAGTTTCGACCCCCCTGAAGAGGAAGAGAGGAGTAGATGACGTGGTGACTTCTCCAAGGGCTAAGCTGGCTCCTCGGAAGTCTTTGAGGAAGGCTCCCTCCACCCACCAGACTTTCTCTCTTTCCCCTTTGGACGAGGATTTCCCGTCCTCGGGATTCACGTGAGGTGAGGCGTTCTCCCATCGCACCAATGGGAGAAACCTCACCTCGCGTAGAGAAGTCTTCTCGGGTAAGGGTGGAGAAGAGCCTCCCACCATCGCTGTTGGAGTCCTGTATCCCTCCCAGGAGGGAGTCGAAGGACTCTTAAGACTGTCCCAAACTCATCCTCGAGGATGAGACCAGAGCCAGCTAAACCCGGGGAAAACGTCCACGAGTCCCCCCAAGAAGAGCCTTTGATGACAGAAAAGCATGTGTTCTGGCAGTTTCTGACCCAGATGAGGAATCTCAACGGGTTCGTGGATCCTGATATTCCCCCTCGAGAGGGCAAGGACACGGTCCTGGACCGAGTCTTCGGTACTCAAAAACCCCCTAAGGCCAGCGCGGCCTTGCCTTGGTCCCAAGGGGTTAAGAGTGCCAGAAATAAGGTCGAGGGCCAGCTCTCCGAGCTTGCCTCCTCCAATTGTTCCAGCGCTGGTAACAAACTCCTCCCGCCTCCTCGTGTCCATCAGAGGAGGTACTTTTAGATCATGGAGGAGTCTTGTTTAGCTCTTCCCTTACACCACTCTGTGGAAAAGCTTACCAGGGGAGTCCCTCTAGAGAGACTCTCCAACCGGCTAGTGTCCTTCTCGGCTACGGAGATCCTCAGTCAGGAGAAGGTGGCGAAGTGTGCCATGCAGGCAACTTCGTGGCTGGATATCTGGCTAGGGTCTCT
The DNA here is from genome assembly GCF_036898095.1 of Palaemon carinicauda. Classification (NCBI taxonomy): domain Eukaryota; kingdom Metazoa; phylum Arthropoda; class Malacostraca; order Decapoda; family Palaemonidae; genus Palaemon; species Palaemon carinicauda. The sequence continues at coordinate 12,192,417 of NC_090742.1, forward strand.
CAGCATCCTGTTATGATCTGAGGACCTGTCCAAAGAGAGTACCAGGAAGGCCTTGGAGACCTTCCTTCTTTCGGGCACTCGTACCATCGAGTTTCTAGCCCACCAAGTCTCAAACTTATGGGCTAATTCCATCTTGAAGCGTCGAGATGCGGTGTCTTGAGAGATTCCACACGAAGGTCCCCAGCACCGAGGTCAGCAGGCTCAGACATTCTTCCCTCTTGGGGAGGAATTTGTTTGACCCTAAAGACGCGGAACAGGCGGCTGAGAGGTGGAGGAAGTCCAACCAGGACTCTCTCCTACATAATGCTCTTACATCGAAGCCCTATAAACCTCCAGCACCTCAACAACCTCGCCCGTCCAAGACAACGAAACCGGCAGTGGCAGCAAAGACTACGGTGTCGAAGCCTTTTCCTGTCAAAGACAGGAAAGGCAAAAAGTCCTCCAGGGGAGGGAAAAATCCAAGAGGGAGTGGCCAAGGCCGCAAACGCTAGGATTGGCAGTCCCCCTGCGTGTCCACCAGTGGGGGATGCGTACAAAGTTGCGCGATCAGGTGGCAGCAACTCGGAGCCGATTCCTGGACGATTTCCGTAATCAGTCAGGGATATTGCATCCCGTTCACAACATCTCTACCTCCCCTGACAGCAAATCCAGTGTCGTTGAGCTCCCTTGCCATGGGATCGGCAAGGGGGCAAGCCCTTCGGGCAGAAGTCGAGACCATGTTGAAGAAGGGCGCTCTCCAAGAGGTCGTTGATGGGTCCCCAGGCTTCTTCAGTCGACTCTTTCTTGTAAGGAAGGCATCTGGAAGCTGGAGACCAGTCATCGACCTCTCAACTCTGAACAGGTTTGTCAAGCAGACCCCGTTCATCATGGAGATGGCAAACACGGTCAGACTTGCAGTGAGACCGCAAGACTTCATGTGTACACTGGACCTGAAGGACACGTACTTCCAGATCCCAGTCCATCCGTCTTCAAGGAAGTACTTAAGATTCAGCCTAGACAACAACAAGATTACCAGCTCAAGGTGCTGTGTTTCGGTCTCTCCACAGCACCTCAGGTTTTCACCAGAGTGTTCACCCTGATATCATCGTGGGCACACAGGATCGGCATCCGTCTCCTCCGTTATCTGGACGACTGGCTGATCCTAGCAGACTCGGAGTCGACCCTTCTTCGATAGCGAGACAAACTTCTGGGACTTTGCTAAGATCTGGGGATCATGGTGAATCTCGAGAAGTCCTCTCTGCTTCCTACTCAAAGACTGGTATATCTAGGCATGATCTTAGACACCAATCTCCACAAAGCCTTCCCATCAGACGACAGAATAGCAAGGGTGAGGAGGGTCGCGAATCCTTTCCTCAGACGAGACGAACTCCCAGACCAATCGTGGTTACGTCTCCTCGGTCACCTCTCATCCTTGGCCCATCTAGTTCCCAATGGTCGCCTCAGAATGAGATCTCTGCAATGGCGACTCAAGTATCGGTGGAATCAAGGACACGATTCCCCGGACGTCATGGTCCCTATGGGTCCTGCGGAACGGACGGACCTTCAATGGTGGGTGACAGATGAAAACCTACGAAAGGGAGTGGATCTTCTTGTCTTCTCCCCGGATTTGATGGTGTTCTCGCACGCCTCAAAGAAAGGGGGGGGGGGGCCACGTTCTGAACAACAGGACCTCAGGCCTGTGGTCAGAATCAGAAAAGTGCCTCCATATAAATCTGGTAGAAATGAAGGCCATATTCCTAACCTTTCAACAGTTCCAACAATACCTTGTGGGTCACTCTGTGGTGGTGATGAGCGACAACACCACAGTAGTGGCTTACATCAGCAAGCAGGGAGGTAACTTTTCGGAGCAGCCATTGCTCTCCCGCACGCCATCGCTCGCCCGCGCGCCATCGCTCGCCCGCGCGCCATCGCTCGCCCGCGCGCCATCGCTCGCCCGCGCGCCATCGCTCGCCCGCGCGCCATCGCTCGCCCGCGCGCCATCGCTCGCCCGCGCGCCATCGCTCGCCCGCGCGCCATCGCTCGCCCGCGCGCCATCGCTCGCCCGCGCGCCATCGCTCGCCCGCGCGCCATCGCTCGCCCGCGCGCCATCGCTCGCCCGCGCGCCATCGCTCGCCCGCGCGCCATCGCTCGCCCGCGCGCCATCGCTCGCCCGCGCGCCATCGCTCGCCCCGCGCGCCCGCGCGCCATCGCTCGCCATCGCTCGCCCGCGCGCCATCGCTCGCCATCGCTCGCCCGCGCGCCATCGCTCGCCATCGCTCGCCCGCTCGCCCGCTCGCCCACGCGCACCCTCGCCATCACCCCTGCGCACCCTCGCCCCCGCACACCCTCGCCCCCGCGCACCCTCGCTATCGCCCCCGCGCACCCTCGATATCGCCCCCGCGCTCGACTTAGGCAAAATCCCATCGCGACAGCGCCAGCGTGACCACCAGGGCGATTCTCAGCGGAATTCCCAGCGCAATCCCACACGCGACCAGGTCTTCGTTTTCACATTCTCCCCCCCCCGCAAGGGCAGACCAGCACGCTTGCCAGAGGGAGGGAGAACACCGGATAGGTCCAGGAACTTTCTTTCTTCCTCTTCTTTTCAGGAAGACCCTGTTGTGGTTTCTACTCCTAGGGATCGAACGATCCCCTTCCCTCCAGAGGGAGTCTCTGACAGCACTGCTGTTAGTAAGCAGCCCTGGTTTGGGTCCCTTGTCAGAGCTATCATGCAGGCCTTTAAGCCTGCTTTCTCTGAGTTGGGCCTCAAATCAGTGGCAGTTTCGACCCCCCCTGAAGAGGAAGAGAGGAGTAGATGACGTGGTGACTTCTCCAAGGGCTAAGCTGGCTCCTCGGAAGTCTTTGAGGAAGGCTCCCCCCCCCCCCCAGACTTTCTCTCCTTCCCCTTTGGGCGAGGATTTCTCGTCCTCAGGGGACTCGCGTGAGGTGAGGCGTTCTCCCATCGCACCAATGGGAGAAACCCCACCTCGCGTAGAAAAGTCTTCTCGGGTAGGGGTGGAGAAGAGCCTCCCGCCATCGCTGTTGGAGTCCTGTATCCCTCCCAGGAGGGAGTTGAAGGACTCTTAAGACTGTCCCAAACTCGTCCTAGAGGATGAGACCAGAGCCAGCCAAACCCGGGGAGAACGTCCACGAGTCCCCCCAAGAAGAGCCTTTGATGACAGAAAAGCATGTGTTCTGGCAGGTTCTGACCCTGATGAGGAATCTCAACGGGTTCGCGGATCCTGAGATTCCCCCTCGAGAGGGCAAGGACACGGTCCTGGACCGAGTCTTCGGTACTCAAAAACCCCCTAAGGCCAGCGCGGCTTTGCCTTGGTCCCAAGGGGTTAAGAGTGCCAGAAATAAGGTCGAGGGCCAGCTCTCCGAGCTTGCCTCCTCCAATCGTTCCAGCGCTGGTAACAAACTCCTCCCGCCTCCTCGTGTCCATCAGAGGAGGCACTTTTAGATCATGGAGGAGTCTTGTTTAGCTCTTCCCTTACACCACTCTGTGGAAAAGCTTACCAGGGGAGTCCCTCTAGAGAGAGAGAGACGCCAACCAGCTAGTGTCTTTCTCGGCTACGGAGATCCTCAGTCAGGAGATAGTGGTGAAGTGTGCCATGCAGGCAACTTCGTGGCTGGATGTCTGGCTAGGGTCTCTCAGCATCCTGTTACGATCCGAGGACCTGTCCAAGGAGAGTACCAGGAAGGCCTTGGAGACCTTCCTTCTTTCGGGCACTCGTACCATCGAGTTTCTAGCCCACCAAGTTTTGAACTTGTGGGCTAATTCCATCTTGAAGCGTCGAGATGCGGTGTCTTGAGAGATTCCACATGAAGGTCCCCAGCACCGAGGTCAGCAGGCTCAGACATTCTTCCATCTTGGGGAGGAATTTGTTTGAACCTAAAGATGTGCAACAAGCGGCTGAGGGGTGGAGGAAGTCCAACCAGGACTCTCTCCTACATAATGCTCTTACATCAAAGCCCTATAAACCTCAAGCACCTCGACAACCTCGCCCGTCCAAGACAACGAAACCGGCAGTGGCAGCAAAGACAACGGTGTCGAAGCCCTTTCCTGTCAAAGACAGGAAAGGCAAAAAGTCCTCCAGGGGAGGGAAAAATCCAAGAGGGAGTGGCCGAGGCCGCAAACGCTAGGATTGGCAGTCCCCCTGCATGTCCTCCAGTGGGTGGATGCGTACAAAGTTGCGCGATCAGGTGGCAGCAACTCGGAGCCGATTCCTGGACGATTTCCGTAATCAGTCAGGGATATTGCATCCCGTTCACAACATCTCTACCTCCCCTGACAGCGAATCCTGTGTCGTTGAGCTCCCTTGCCATGGGATCGGCAAGGGGGCAAACCCTTCGGGCAGAAGTCGAGGCCATGTTGAAGAAGGGCGCTCTCCAAGAGGTCGTTGATGGGTCCCCAGGCTTCTTCAGTCGACTCTTTCTTGTAAGGAAGGCATCTGGAGGCTGGAGACCAGTCATCGACCTCTCAACTCTGAACAGGTTTGTCAAGCAGACCCCGTTCATCATGGAGATGGCAAACACGGTCAGACTTGCAGTGAGACCGCAAGACTTCATGTGTACACTGGACCTGAAGGACGCGTACTTCCAGATCCCAGTCCATCCGTCTTCAAGGAAGTACTTAAGATTCAACCTAGACAACAAGATTACCAGTTCAAGGTGCTGTGTTTCGGTCTATCCACAGCACCTCAGGTTCTCACCAGAGTGTTCACCCTGATATCATCGTGGGCACACAGGGTCGGCATCCGTCTCCTCCGTTATCTGGACGACTGGCTGATCCTAGCAGACTCGGAGTCGACCCTTCTTCGATAGCGAGACAAACTTCTGGGACTTTGCTAAGATCTGGGGATCATGGTGAATCTCGAGAAGTCTTCTCTGCTTCCTACTCAAAGACTGGTATATCTAGGCATGATCTTAGACACCAATCTCCACAAAGCCTTCCCATCAGACGACAGGATAGCAAGGGTGAGGAGGGTCGCGAATCCTTTCCTCAGACGAGACGAACTCCCAGACCAATCGTGGTTATGTCTCCTCGGTCACCTCTCATCCTTGGCCCATCTAGTTCCCAATGGTCGCCTCAGAATGAGATCTCTGCAATGGCGACTCAAGTCTTGGTGGAATCAAGGATACGATTCCCTGGACGTCATGGTCCCTATGGGTCCTGCGGAACGGACGGACCTTCAATGGTGGATGACAGATGAAAGCATACGAAAGGGAGTGGATCTTCTCGTCCTCTCCCCGGATTTGATGCTGTTCTCGCACGCCTCAAAGAAAGAGGGGGGGGGGGGCCCACGTTCTGAACAACAGGACCTCAGGCCTGTGGTCAGAATCAGAAAAGTGCCTCCATATAAATCTGCTAGAAATGAAGGCCATATTCATGACCCTAAAACAGTTCCAACCATACCTTGCGGGTCACTCTGTGGTGGTAATGAGCGACAATACCACAGTAGTGGCTTACATCAGCAAGCAGGGAGGTACCTTTTCGGAGCAGCTATTCCATCTTGCAGTAGAGATACTGAGATGGACCGAAGTCCACTCGATTCCACTATCGGCTCGCTTCATTCCAGGCAAGAGGAATGTGCTCGCCGACAGTCTGAGCAGGGCGTCTCAGACAGTGAGTACCGAGTGGTCTTTGGATCGTCTAGTAGTATCAACAAAGTCCTGACTTTGTCGTGTTCCCCAACTGTGGATCTGTTCGCTACAGCATTGAACTTCAAGCTCCCGCTGTACTGCTCCCCAGAGCATTGAACTTCAAGCTCCCGGTGTACTGTTCCTCAGTTCCGGACCCCAAGGCACTCTGGCAAGATGCCTTCCTACAATGGTGGGACAATATCGACGTTTACGACTTTCCCCCGTTCTGTCTGATGAGGAGGGTACTCAACAAGACCAGAATATCGGTCAATCTCTCAATGACCCTTATAGCTCCGCTATGGCATCACGCAGAATGGTTTCCAGACCTTCTGCAACTCCTAACAGAACTCCCGAGAGAACTCCCTCCATGACATGAGCTACTCAAACAACCACACGCCAACATCTTTCACAAGGCCGTAGCTTCGCTTCGGCTTCACGCCTGGAGACTATCCAGCATCCTCTCGCAGAGAGAGGATTTTCACAGCAACTTGCGAAAAGGATGTCTGGACACCTGCGAAAGTCATCCGCAGGGGTCTACCAGGCAAAGTGGAGAGTTTTCTGTGGTTGGTGTCGTGGAAGGGGTATCTCTCCACTTGATGCCACTATTCTAACAATAGCCGAGTTTTTCGTGTATTTGCGAGAAGAAATGTGCCTTTCAGTCTCGGCAGTGAAAGGCTATCCCTCAGCCATAAGTCTAGCCTTCAGGCTCAAAGGAGTGGACATTTCTTCTTCGCTGGAACTTTCCCTACTCACACAAAGTTATGAACTTACCTGCCCTCAGCCGTGGTTAGAGTTCTCAGGTCTCTTAAGAGACCTCCCTATGAACCATTACGCCAGGCTTCAGATCCCCACCTTACTTGGAAGACGGTGTTCCTACTTGCTTTGGCTTCGGCCAAGCGAGTTGGTGAATTTCATGGTCTCTTGTATGACATCGCCCATTCAAGGGGTTGGGGGGAGGTAATTTTCAGATTCGTCCCTGAGTTTGTTGCTAAGACTCAAAATCCGAGAGTGCCGGACCCTCAGTTTGACTCTTTCCTGATTTCGAGTCTTCTTTCTGTAACAGATGACCCAGACCATCTCCTACTGTGCCCAGCAAGGAGTCTGAGGCTCTATCTTAAGAGAACAGCTGCAGTTCGTCCTCACGTGCAATCATTGTTCCTAAGCACTAGGAGAACAAAGAGAAGGGTTACCAATAATACTATCTCAGCTTGGATTCGTAGGGTAATCCATCTGTCCCTGAATCTCGACCCTCCTCCGTCATGTCGCCCTAGAGCACATGATGTCAGCGGCATAGCTACGTCCCTGGCCTTCAAAAAGAACTGCTTAGTGACGCAGTTTCTACAAGGAGGGGTATGGAAGCGTCAGACGACCTTCATAGCCCACTACCTGCTAGACGTGACCCACAGGAGGCTCGATACGTTCTCTATCGGCCCTGTGGTGGCTGCACAACAGCTGGTTTAAACCTCAGGCTCCTTAATGGACAAGTAGCAGAAGGTTGAGGGCATTGTTACCCGGTTTTAGTCTGCTTGAATGAAAAGGTATGTCTGGCCCTTATTCTTTTCTTCATCATCCCCTCTCTTGGGGAAAGCAACATCCTGGGTTCTCTGCACAGCTGACCTCAAACCACTGCAGGTAAACCATGTTCCCTTGTGTTCCTAGTATTAAGCTATTACTGTCACGTCCCCATACCCTAACGAGTTGGTATTGGGAGAGTCCTAGCCTTAAGTTTCCATCTAAAGGACTTCAGGTCAACCTCCTAGGACGAGTCACACTTCATTCCTTCACCCACAGCTTATGTAGGCCGCAGCCCTTGCAGAGCAAGGTGCTAGCGAGGTGCAGGGACTCCTTATTGTTGAGTGCCGACACACTCAGATACTGAGTCCCCGGGCAAAAAGCCAAAAGCCAGTAATGGCTGGGACTTACCACCCTACTTAAGGGTTGAGTCACCTATATTAAATACCGTGGTTTGTATTTCAGTTACGGAACAAATGACAAATTCGTAGGTAATTTGTATTTTTCTTAACTATACAAACCTTAGCTATTTAATCAAACTTGCCCGCCAGCCCTATCCACCGTGAAGTCCTACCTCTAAGCAAAGTGAACTCAGCACAGGTGTGTGTAAGGGGGGGGGGGGGGGGGCCCGGTTAGCAAGCTACCCCTCCCTACCCCCCCGCTAACTAGCGGTGGGGTAGTAAACCCTCGTTAAAATTCTAATGGGTCGTCATTTCAGCTACGCCAAAAGTAATTACCCATATTAAATAGATAAGGTTTGTATAGTTAGGAAAAATACAATTTTCAATATTAAACTTAGCCGGTGATCATATAGCTGCAACTCTGTTGCTCGACAGAAAAACCTACGGTCAAAATACGCCAGCGATCGCTATGCAGGTGGGGGTGTACATCAACAGCGCCATCTGTCGAGCAGATACTTAGTACTCCAAGTCAACAAAGAACCAATTTTCTCTCTGTCGGGCTACCGGCAAGACCTACTAATACGCTGTTACTAACTGGATTTGTTTTCACAACTATTTGGTGAAGTACACTATTCTAGTTTTGAGCTTTCGCTATGCAGGGGTTTTATCTTCATCTCAAAACTTGAACTCGTTTTGGATAGATTTAATTATGGTGACAAAGAGAGTATGGACTCTCTTTCACTTTTAAATGGCCGACCCTTCCCTTAGACGGAAGTGTGTTTAGGTTTTTAGTAATTTTGCTTAACACGTTATAGATCTATATATTTTATATCTCTCCGCCTTTATTAGGCCTCTTCGATTAACTTTCCATTTATTATAAACATATAAAAATAAATTTTTTATGTTTTGTTTATATGCGACCTTTCCTGATAGTAGGCGGTCCTAACTTGGAACCGAAGTTAATCAACGTTGAGCCCGTTATATCATATTTAGCCTTTAAAGAATTTAAAACTTTTTAAATTTAATGTTTTATGAAAGAATTTCTTTGATAGTCTTCGTACTGTTTTCAAAGATGAACTAACGTTTAGTTTTTTAGACTACGCAGTTGTTGACGTTCAGGACGTTCAACATGCGCTCTATCGTTACGATAGAGAGAGAGTGTATCACGGTTTCACTTTGCAGTAAGAGTAAATCGATTCTGACGTTTCGTTCATTCTTTCTTAGCTTAAATGGTTTAAGTTCTAAATTAAAGGAACTTTTTATTTGGAAAACCTTTCAGTTTTTTCCTTTAGCCAAATAACATTTTTTTTTGACGATATATAATTGGGCTCTTCTCTCAGGTGCGAAATCAAGAGAGAAAGAGAGAGAGAGAGATAGAGACGGAGGGAGAGAGAGGAGGAAAAAACGTTCCGTTCAAGCGGGTAACGTTGTTCTCGTGTTACTCTCCTCCCTAGTCGCTGTACGGGGAAGAAGGTAAAACGTTTCTAGGGTTTTATTCTTGTCCCCAGGCTATGTGCGGTGAGAGATTGTAAACGTAGTTTATTTGAACTAGTGTTTAGTCTCTTTCCCAGCCACTGAATTCTTTATCTTTATATATGTTTTCTGTTTTTGCTAGTATTAATGAGCTGCATTATACGACTGTTTTCGCAATTACTACCTTTTAATGAAGGGTAGAATTGCGTGTTTCAGGTAGAAATCAGTAAAAGTTTCGATTTCAGTGAAATAAGTGCAAAACAGAAAATCGAAGTGATAAAGTGATATGCGCAAAGTGTTACAGTGTTGCGTCCGAGGGTTCGTCTGTTCGTGCCTGTCGTTCACCTAGTCCGGGACCTCTTGCAAGCTCCCAAGCCCAGGGGAGAAGTAATGTCGAACTACTTATGGGTTCGTCAGGCCTTGATCAACGAACAGACGTTTCCCTCCGTGGTTTCGGGCGTATCTACCCAAGATCGCCCCACCCACACAAAGACGAGAGAGCCCATTTACTTCTCGTCTGCGGAAAAGGTTTCTCGTAAGAAACCATGGACCAAGGTCTCGCAGCTTATTAAGCGCAAGTCGGTCCCTTCCGCGCAAGTCCAACGGCCCAGTTGTAGCCACTGGGTCAGTTCGGACTCGCTGCAGTCTTCCGACGACTGCTCACCTCCTAAGAGAGGCAAAGCGGTACCGCAACAGGCAGTAACACCGTCTGTTGCCGCACCTGCTACTGTAGACCCTAAGTGGTCTTTGCTGCAGACCATGCAGACACAGTTAACATCTTTAATGCAGGACTTTCGTGCGGAGAAGGTTGACGCTGCACCCGTTAGCCTACAACCAACCACGGTTGTGCGTTCAGTTGACGCTGAGGTTACCTTCTCCCGCACTCCAGCTGTGAGAGTCCCGCCACCCATGCGCAGTGTACCCTGCCAGCCGCATGTTGACGTTCAGCGACGCACGGAACCCTCCGTTGACGTTCGCGAGTTACAACAACAACCTAAGTTGTTTTGTTTTGACGCGGTGCGTCAACCTCCGCATTCTAGAGTTGTTTTGACTGCTCAGTATAGACAGTCAAAGCAGTCTCGAGTGAACACTGTATGTCCTCACGCACCTGTTGTGGTTGATAGTTCAGTTGTTGACAGTTCACAGACTGTCAAGCAGTTACATGACGTTGTCTTCTGGTCTGCTACTAATGCACCAGTGCTGTATGTCCTCACGCACCTGTTGTGGTTAACAGTTCAGTTGTTGACAGTTCACTGACTGTCAAGCAGTTACATGACGTTGCCTTCTGGTCTGCTACTAATGCACCAGTGAGAGACTTACTGAGATAACCTAGCTTTTATCGGACAAGGTTCCTGTAGATGAGAAAGTGCTGTTCTCCCTCCTACTGATATTCCTTTGAGGACTCTGTCATTTGGAGAGGAGCCTTAAGCTGCTTAGCCTCCTATGGACTTTAATTAAATCATGATGATTTTTTAAGGATCTTCGTCCGGATCTTGTAACTGCTGCTCCTCGTTCGCCTAAACGTCAGAACTTACACTAGGCCTAGCTACTTCGAAGCCGTTGTTGTTAAGCTAGTGCTCTCTCGCTCTCCTAGAGAGCGTTACGTTGGCTAGGCGACTGGTTTTTGCACCAGGAGGAGTTTTAGGGATACAGCCTTTGATTTCCCTTCTTTTAAACTGGCTTATAAAGCGAGAGTCTGATAGGACACGAGAGAAGTTCTCGGCTTGGGAGTTCATGCCTCTGCCCAGATAGACTTCTCAATTCTGGTAGACTCGCCCTGGCGCCTAGCCAGGAGACGCTCCAAGTTGTTTACAGGTCAACTTCTCAACTTTTGTCGAGCCTTTGAAGTTTTGCTGTACTATTATGTCACACATAACAAGGCTTCCAGGGATGGTAAATGGTTCCGCCTCAGTCGCTAACCCCGTCTGTTGCCACACCTGCTCCCGTAGACCCTAAATGGGCTTTGCTGCAAGACATGCAGTCCAAGCTTGTGTCCTTGATAGAGGACTTAAATGCGGAGAAGAACCTTCTGGCCAACAACCTTCCAACCGGTTAGTTGTGTGCCCTGTTGACGCTGAGGTAGCCTACTCGCGTCTGCCAGTTGAGGTGGTTCCTCCACCGATGCGACCCAGTGTGGGTTGCCAGTCGCACGTTGACGTTAAGCGACGCTCGGAGGTGGTTGTTGACGTTCAGTGTGTCACTAGGAAGACGTTCAACAACCAGCAGAGGTGACTTGTTGTGACGCAGTGCGTCAACCTCAGCAACCCGGTAGGGTGTTGACTTCACAACCCAGACAGTCTAGACAGTTTCGGGTTGACGCTGTACTTCCTCGCGCACCCATGGTTGTTGACAGTTCACAGACTGTGCAGCAGTACCATGATATTGCGTCCGGCTCCGTCACGCATCCACCAGTGCGACCGGATTCAGCGAGTCAGACGTTGCCCACTCCGTTGCCGTTTCCTCATCAGTTTCGGATGAGGAACCCTCTGATGAGGACGTTGCTGAACAAGACGATCAACCCCCAGCCCTGCTATCCATCCAGAAGATGCTGAAGAAGGAACGCTGCCCAGTCAGGCTGTGGATGAGTCTGGTAGGGACACTGTCATCCGTGGATCAATTTGTGTCACTAGGAAGACTACACCTCCGTCCTCTTCTATACCATCTAGCTTTTCACTGGAAAACGGACAAGACGCTAGAAGCGGTCTCGATCCCGGTTTCCGGAAAGATAAAGTCTGGTCTGACTTGGTGAAAGGACTATATCAACCTTAGAGAGGGTCTTCCCCTGACTGTTCAGACTCCCAACCACGTTCTCTTCTCGGACGCATCGGACGTAGGCTGGGGTGCGACATTAGACGGTAGGGAATGCTCGGGATTATGGAACTCGAGTCAAAGGACAATGCATTTCAACTGCAAGGAGCTACTGGCAGTACGTCTGACCTGGAAAAGCTTCAGGTCTCTCCTTCAAGGCAAAGTGGTGGAGGTGAACTCGGACAACACCACGGCTTTGGCGTACAGCTCCAAGCAAGGAGGGACCTACTCTCTGACATTGTACGAGATCGCAAGGGACCTCCTCACCTGGTCAAAAGGTCTAGACATTTCACTAGTAACGAGGTTCATCCAAGGCAACTTGAATGTCATAGCAGATTGTCTCAGTCGGAAGGGACAAATAATTCCAACAGAATGGACCCTCCACAAGGATGTATGCAAGAGACTTTGGGCCACCTGGGGCCAGCCAACCATAGATCTCTTCGCAACCTCGATGACCACGAGGCTCCCAATATTTTGGTCATCAATCCCGGACCCAGCAGCAGTTCATATAGATGCCTTTCTACTAGATTGGTCACATCTAGATCTATATGCATTCCCTCCGTTCAAGATTGTCAACAAGGTACTGCAGAAGTTCGCCTCTCACGAAGGGACAAGGTTGACGCTAGTTGCTTCCCTCTGGCCCGCGAGAGAATGGCTCACCGAGGTACTTCGATGGCTAGTAGACGTTCCCAGAACACTTCCCCTAAGGGTGGACCTTCTACGTCAGCCACGCGTAAAGAAGGTACACCAAGGCCTCCACGCTCTTCGTCTGACTGCCTTCAGACTATCGAAAGACTCTCGAGAGCTAGAGGCTTTTCGAAGGAAGCAACCAGAGCGATTGCTAGAGCAAGGAGAACATCCACCCTTAGAGTCTACCAATCGAAGTGGGAAATCTTCCGAAACTGGTGCAAGTCAGTATCCGTATCCTCGACCAGTACCTCTGTAACTCAAATAGCTGACTTTCTCTTATATCTGAGGAAAGAACGATCTCTTTCAGCTCCCACTATCAAGGGTTACAGAAGCATGTTGGCATCAGTCTTCCGTCACAGAGGCTTAGATCTTTCCAACAATAAAGATCTACAGGACCTCCTTAAGTCTTTTGAGACCACGAAGGAGCGTCGTTTGGTTACAACTGGTTGGAATTTAGACGTGGTACTAAGATTCCTTATGTCAGACAGGTTCGAACCGCTACAATCAGCCTCCCTGAAAGATCTCACCTTTAAGACTCTTTTCCTGATATGCTTAGCCACAGCTAAAAGAGTCAGTGAGATTCATGCCTTCAGCAAGAACATCGGATTCTCATCCGAAACGGCTACATGTTCTACAACTTGGTTTTCTAGCCAAACACGAGCTGCCTTGTCGGCCTTGACCAATATCGTTCGATATTCCAAACTTATCGTATGGTTGGAAATGAACTAGAAAGAGTCTTATGTCCTGTAAGAGCTCTTAAGTTCTATTTAAAAACCTTTACGAGGCCCGTCTGAAGCTTTATGGTGTTCAGTTAAGAATCCATCTTTGCCTATGTCAAAGAATGCTTTATCCTATTTTATCAGACTGTTAATACGAGAAGCTCATTCCCATCTGAATGAGGAAGACCAAGCTTTGCTGAAGGTAAGGACACATGAAGTTAGAGCTGTCGCAACTTCCGTGGCCTTTAAACAAAATAGATCTCTGCAAAGTATAATCGACGCAACCTATTGGAAAAGCAAATCAGTGTTCGCGTCTTTTTATCTTAAGAATGTCCAGTCTCTTTACGAGAACTGCTACACTCTGGGACCATTCGTAGCAACGAGTGCAGTAGTGGGTGAGGGCTCAACCACTACAATTCCCTAATTCCATAACCTTTTTAATCTTTCTCTTGAATTGTTTTATTATTGTTTTTGGGTTGTCCGGAAGGCTAAGAAGCCTTTCGCATCCTAGTTGATTTGGCGGGTGGTCAAAGTCATTTCTTGAGAAGCGCCTAGATTAGAGGTTTTGATGAGGTCCTGTTGTATGGGTTGCAACCCTTGATACTTCAGATCCTAGGGGTCGCTCAGCATCCTAAGAGGATCGCGAGGCTCCGTAAGGAAGACGTACTTAAAAAGGCAGAGTAATTGTTCAAGTCGACTTCCTTACCAGGTACTTATTTATTTTATGTTTGTTATTTTGAATAACTGCTAAAATGAAATACAAAATACTTAGCTCATAATAATGTAAACATGTAATGCTGGTCTCTACCCACCCCCCTGGGTGTGAATCAGCTATATGATCACCGGCTAAGTTTAATATTGAAAAATGTTATTTTTATTAATAAAATAAATTTTTTAATATACTTACCCGGTGATCATATATTAAAGGACCCTCCCTTCCTCCCCAATAGAGACCCAGTGGACCGAGGAGAAAATTGGTTCTTTGTTGACTTGGAGTACTAAGTACCTGCTCGACAGATGGCGCTGTTGATGTACACCCCCACCTGCATAGCGATCGCTGGCGTATTTTGACCGTAGGTTTTTCTGTCGAGCAACAGAGTTGCAGCTATATGATCACCGGGTAAGTATATTCAAAAATTTATTTTATTAATAAAAATAACATATTACCTACAAATTTGTCATTTTTATGATTGTACGTGAAGATTAGTCGGCAATCTTCCGCAATCTTTGATCTAGTCAGGTGGTCATTTTTTTCCTAGAGAGTGCCCGGAACAAGGGTATTAGTTGAGGTCCTTTCATGTTATAGGTTATTGAACTGTTTGACAGCTCCTAGAAATCATTAGCCCCCTGGGTGGATCGCTGGATCTCCTAAGGATAGCAGACAAAATGAGGCAGAGCATTGCTGTCAGCTTCCTTATCAAGTGAGAACCACTTAAGTTGTTTATGTAACTCTTAAGTGAATTTCCAATTATGCAGCTGTCTCTGACCCGCCACCAATGGGTGTCAATCAGCCATTATATAACCAGCGGGTAAGTTTTATATTTAAAAATGATATTTTCATAATGAAATAAATTTTTGAATATACTTACCCGCTGGTTATATAAGTTTAAAACCCACCCTCCTCACCTCTAGACCCCATGGGGCATGGAAATTCTGAATTGGTTAAGTATAGTTCTACCTGTAGTACCGCGAGGGCGCTAGGATACACCTGGCATATCTGCGCTAAGCCGCGCAAGATTTTGAATTTCCTGCCGAGGCGTCAGGGACTCTAGCCATTATATAACCAGCGGGTAAATATATTAAAAAGTTTATTTTCAATATTAATCTTACCCGATGATCATATAGCTGTCAGCTCTGTTGCCCGACAGAAATCCTACGGGCGGAATACGCCAGCGATCGCTATACAGGTGGGGGTGTACATCAACAGCGCCATCTGTCAAGTAGGTACTCAAGTACTCAATGTCAACACAGAACCAATTTTCTCTCTGTCGTGCCACTGGCAAGACCTACTAAATACGCTGTTACTAACTGGATTTGTTTTCACAACTATTTGGTGAAGTACACTATTCCAGTTTTGAGCTTTCGCTATGCAGGGGTTTTTTCTTCATTTCAAAACTTGAACTCGTTTTGGATAGATTTAATTATGGTGACAAAGAGAGTATGGACTCTCTTTCGCTTTTAAATGGCCGACCCTTCCCTTAGACGGAAGTGTGTTTAGGTTTTTAGTAATTTTGCTTAACACGTAATAGATCTATATATTTTATATCTCTCCGCCTTTATTAGGCCTCTTCGATTAACTTTCCTTTTATTATAAACATATAAAAATAAATTTTTATGTTTTGTTTATATGCGACCTTTCCTGATATAGGCGGTCCTAACTTGGAACCGTAGTTAATCAACGTTGAGCCCGTTATATCGTATTTAACCTTTAAAGAATTTAAAACTTTTTAAATTTAATGTTTTATGAAAGAATTTCTTTGATAGTCTCGTACTGTTTTCAAAGATGAACTTACGTTTAGTTTTTTAGTCTACGCAGTTGTTGACGTTCAGGACGTTCAACATGCGCTCTATCGTTACGATAGAGAGAGAGTGTATCACGGTTTCACTTTGCAGTAAGAGTAAACCGATTCTAGCGTTTCGTTCATTCTTTCTTAGCTTAAATGGTTTAAATTCTAAATTCAAGGAACTTTTTATTTGGAAAACCTTTCAGTTTTTTCCTTTAGCAAATAACTTGTTTTGACGATATATAATTGGGCTCTTCTCTCAGGTGCGAAATCTAGAGAGAAAGAGAGAGATAGAGACGGAGGGAGAGAGAGGAGAAAAAACGTTCCGTTCAAGCGGGTAACGTTGTTCTCGTTTTACTCTCCTCACTAGTCGCTGTAGGGGAAGAAGGTAAAACGTTTCTAGGGTTTTATTCTTGTTCCCAGGCTATGTGCGGGGAGAGATTGTAAACGTAGTTTATTTGAACTAGTGTTTAGTCTCTTTCCCAGCCACTGAATTCTTTATCTTTATATATGTTTTCTGTTGCATTATACGACTGTTTTCGCAATCTCTACCTTTTAATGAAGGGTAGAATTGCGTGTTTCAGGTAGAAATCAGTAAAAGTTTCGATTTCAGTGAAATAAGTGCAAAACAGAAAATCAAAGTGATAAAGTGATATGCGCAAAGTGTTACAGTGTTGCGTCCGAGGGTTCGTCTGTTCGTGCCTGTCGTTCACCTAGTCCGGGACCTCTTGCAAGCTCCCAAGCCCAGGGGAGAAGTAATGTCGAACGACTTATGGGTTCTTCAGGCCTTGATCAACGAACAGACGTTTTCCCTCCGTGGTTTCGGGCGTATCTACCAAGATCGCCCCACCCACACAAAGACGAGAGAGCCCATTTACTTCTCGTCTGTGGAAGAGGTTTCTCGTAAGAAACCTTGGACCAAGGTCTCGCAGCTTATTAAGTGCAAGTCGGTCCCTTCCGCGCAAGTCCAACGGCCCAGGTGTAGCCACTGGGTCAGTTCGGACTCGCTGCAGTCTTCCGATGACTGCACACCTCCTAAGAGAGGTAAAGCGGTACCGCAACAGGCAGTAACTCCGTCTGTTGCCACACCCGCTGTTTTAGACCCTCAGTCACAACGGACAGTAGCTCCGTCTGTTGCCGCTTTTGTAGACCCTAAGTGGTCTTTACTGCAGTCTATGCAGACTCAGTTAGCTGCGGTTATGCAGGAGTTTCGTGCGGAGAAGGTTGACACTGCTCCCGTTAGCCTACAACCTGCCACGGTTGTGCGCCCAGCTCACGCTGAGGCTGCCTGCTCCCACACTCCGGCTGCGGAGAAGGTTGACGCTGCACCCGTTAGCCTACAACCTGCCACGGTTGTGCGCCCAGCAGTCGCTGAGGCTGCCTGCTCCCACACTCCGGCTGTGAGAGCTCCTCCACCCATGCGCAGTCGACCCTGCCAGACGCATGCTGACTCCCACAGACGCACGGAGCACTCCGTTGCCGTGCGTGAGCTACCACAACAACAGGAAGGTGGAGTTAGGCTGCCGTGTTTTGACACGGTGCGTCACCCTCCGCAACCCACTGTGGTTACCGCCACTCGCCCGCAGCAGACTAGTCAGTCAGGAGTTGAGGCTTCCCCACACAGCTTTGGTTGTTGCCAGCTCACAGACTGTCAAGCAGTTACATGACGTTGCCTTCTGGTCTGCTACTAATGCACCAGTGCTGTATGTCCTCACGCACCTGTTGTGGTTGACAGTTCAGTTTTTTGACAGTTCACAGACTGTCAAGCAGTTGCTTAACGTTGCCTTCTGGTCTGCTGCTAATGCACCAGTGCTGTATGTCCTCACGCACCTGTTGTGGTTGACAGTTCAGTTTTTGACAGTTCACAGACTGTCAAGCAGTTACATAACGTTGCCTTCTGGTCTGCTGCTAATGCACCAGTGAGACCCTCACTGAGATAACCTAGCTTTTCTCGGACAAGGTTCCTGTAGATGAGAAAGTGCTGTTCTCCCTCCTACTGATATTCCTTTGAGGACTCTGTCATTTGGAGAGGAGCCTTAAGCTGCTTAGCCTCTTATGGACTTTAATTAAATTATGATGATTTTTTAAGGATCTTCGTCCGGATCTTGTAATTATATCACACATAACAAGGCTTCCAGGGATGGTAAATGGTTCCGCTTCAGTCGCTAACCCCGTCTGTTGCCACACCTGCTCCAGTAGACCCTAATGGGCTTTGCTGCAAGACATGCAGTCCAAGCTTGTGTCCTTGATAGAGGACTTAATACGGAGAAGAACCTTCTGACCAACAACCTTCCTACCGGTTGGTTATGCGCCCTGTTGACGCTGAGGTATCCTACTCGCGTCCGCCAGTTGAGGTGGTTCCTCCACCGATGCGACCCAGTGTGGGTTGCCAGTCGCACGTTGACGTTAAGCGACGCTCGGAGGTGGTGGTTGACGTTCAGTGTGTCACTAGGAAGACTTTCAACAACCAGCAGAGGTGACTTGTTGTGACGCAGTGCGTCAACCTCAGCAACCCGGTAGGGTGTTGACTGCACAACCCTGACAGTCTAGACAGTTTCGGGTTGACGCTGTACTTCCTCGCGTCCCCATGGTTGTTGACAGTTCACAGACTGTGCAGCAGTACCATGATTTTGCGTCCGGCTCCGTCACGCATCCACCAGTGCGACCGGATTCAGCGAATCAGACGTTGCCCACTCCGTTGCCGTTTCCTCATCAGTTTCGGATGAGGAACCCTCTGATGAGGACGTTGCTGAACAAGACGATCAACCCCCAGCCCTGCTATCCATCCAGAACATGCTGAAGAAGGAGCGCTGCCCTGTCAGGCTGTGGATGAGTCTGGTAAGGACACTGTCATCCGTGGTTCATTTTGTGTCACTAGGAAGACTACTCCTCCGTCCTCTTCTATACCATCTAGCTTTTCACTGGAAAAAGGACAAGACGCTAGAAGCGGTCTCGATCCCGGTTTCCGGAAAGATAAAGTCTGGTCTGACTTGGTGTAAGGACTTTATCAACCTTAGAAAGGGTCTTCCCCTGACTGTTCAGACTCCCAACCACGTTCTCTTCTCGGACGCATCGGACGTAGGCTGGGGTGCGACATTAGACGGTAGGGAATGCTCGGGATTATGGAACTCGAGTCAAAGGACAATGCATTTCAACTGCAAGAAGCTACTGGCAGTACGTCTGACCTGGAAAAGCTTCAGGTCTCTCCTTCAAGGCAAAGTGGTGGAGGTGAACTCGGACAACACACGGCTTTGACGTACATCTCCAAGCAAGGAGGGACCTACTCTCTGACATGGTACGAGATCGCAAGGGACCTCCTCACCTGGTCAAAAGGTCTAGACTTTTCACTAGTAACGAGGTTCATCCAAGGCTACTTGAATGTCATAGCAGATTGTCTCAGTCGGAAGGGACAAATAATTCCAACAGAATGGACCCTCCACAAGGATGTATGCAAGAGACTTTGGACCACCTGGGGCCAGCCAACCATAGATCTCTTCGCAACCTCGATGACCAAGAGGCTCCCAATAGTTTGCTCACCTATCCCGGACCCAGCAGTAGTTCATATAGATGCCTTTCTACTAGATTGGTCACATCTAGATCTTTATGCATTCCCTCCGTTCAAGATTGTCAACAAGGTACTGCAGAAGTTCGCCTCTCACGAAGGGACAAGGTTGACGCTAGTTGCTTCCCTCTGGCCCGCGAGAGAATGACGCACCGAGGTACTTCGATGGCTAGTAGACGTTCCCAGAACACTTTCCCTAAGGGTGGACCTTATACGTCAGCCACGCGTAAAGAAGGTACACCAAGGCCTCCACGCTCTTCGTCTGACTGCCTTCAGACTATCGAAAGACTCTCGAGAGCTAGAGGCTTTTCGAAGGAGGCAACCAGAGCGTTTGCTAGAGCAAGGAGAACATCCACCCTTAGAATCTACCAATCGAAGTGGGAAATCTTCCGAAACTGGTGCAAGTCAGTATCCGTATCCTCGACCAGTACCTCTGTAACTCAAATAGCTGACTTTCTCTTTTATCTGAGGAAAGAACGATCTCTTTCAGCTCCCACTATCAAGGGTTACAGAAGCATGTTGGCATCAGTCTTCCGTCACAGAGGCTTAGATCTTTCCAACAATAAAGATCTACAGGACCTCCTTAAGTCTTTTGAGACCACGAAGGAGCGTCGTTTGGTTACACCTGGTTGGAATTTAGACATGGTACTAAGATTCCTTATGTCAGACAGGTTCGAACCGCTTCAATCAGCCTCCCTGAAAGATCTCACCTTTAAGACTCTTTTCCTGATATGCTTAACCACAGCTAAAAGAGTCAGTGAGATTCATGCCTTCAGCAAGAACATCGGATTCTCATCCGAAATGGCTACATGTTCTACAACTTGGTTTTCTAGCCAAACACGAGGTGCCTTCTCGGCCTTGACCAATATCGTTCGATATTCCAAACTTATCGTATGGTTGGAAATGAACTAGAAAGAGTATTATGTCCTGTAAGAGCTCTTAAGTTCTATTTAAAAACCTTTACGAGGCCCGTCTGAAGCTTTATGGTGTTCAGTTAAGAATCCATCTTTGCCTATGTCAGAGAATGCTTTATCCTATTTTATCAGACTGTTAATACGAGAAGCTCATTCCCATCTGAATGAGGAAGACCAAGCTTTGCTGAAGGTAAGGACACACGAAGTTAGAGCTGTTGCAACTTCCGTGGCCTTTGAACAAAATAGATCTCTGCAAAGTATATTCGACGCAACCTATTGGAAAAGCAAATCAGTGTTCGCGTCTTTTATCTTAAGAATGTCCAGTCTCTTTACGAGAACTGCTACACTCTGGGACCATTCGTAGCAACGAGTGCAGTAGTGGTTAGGGCTCCACCACTACAATTCCCTAATTCCATAACCTTTTTAATCTTTCTCTTGAAATGTTTTATTATTGTTTTTGGGTTGTCCGGAAGGCTAAGAAGCCTTTCGCATCCTACTTGATTTGGCAGGTGGTCAAAGTCATTTCTTGAGAAGCGCCTAGATTAGAGGTTTTGATGAGGACCTTTAGTATGGGTTGCAACCCTTCATACTTCAGCTCCTAGGAGTCGCTCAGCATCCTATGAGGATCGCGAGGCTCAGTAAGGAAGACGTACTTAAAAAGGCAGAGTAATTGTTCAAGTCGACTTCCTTACCAGGTACTTATTTATTTTATGTTTGTTATTTTGAATAACTGCTAAAATGAAATACGGAATACTTAGCTCATAATAATGTCAACATGTAATGCTGGTCTCTACCCACCCCCCTGGGTGTGAATCAGCTATATGATCATCGGGTAAGTTTAATATTGAAAAATGTTATTTTCATTAGTAAAATAAATTTTTGAATATACTTACCCGATGATCATAAATTAAAGGACCCACCCTTCCTCCCCAATAGAGACCCAGTGGACAGAGGAGAAAATTGGTTCTTTGTTGACATTGAGTACTTGAGTACCTACTTGACAGATGGTGCTGTTGATGTACACCCCCACCTGTATAGCGATCGCTGGCGTATTCCGCCCGTAGGTTTTTCTGTCGGGCAGCAGAGCTGACAGCTATATGATCATCGGGTAAGTATATTCAAAAATTTATTTTACTAATGAAAATAACATTTTATTATGAAAATATCATTTTTAAATATTAAACTTAGCCGGTGAATATATAATAGCTGACGTCTCGGACGGCTCGACAGAAAAACACAAAAACTCGCGAGCGATCGCCATGAAGGTTGCGGGTGTGCCCACCCGCGCCAACTATCGGCCAGATACCGCATATACATGTAAACAGCTCCAGTTCTTCTCTGTCGGTCTTGTCGACAAGTTGATTCCATTACTCGCTGTTGACCTGGAGTTTTTCGTCATTCTTGGTGAAGTACTTCTTTTTGGTTTTGAGCTTTCGCAGTGCAGGTGTTTTTATCTTCAATTTAAACTCTTGAACTCTTTTTGGGATAGATTTTATTTTTGATGACTTTGGATTGTTTTTGGATTTTCTTTGACTTTTCAAAATGGCTGACCCTTCTCCAATTCCTAAATTTCGTAAATGTAATGCTAGGGATTGTAACAAACGTCTTCCAAAGGCCTCTCTCGACCCACATACCGTGTGTTCTAATTGTCGGGGTAAAACCTGTCAATTAGGAGATCGGTGTGATGAGTGCGTGGTACTTTCGGAATTCGACTGGCTAGAGTTTGATAAGTATTCTCGTAAGCTAGAGAGAGATAGGGTGAGGAGAAGTTCCTCTAGATCATTAGAATTTTCCTCCTCCCATGCCCCTGAACCTAATCCTTCCCCAGTAGTAGTTGTGCCTGAACCTTCTACTAGCACTCATGAACCATCAATGCGGGATATGTTGCGTGCCATTCAAGCATTGGGCGAGAGAGTTGAATCTTTGGCTACGGACCGTAATCAACTCATGGCGGATGTAAAAGAGTTAAAGTGTCAGAGTGCCACATTAGAAAATCGTGGGGATAAAGTGATTAGTGCGTAGTGTTATCAGTGTTGCGACCGAGGGTTCGTCTGTTCGTGCTTGTCGTTCGCCTAGTCCGAGACCTCTTGCAAGCTCCCATGCACCAGGGCATGTCTCGTCAAGACCGCCCCTACCATAAGACGAGCGAGGCGGTTTTCTCCTCGTCTTCCTAAGGCTTCTCGCGTAAGAAACCGTGGAGCAAGGTTTCGAGACCCTTAAAGCGGAAGTCAGTCCCTTCAGGACAGGTCCAGCGTCCTGGTTGTAGCCATTGGGACAGCTCTGACCCTGTGCAGTCATCGGAAGACTGCTCGCCGCCTAAACAGAAGCGTAACACAGGCTCCGAGAGTCTTAGTTTAGGCAATGTTTTGCAGTCACAGACGTTACCATCGTCTCGACCCGCACCCACTCCCGTTGATCCTAAATGGGTTGTACTGCAGGATATGCAGAATAAGCTTGCCTCTCTTATGGAGGAGTATACTGCTGAGCAGGTTCACGATGATCCTCGCCGTTACGCTGATCGAGATCCTGGCCGTCAGCCGCCCAAACGAGCCTTTGCTCGTCCTGTTGATGTTGACGTTACAAAGTCACGTCAGTCACGTGACTTAGAGCCTCACTCGATGCAGTCCCGTGTTGACTTTCAGCCGCTTGTGGACGTTCAGCCCGCTTGTGGACGTTCAGCTGCTGCCGCATGCTCGTGTTGACGTTCAGGACGTTCGCCAACCAGCTAAGTTGACTTGTTTTGACGTTGAGCGTCAAGCACCGCAGTCAAGAGTTTTTTTAACTGCTCAATCTAGGCAGTCAAGGCAGTCTCGAGTTGACGTCGAGCGTCCTCCCCGTCCTGTGTTGTGGCTAGTCAGTCCGTTAAGCAGTTACATGATGTAGCGTCCTGGGACTGCTACTGCATGCTCCTGTGCGTGTGGACTCGGCTTGTCAAGCATTGCCACCAAGGCAGGTCTCTCCCTTGCTTGAGACTCATCAGTTGTCGGACGAGGTTCCTTCAGATGAGGACGTTGCTGATCCTCATCCTAATGATAATCCTTTGGACGTTTTGTCGGATGTAGAAGAACCTAAGGCTGTACAACCTTCGATGGATTTTAAGAAAATCAGGATGATTTTCAAGGATCTTTTCCCAGATCATTTGTTGCTGTTGCTCCTCGTTCCGCCTCCGTCTGAGTTTGCGCTAGGCTTAGCTGCTACCAAGCCTGCCTTTACTAAGCTAGTGCTTTCTCGCTCTTCTAAGAGGGCTTTACGTCTTCTAGGCGACTGGTTGGATACCAGGAGGAGTTTGGGGGAAGACGGCCTTTGCCTTCCCACATTTTAAGCTAGCGTCTAGATCGAGCGTCTGGTATGACACGGGAGAAGTTCTCGGCTTGGGAGTCTCTGCCTCTGCCCAGGGTGACTTCTCAAGCCTCATAGACTCTCCCCGTCGCCTGGCCATGAGACGCTCGAAGATTTGTTGGTCCTCCTCGGACCTTGACCATCTACTTAAAGGCGTATACAGGGCCTTTGAAGTTTTTAACTTTCTAGATTGGTCTTTAGGAGCATTAAGTAGGAAGATCTCGTCTGCTGACCAAGATGTATCCTTACTTATTATGTCCTGTATGGACAAAGCCATCCACGATGGCTCCAATGAGCTCGCCTCCACCTTTACGTCGGGAGTCTTGAAGAAGAGAG